>NW_027509142.1:1562500-1577500 GCF_051911475.1 Siphateles boraxobius
ATGTCTCAAGTGAAGACACCCCACAGGTGATGCTTCAATACATCAGATTAGGTTGTTATTGTATAGAGGACATGTCTCCTGACCCACAGAGTAAGGTCATCGTCATGGTGATAAGGTCATGATAAAGACAGAGAAACCATTATAAAATTAGAAAAACTTGGTCACAGCGTTGATCATTATGAAAGCTACTATTCTAGCAGATCCAAAAACTGTTTAAAGGTGTAATACAATTCTGCCTGAGCTTTGTTACACACTAGGAGAAAACAATACTGTATGACATAAGACACTTTCTACAAAGGTGCAAAATAGAGCTTAAAAATAAGAATAAGAAAACAAATAGAAATCATTTCTTTGCCTTTTCAACAAATGGGTAGTGAAAGGAGGTGCTTAAAGTCTGTATGAAATGGAAATTTCTGAAATCAATGAAATCACCAAATTTCTATTTTGAATGGTACAGATCTTATTGTGAACGATTCATCATGCATGTTTCATTTAGCAAATTTTAAATCAAAATGTCATAACTTGATATTCCAGTGAAGAGACAAACTTCTCTCTGTTAATGTCTGCAGGACTTCTCCAAACAAGTATTAGTCCATTTCTTACAATCATCTGGAAGCTCGCATTCAAAACTGCCTCCATCCATCAGAAACTAATGGATTGAACATCCCATCCAACATTTTCTTTTCTGATAATCCATTTCACTCGGATGTACGTCACAAGACGCCGTGTTTGTCTACCTCAAGAAAGCCAAAAAATATATTTGGTATCATTTTACCAAAATCTGGGACATATGTGAAAAAGGTTTAAAACCCTGATAGTGTGATTTTGCCATTTTGCCAAAAGTCAACTTTTAAAATTAAACAGAAATAACTTGGTAACAGAGTTGTGTTCAAAATGTGGCAGACCGTTAAATACGTCTTCACTTAAACAAAAATAATAATAATAAAAAGAAAAATATTATTAATGCCATTGAATATTTCAACAGATTATCAAATATAGACATTTTATGTATTTCAACTACTTTTCATGCTAGGTCCATTTTATAGATAGTCAGAGTATCTCACGGGCCTCACAACAAAAACAATCATGGCGTTTGTGCCTCTTGATATCTCTCAGCTGTTCATTTGCACTAGGGATGCACCGATATGAACATTTTGACCGATAACCAAACATTTGAAAGCCAATAACCGACATATTGGCCAATAAATCTAAATCCAAATTCTATATATTTTGAGAGCCCGATTACAAAAACAAAAGTCTCACCAATAAAAGCCATGTTCCAAACACTCAATTATAATGTTCTTATTATAATGTTATGTAGCCGATATGACAGACTTGCGCTGCACATGTTGCACTGAACTGTATTTTCCTTTTTTGAAGTGATTCAAACAGTGCGCATCTGAAGCTGAAGGAAATATTTATCGGCTTTAATATATAGGCCAAATTTTCTTATCAGGCTGATAACAATAACATTAAAAATGATCATATATCGGCCGATACCGATATGGTGGCTGATATATCGCACATCCCTAATTTGCACACTTGAGTGGAACTAGAGCGTGTTTGGCAACAGTCTTCTGTTACCTGTGACCGTCTCGTCTGTAAGAGTGCAAGACCAGGAGATGGAAACTGTGCATGAGTCCCTGAGTGTTTGTATCCAATGTCTAGATCTTCAGATTGAAGCCAAAGGTACGGTAATGGCGAAAGCTTGATTCTGATTGGATAACAGACATTTCCTTTCACATTCTTCTTGAAGAAATGCCCAAACAGGACATGCAATCTTTAAAGCAATGGTCGGTTAAGCTCAATCAACAGCGAAAATTGCAGTTAGGGTTAAAAACTTCAACTGGACGTGAGCATTGTTCACTTTCATTGTGTTTAGGTAGAAATGATAAACTCATAATTTTATTAAAACACTTACATTCATTTAAAAAAAGTGTGTTATTAACCAAACAGTTATGTTTTGCAGTGGGACTACTGTTCTGAGTGGACGAGGCTTATCATGCACCTAGTGTCAGGTAAAAACATAACAGATGTCTTTTGTTTAGACTGCTGTTGGCCGTTTTTTATCGTTTTACAGTGAACATATGCAGACCACTGGAAAGAGACAAATGTATGTTCTTCTGCTGATTCAAGACAATGGTCTGGCAAACAATCTGCTTAGCTCCATGTAAACAAGGAATTTACAACACCTCAAATCTTGGAAGTATCCACGCTTGAACACTGTGTGAAACTTACCTGGAAAGACTGGAAATAACTTCAATAGCAAAGATGAGGTGTACTATAGCCAGAGCATTCCTTTAACACCCACAGAACATGTACAAAACGGTGTCACACGGAAAGAAGGAATTCAGCTTTAAATTCCACAACAGCTGTCAGACAGCATAAGATATTACACTGGAAGAGAGGATGGCTTGTATGAACCCAATTCTGCATTTACATTTCCCTTTCAGTCATAGCACAAAGAGAAATGATGGACTGAAAAGGTCACCATTTACCATTCATTCCCTGCATCTCCAACATACTTCCCAATGGACTTCAGCGACTAACAATTATCTGTGCCATTAACGCTTTCCCATTTAAAATGTTGCCAGCATTTTTGATCATTTTCACAAAAGTTTCAAGGCAACCAGAATATTTTATTGTATGAATATCTGAATATGCAATATATATTAAAAAAAAGAACAGAGAAAATAGTGTGTTTTTTTTTTGTCAAAGACCACGTCTGGATCACGTTCAGAACGATGATCAAAACACAGATGGAGTAGATCGAGTCCATCAACATCCCCAAAACACTTGCAATTAAAATAAAGATTTACCTTCAGTAATACCCCTAAGTGAAAACTGAAACTGAAAATACTACTTTTAAATTAGGAATAATTCTTTTCCGAAACAAATGTTCCTAAACTAATGATCTTTAAGTGAGTCTCAAACTGGCTGTTCACCAGTTCACAACAGCCACAAAGAGCTAAAGAATACACAACAAAGAACAATTTCACATTCAGACATCCTGAACAAATACATTTTAAATCTTTCTGCCGAAATTTGGAAAATGGCACTCAATAGCATTTCTTGCACAAATGTTGGTGTCTGAAATTATGATATTTCCTATTTTTTGTGTGTCGTATAGCATGCAAGAAAGACTGTACATCCAGGCCACTTGGGGGAGCTCTTACCTCATCCCATTCTGAAGTGAAGGACGGTGATTTTTCCAGCCTTCTCTTGGCGGTGCTGCAGTTGGACACGGACTCACTTCTCCCACCCAATCCCGTCTCTTCCTCACCGGGCGGGGACACCAGCAGGTCGGAGTCGGACTTGGAAAGGCTACGCGCAAGCTTCAGATCCCCCGGCGGAGGCATCCTTCTCGTCAACGGAGGATCGCGGGCCGGCGAGTTGCGTTTCGGTGAATCTCGCGGCTCTTTGTTGACCGTGGCGTAGATAGCTTTGGGGTCAGTGTCCTGGAGAATGGTTTCCACGATGACCGCTGATTTGGGATGGGAAGCGGAGCTCGCAGACGTGGAAGTGTTGGAAGCCTCACCGGACTTCCCTGTAGAGGACGGCAGTGTGAATGCTTCCTCCCGACAGTCGACCACCGGCGAAGAACCGTGAAGCAGACCAGTGAACTGCTCAGGAACAGCAGCGCTAATATCCTGACCATGCGATGAGCTCTCTGTTAAGAGAGAGAGAGAGAGAGAGAGAGAGAGAGAGAGAGAGAGAGAGAGAGAGAGAGAGAGAGAGAGAGAGAGAGAGAGAGAGAGAGAGAGAGAGAGAGAGAGAGAGAGAGAGAGAGAGAGAGAGAGAGATTGTGGTTACAGACAGATTGTGGAGCAATATCTAGTACAGAGAACATGAATCCACCCACTCTACTGTCCAGTGCCTAAAACAGATCTGTTATTGTTTTCTGACTGGAAAAGAGAGAAAAAGAAAGAATGAAAGTTTGGCTCACCAATTTCAAAGTGCCAGAGTTACAGAATTCCAAGCGCAGTCTATAAGCAGCTGACATTTCTCCATAGAGATCTGTTTGTGACTTGCTTGTTCTATTCCCTCTCTCCCTCTGTCTCTCTCTCTCTCTCCCTCTCTCTCCCTCTCACTCCCTCTCACTCCCTCTCTCTCCCTCTCACTCCCTCCTAACAAGCAGACAGCTTTATAAGGCTTGCTTCCAGAGAAGTTATGCCTCACTAAGGATTCCCTTCATTATGAGTGGCAAGCCTGAAACAGGATCCCACAGAAATGATTCAAAGAAACACACACGCTCTTTCTCACAAACACCTCTTTACCACACCTCTGCATTGGGTTCTTAAAAATTAAATCCCTGCTTTGTGATTGTGAAAAATCCTTGTCCTGGAGTAGCACACTTACAGATCTCTTCTTGCACTCTCTCTCTGGCCTGAAACATACTATAGGCAGGGACATGAACCCTTCTTTGCTAGCTTGATTTCAAGAGAGAGATGCATTCTCAGCATCACCACAGGGAGCACTATAACGTACATTAGTTCAAACCGCCTTCTTCTATAATGAGTTTTCTCTAAGTTCAACAACTGTTATGCTGGAGCAAAGGATCTTGCCGAATTAGTTACAAAAAGTTATTTTTAAAGATCCAAAGATGCCTTCCCTACTATATAGTAAGGGGAAACGGTATGTTAAAATAGTAGTATGTCCGAATTCATACATAAACTGTTGGGTTTGAGTCCCTGGATGACCTACTACTTCCACTGAGATTCTGAAGTGTGCATCTGATGGGCACTTTACTATCCCATGAGGCTTTGTGAATGGAATTGACGCGACAACAACTGACGCCTCCAAGTGACATGACAATGATAACATGACAGATGTAGCACGTCCATTCTACACACATTCATACTATATAGAACATATTTTTTTAGTTTTTTTATATAGTAGCTACTCAGACTGTATGCCATTTTGGATGCAGTTAGACAGACATTTCAAGGAAACTCTATCGCCCCTTATAAAAAATGCAAGTATGGGAATGTAAAATTGCAATTTGGCCAACATTCACATCTGTGCTTGTGCTCTTGCGTAGACTCTGTTTCTAGCCTAAACAGAACACTGCAAACACACAAATCATGAGATAAATCCAACCATAGGATTCAGATATGACCCAGATAGCTGGGCAAACAGCCACCATACCAGAGAGATATCCTGCAGTTGCATGTGGTGTTTGATGACCAGAAAAACAAGTCAGCCATGTCAGGTCAGAAACATTCTGTATGCAAGTATACAAACATACACCTGTACAATACTGGACATGAATCTTTCAATACTGGAAGTAACAAACCTCAAGGGGGTGACACTGTTACTTTCATAGCTTCTCTGGTGCAATTAAACAGGATTTATTATTATTCCGGCAGCTAGTGTAACTAGTCCTCCCACTACGAGTGGGATTCAAACCAGCATGAAGCAAGTGTGCCACTTGTAGGCAGAGAAGTGGGGTTAACTTGCTAGCAGGCATATGTAACACAAACCCGCCTAAACCTAATTTCCATCTGGGTCACGGCACCAATGTAAGTGGTCCTCAGAGCGGGATTTGAACCAGGGTCAACCAACATGGGAGGCAGGCGGTCTTAACAAGGACTCTAAAGAGCACAGCCTCCAGTGCAAGAGTTTAACTCCAACTGTGATCAGACACTTCTGAACCACCTAATTAGGGTGCTCGGATTACTTGAAAACAATAGCCAATCGGTTTGGCTAACCCTGCTCTAGCGTCAACCCCTAGTATGCCACTTAAGGCCAGGGTAGGGTTGCACCAGCCGTTCGTAAGTTCTTTCTTAAATTGGAATGTAAAGTCCACACTAGAGGCTTAGTAACTACTAGCTAGTTTGTAACTAACTCTGTACTATATTCCGTTGCACCATTTGTTCGTAAGGCAGAACGTTGCTAGTAGGTCGTAAGCTCTCCGTAAAGTAATGCATAGTCGCATATTATGACGTTTAGCCTCGATGAAGCGCCTTCAAATACGTGAGCAGAAGTTGTGTCGAATTGCCGTGAATTTCAGTTTATCCTTCATTCTAACATCTTTTACCTCACGTTACTAACGTTAAAAATAAGTTTCCATTAAATACGATACTTGATCATAACTTAAGTGTTTTTATATGTAAATAACATTCAGAAACTGTACTTGAAATGAAATAAGCATCAATAAATAAATATTGATACAAAAAACATAAGATATTAGTACGTTTATGGATTATGACTGATATTTGACATGCACAACATGGACCGATGCACACAGCGGCGCTGTTTAGGACGGGTTGGTGTTAAAGAGCCGCTAACAAAGTTGTCTTTTCACATAATGTTCTCTCTCTTGAAATGTAAGCGAGTGTAAATGTCAGCATTATCATATGTCTAAAGAATTGAAGTCTGTCAGGTAAAAGAAGAGCTTATTGATGCAGTTTAGTCTGTCTGATATTTTATTCCAACCGTTACTCCTTATCGGAGGCTGCCGTAAATATTTCGTTGGAACGTAGAGTTACGTTTAAACTAAGTTTAATGGTGCAACGTAAAAATATTTAGTAGTTCGTAAGTTGTAACTTAGTTCCCATTTACGTCAAAACTAGGCTAAGTTGTAACTTACGCACAGCTGGTGCAACCGGCCCCAGGGGAGTGAAGTTTACCAGCACAGCTCTTACTAGCTGGCCTCCATTACACTACCTATAAACATGTTGGCAGTTAAACCAAAATCCCTTTTCAAGGCAAAACGTTTTGCCCAACCCTCTAAGTACAATTACAAGAGAGAACTTGGACAGTTTACGCTAATGCCAGCTTTAGTGCAGTTGATAAGGCACATGTGTTAATTGTGAAATGTGTTAATATAATGCACTATCCATTTAATTGTACATGTGTGTAAAAAACAAAACAAAAAAACAAGTAGGAATGTTCCACGTATCTCACGTTGTTGATGACAAGGAAATAACAATCAAACACAAAATCCATCTGTCATATGGTAGAAGATCCTAAATTAGGTAGATATTGACCTGAACAAGTTCTGTAACATTCTCACACCACACCATCAATCACCTTTTGATTACCAACGTAAAATGTGGATCTTGAAGCTAAACCAGATCCGTTAAGTTTGGCAGTGAGAGTTTCTGTTAAAGTTAAATCATTTCAGTGCTAATGTTTGGTTTACAATAAACTACAACTTAACAACTCTCTCCTGAGAGCTTAGGTAATATTTCAAGCTATCCAAGGAATTGTGAGTGAATAAACCGCCCACTCTGTGAGGGACTGGTGTGTGCCGAGGGACATTCAGACACACAAGACCAGAACCATGAGTCTAATCACATTCTCATGCAACACACCCAAACACACCCACACACACTGGGCCTTCAGTCTGTGTATGCATACGTGACGTCATTTTAAATCAGCAAGACCCTCTGGAGAAGATGAAGTCAGTGCTGTTCTCCATCCAAACCCAAGGCTTTAGCGTTAACACTACACAATGACAGCATTTTCCATGTTTACTCTAACAACAGGAACAATGTTTCCAGGAACTAAATGCATGCAGTGTTTTAAATCATCCAATGTTCAATGAAATAAAAGCACTGTGGACATGTTTCAAGCCAAAGAACACCGTAGATCTGTTTCTAAACCTAGCGCCTCACAATCTGCTATCTACGTAACATTTTAAGGTCACATTAGCGAGAAATTCTGTGAAATTTCAGGAGAAAAATATGAAGCACTGCTCACACAGGAGTCACTTTCAAACCAAGCAGCTTTCTGTTGGTCGCATAACTAACTTCATGAGTGAAATCTGTCTGGATTTTTTCCCCCTCACAGGAAACTGTAGATTGTGCAGATTCCAATTGAAATGACTGGAGAAGTTTAAAAAAAAAAGTCACCTAGTAACAACAAATGTACACCTTAAGCAGCATGCTAACTGAATTGAAACGGATCTGAAACCCTTTAAATACTCGCCACACAAATAGCCGTCCCATGTGAATAACACAAGTCTAACACTTCCAACAGAGTTTCAAGTTAGCATCTTGCCAACGATGTCATACTGTAACATGTTTAAAAGTGAAAAGCACATATGTATAAGACAACATAGGCTTTAATGACACAGCATTTGAACCAGCCTAAGATGATTTCCTGATCTTTGTTGTTCTACAAGCTCAGGCTGGTCTGGAAGATAATCTCAAACCAATCAGTTAAAGCGGTTTTTCTAGAACTCTTTTTCAGATCATGTTCAGTGTTTAATGAAATAAGTATAAGTATCTATAACATTTATGATACTTTTCCTGTTGTAAAACAAACTTACATAATTTAGCACATTATCTACATTAGACCTTATGCGCCAAAGAAAGAAGTGCGCAGCGTCTTTAGAATATTGTCTTTAAACTTAGTTTTTTTGCGGTCGCTCTGTATATTTCTATGGCATCGCTGTAGAAGAGCAATCAGCTAGTGAAGTGGATTTCTTAATTGTAGAGGTAACGGAAGTTATCACGAGCTTTGTAATGTTTGAAGCGGATGTCATAACAAATGTCAGTAGACCGGGAAGATTTTAAAGGGGTATTTCATTCATAAATACGTAAGATCGCAGTGGAAATACAAACCAGAAGACAAAAGACAACAAGTGCAGCGCTGAAAAGGGGCGGGGCTACATACGGTCTAAAGAGCTGTGCCGGTATGACATCACTTTGTAGGCCAAAGCGCGGAAGCGAGTTATTTTTGCACTTCCGGTTCCATCGTCCCAACGTCAATGTGTTTTTTACAGTAAATGGGGTTTTGGTTAAATGGCTGAAATAAGGTCTGCGGTGAACAGAAGCTCAACACACTTAAATGTTTTATTCTACGACATAAGATACATCATGTTTACCCCACTCATGATGTTTTGAAGCCGTTACGCGTCTGCGATGCGATGCGAACTGCCGGTTGTCCTACAAAATGACGTCATACCCGCACCACACTACACTACACTGAAATAATGGACATTATTTCACTCTTCTTTTTTTTTAAATAGAAGGCTGTGCACTATGTAGATAGTGTTGTACTGAGCAAGTTGAACACATCCAAGCACACTTGAGCAGTGCTGACATCTGATGAGCTGAAGTAATGTCACCCGTCAGAAAGTTCTAGGGTAACAGGCTCAGTTCAGTCCTCAGCTGTTGCGTCTCCTCAGCTAAGTGCTAAGAGCTTCGGAGGTGCGTGCCAACGGTGAGAAGCGTTTATTAAAAGAGGGAAGGGACGTCTAAAACACACATGCTTTTGCACTCAGGATGAAGCTTTCATCTCCAAAGCACTAAGGTCAGAACCTCCTTCAAGTCCTCAATACATCAACACATCGCTCCCGCTGTGAGAGCCAGACATGAGAAATATGACAAGCTCACACCCTGTTATTTGGGCGTGTGCTGGTGTGTGTCTACAGAGTGATTTCCTGCAGGGTGACTGACAGGTGCGGAGCGCAGTACGGCAGTGGAGGTGGCAGCTGAGGTCTAAGGGACGAGAAGGGCAACGAGACGAGGAGAGACGCTCTGCTGTTTGTTTTGAAACACGAGGAGAGTGCAGGGGCTTTCATATAACTTACACTGGCATTTATCACACGTACCAATGCTATGAAAATCCAACCATATTAGAACAAGAACTTTATACCATGCTACAATATAATGGCGTTATATCACCTTTAGAGTGAAACTAAGCCGTAATGGCATTTCTCTTGAACTCTTGGCCAGCAATGCTAACTAGAGTCGTGTTACACTGAGTAAACATTGTTCTAAGTTAGGCAAGGATTTCTGAGTGACGACTTTAGGAGGATCAGAGAGGGACACAGAGACAAATGCTCTGGACAAATGTCCACTTTTGTGTTACCATTCTACCAATATTCTTGCTCCAAAACTGTTGACAATTGGGAGATATTTTGGAATAGTTCACCCAAAAATGAAATATAGAAAACTTTTATTGTGGTTTAATGGTGATGAGGATATTTTTTGTCATTGGAGATTGATGGTGGCACTACTTCCATTCTATGGAAAGGAGCGGTGTGAACATTCTTCAACATTTCTAAATTTTGCGTTCCACAGCAAAAAATAAATAAATACAGCATTCAGAATTTGAAAGACCTGTGATGGAATTTTTCGGAAAAAACTTGATGTGAGTGAATGCCAAGATTTGTCAGAGAAAGCTTAAGTTTAGCAAGCAAATGCATAAGTTTTTTCATGTTTTTCCCCATGTCCCTTTAGGGTCTCCGTAGGAATGACATACTACATAATCCTTTAAATACAGCCCAAAAGAACACGTCGCATACAGAAAGCAAGCATTTAAAAGAGTAAAGATCATGTAGTCTAATTTGTTTGATACATATTTGGCTGCTAAATCGTAGTTTAATCTGTTATACTGTTATTCTACTATGGCAGCAACATTGTCAAGGCCAGTTCTTAGTGTTTACGGGGTCATTAGGAAGTGAGCGTTCACATATGCACACACTTACCTCCAGACGTCTGGCCTGTGCTAAAAAGAGGAGCCGGCGGCTGCAGAGTGTTTGTGTTGGACGCTGGAGGTCGTAGGTCAATGTGTGTGGCGGTCTTTCGCTGCAACAATAACACCAATATTCACACATTAAGGAATTTCTAGCTTTTATCAGATGTGCAATCACACACACACACACAACAGATGCTGCATACAGATGATAATTGACTGCACACTAGACAGTGTTCAGGCAGCGTGACCGATTTGAAAAAAGTAAATAAACAACAAAGCTCAGTTTAAAAAACTTAAAGCTTCCTATGCAGGCAGCATTTTGAGGCATCATGGGTAACTCCAGAGTCCTGACCTGAACTCCTAATATACTTTGTTTTAGCAGCATAGCATGTACAGTATCTTTCACAAAGGAGACAATCCTTTGAAAAGAAATATAAGATGGCGAACAAGAGAAATGTTGATTATACATAAGCATATTTCATTCAATACTGAAAAATCTAACTAAAAATGTATTATTTCACCAAATAATTGTGTGGGCTGCATAGTTTTATGTTTTAAGAGTATCAAGCTATTAGCTTAGTGACATGCTAATTTTAAACTCTGCTGGAATGCATTGAGTCGAGTCTCTTGTGTGAATCATTGTGTGTTAATGCCTTAAGCGCTTTAAATCACTCACTTATGAGGTGTCATAGCAGTTGGGATGTTGCCTTATAAGCCTATGTAGGAATTAGGCAGTGAGGTTTTGGAACAAGCCTAATAATCGATATTTCTCACCTGAGGTAGGACACTGTTGGAAGACTTGGCTGAGATGTCCACATCTGGAGATAAAGACATCAAGTTATGTCAACAATAAAATAAACAACCAAAGATAGCAAATGAAGGTCACGTCCTATAAATTTGGGATATATTGATTGACTTCACTTATAAGACATTCCCTATCCATTTGAAACGGTGTTATTTTAGCATTAGTTTCAGTTTTCATATTTATTTGAGTTAGGTTGTAGTAATTTTGTTGCGCTTTTGTCCTTTTTATTAGTTTTCTTTTTATATTTCTACTTTTTAACCTTTTTTGAGAAATTTTGTTTAGGCACTAAACCAAAAAGAGCCACCGGGTGAAACCCACATTTCATTGATTTTTTTTAATGCATTCCTCTTTCAAATATTAATACATTTCTGTCATAATATCAGTTCTATCACGAAATAGTCACCAAATATGGAAGCTCGAGTCTCAGTCCTCCGACGATATGAGTTTTGTCAAATTTGAAAAAGATTTGATTCTAAAATAGAGCAGTACATTTTGTAATATGACAGCGCCCACTAGGGGGGAGGAGCCGGCTTGAAGGTTTAAAATAATATTTACATGCTTACGCATTGTCTGATTTCAAAACAGCTTTCACAGGATGAATTTTGAGGGTTTACAATTTCAAATGATACCTAATTTATAATGATTACTAAACATGTGATAGGGAAAAAAGGCAGTAAAAAAGTGGACACCACAGTTAACTGGTTAATTCGTTTTTATTTTAGTTTTAGTAATTTTAGTACTTCAACTTGTTTTCATTAAGTTGCAAGCCAACATTTCTCATTTTCATTTAATATCTTGTTTTATTTCAGCTTCATTTCAATGATCAAAAATAATTTTTAATAGTCTTAGTTTACAATAATAACGTTTTGAAATCACTTTTTGATTCTTTCAAAGAACGACTAGATGTAACATCTGATCTTATAGCATAGCATAATGTTGTAGTTCATGTTTTCAGTGATGACAGTATCATATATTTATAAGGGGCATGTGCAAATTGGCTCATGTTTAATAAAATCTATAAAGCTTGTGTGAGGTCTCATCACCATGCTAAAGTCATGTAGCAAATGTGTAAGAGTGTCCATACCTCGCTTGTTTTGTGTGTTGTTGGGGATTTTGGTCTGTGCGGTGACTAGCAGTTCATATGTGTGGTCCTCCTCTTCCAGGGGCTCGACACGTTCATCCACACTGCTGTTAATGTGAACCGCCTGCAGAGAGAGAGCGAGAGAGAGAGTGAGAGAGAGAGCGAGAGAGCGAGAGAGAGAGAGAGAGAGAGAGAGCGAGAGAGAGAGCGAGAGAGAGAGTGAGAGAGAGCGAGAGAGCGAGAGAGAGAGAGCGAGAGAGAGAGAGAGAGAGAGAGAGTGAGAGAGCGAGAGAGAGAGCGAGAGAGAGAGAGTGAGAGAGAGAGCGAGAGAGCGAGAGAGAGAGCGAGAGAGAGAGAGAGAGAGAGAGAGAGCGAGAGTGAGAGTGAGAGAGAGAGCGAGAGAGCGAGAGAGCGAGAGAGAGAGAGAGAGAGAGAGAGAGAGAGAGCGAGAGAGAGCGAGAGAGAGAGATCGTGGTCACATACAGATTGTGGAGCAATATTTAGTACAGAGAACATGAATCCACCCACTCTACTGTCTACTGTGAGAGAGAGAGAAAATTTCTACAAATTGGCATCGGCGGAAAAACATTTGATATTATAAAATCTCTGTACAGCAACAGCAAAAGTGCGGTGAAAATCAGGAACCACAGAAGCGCGTTCTTCCAGCAGGGCCGTGGAGTGAGGCAGGGCTGCAGTCTGAGCCCAACTCTATTCAACATCTACATCAATAATCTGGCATCAGCGCTGGAGAGCTCTACTGTCCCAGGCCTTACTCTACAGCACACACAGGTCAGGGGTCAGGGGTCAGAGGTCAGATGTCTGCTGTACGCGGATGATCTGGTCCTGCTGTCCCGCACACCTGAGGGCCTTCAGCAGAGCCTGTCCCTGCTGGAACAGTACTGTCACGACTGGGCCCTGACCGTCAATCTGGACAAAACCAGAGTCATGGTGTTCCAGAAGAAGAACAGATCTCAGGAACACAAACACCAGTCGCTGTATAAAGGCCAGGTCCTGCAGCACAGCACTAGCTATAGCTATCTGGGCATCGACATTAGCGCTTTGGGACGCTTCGGTCTGGCTGTCAAAACACTGAGTGAAAAGGCTTGGAGGGCTTTTTATGCTATAAAATCACGATGTGGCCACTTAAATCACCCATTAAACCCTGGATAAAATTATATAATTCAAAAAAATAAAACCAATTCTTTTATATGGATGTGAAATTTGGGGACCAGTACTAAATTTTAAAAATTGGGATAAAACACCAGTAGAAAATTTACAATTGGAAATTGCCAAAAATATTTTAGGGGTTCATAGAAACACATCCACTGCCGCCTGCAGGGCTGAGCTAGGCCCGCTGAACATCGAGATCCAGAAGAGATGTGTTCAGTTCTGGCATCACCTCCATCAGTCTGATCCAGAGTCAGTCCAATATAAAGCCCTCCTCGCCAATGAAACCTCAGCAGAACCCCATCCTCTACACACACTCACTCGTCATCACCTCCATCAGTCTGATCCAGAGTCCGTCCAATATAAAGCCCTCCTCGCCAATGAAAGCTCAGCAGAACCTCCTCTTCTACACACACTCACTCTTCATCACCTCCATCAGACTGATCCAGAGTCAGTCCAATATAAAGCCCTCCTCGCCAATGAAACCTCAGCAGAACCTCATCCTCTACACACACTCACTCGTCATCACCTCCATCAGTCTGATCCAGAGTCCGTCCAATATAAAGCCCTCCTCGCCAATGAAAGCTCAGCAGAACCTCCTCTTCTACACACACTCACTCTTCATCACCTCCATCAGACTGATCCAGAGTCCGTCCAATATAAATCCCTCCTCGCCAATGAACCCTCAGCAGAACCTCCTCCTCTACACACACTCACTCTTCATCACCTCCATCAGTCTGATCCAGAGTCAGTCCAATATAAAGCCCTCCTCGCCAATGAAAGCTCAGCAGAACCTCCTCCTCTACACACACTCGCTCTTCATCACCTCCATCAGACTGATCCAGAGTCAGTCCAATATAAAGCCCTCCTCGCCAATGAACCCTCAGCAGAACCTCCTCCTCTACACACACTCGCTCTTCATCACCTCCATCAGTCTGATCCAGAGTCAGTCCAATATAAAGCCCTCCTCGCCAATGAAAGCTCAGCAGAACCTCATCCTCTACACACACTCGCTCTTCATCACCTCCATCAGTCTGATCGAGAGTCAGTCCAATATAAAGCCCTCCTCGCCAATGAAAGCTCAGCAGAACCTCCTCCTCTACACACACACTCACTCTTCATCACCTCCATCAGTCTGATCCAGAGTCAGTGCAATATAAAGCCCTCCTCGCCAATGAAAGCTCAGCAGAACCTCCTCCTCTACACACACTCACTCTTCATCACCTCCATCAGTCTGATCCAGAGTCAGTCCAATATAAAGCCCTCCTCGCCAATGAAAGCTCAGCAGAACCTCCTCCTCTACACACACTCACTCTTCATCACCTCCATCAGTCTGATCCAGAGTCAGTCCAATATAAAGCCCTCCTCGCCAATGAAAGCTCAGCAGAACCTCCTCCTCTACACACACTCACTCTTCATCACCTCCATCAGTCTGATCCAGAGTCAGTCCAATATAAAGCCCTCCTCGCCAATGAAAGCTCAGCAGAACCTCATCCTCTACACACACTCACTC
>NW_027509142.1:1582500-1590000 GCF_051911475.1 Siphateles boraxobius
GAAACAAATAAAAGATTTTAAATGAAGTAAACAGAGAGGTGAACATTCCTGAATAAATCTATTGACAAGTAAAAGTACAAATTTATACACTTCTACTGAACGATGCAGGCAGATATTGGAAACACCAGGGTCAATCACATCTGCACAGGGAATCGCTGGGCTGTTCTTCCAGAGGGATTATTTAAGGAATCCACACTTTATTTGATTTTATGTGAAATGTGAACCAAACACTGAGACTTTACCTCCGCGCTGAGCTCCTCTTCCAGTGCAGACTGATTCTGTGGAGGATGACGCTCTTTCTGTCAGAAACATTCAACTCATTTACTATCAAACATGGTGAAACCACCTTTCTTTTGTTTTTTTTTAAATAAAGAAATTTAGGTTACACTTTATTTTAAGGTCTCTGTGTTACAGTGTAATTATGCATTTAAGTACTGTGTAATAATAGTTAACTACATGTACTTACTATAGAGTTAGTTACATGTAATTATGCATAATTTATAGTCATTACTACATGTAACATGCGTAACAAAGACACTGTAAAATAAAGTGTTACCGAAGTGAACACCATGATGGACCTGTAATTAAAAGTCTCCATCTAGTGGAGGAAACTACTACACCAAATCTCCAGATTTCACAGAAAGCTACTGAAAAGAAAGTAATTGAAAAGAATACCAAAGCAACCGACCAATAAAACTTTGCGCACTATCACATTGCATCATCATTTCATTTATTGCTAAAGGGCAAAAGCAATTTGATAAAATATACAAAAGTTCAATAAAAATCTTAAATGTATAATTAAATATTAACATAATAATCATAATTCTTCTGCCAAGTAATATAATTCATTAAGTGCATTTATGAGTATTTAATGAAGATTTTGCGATGAGGCTCATCCAAAGAGATTCAGTCAAAACTACAATTTTATAAATATCAACTACATTTCCTCATCAGAATTGCCTCCTCTGCTGCCATATGTATTACATATAGAATTGAGAGTGAAATTTCATATACACTGCCGGCCAAAAAAACCTCGCTGTTTGTATATACATAGGCAAAAGCTTAAGAGTCTATACTAGATCATTATTGCAGTGATTATTATGTTTCTAGGATGTTATACGTTCGTAAACAGTTCTTCTAACCCTAACTGATGGAGTGTGTAGCTTTTACTTCAGACTCAGAGGTTTAAATTCATGTGTGAAAATTATTCTTCATGCTCCCTCACAAAAATTATTTTACAGTTTGAGCCTGATGAATCTTGGCATTGTCATCCTGGAATATGGCCATGATGTGTCTTCCTACATGGTTGTTTAAGAAATGAAAAGCTACACACTCAATCTATTAGGGTTAGAAGAACTGTTGCCAAACATATAACATGCTAGAAACATCATAATCACTGCAATAATGATCTAGTCATAGACTCTTAAGTATTTACATATATAAATCCAAACAGTAACTTTTTTTATTGCCAGGCAGTGGATATAAAAATGAAACATTTATACCCTGTGTGTTTAACTGGTTGATTTCAACCAACAAGGATTTCAAAGACAGAAATATTCGTATCTCGAATCCTCACCTTCCCGGCTTCACTG
Organism: Siphateles boraxobius; assembly: GCF_051911475.1. Lineage (NCBI taxonomy): Eukaryota > Metazoa > Chordata > Actinopteri > Cypriniformes > Leuciscidae > Siphateles > Siphateles boraxobius. The sequence goes on from NW_027509142.1 coordinate 1,584,093, forward strand.
TCGGGCCGCCCGGAGTCTCTGTCCGAGGACTTCCCGCTGGCCAGGCTGTCGAGAGAGTGACACGAGGAGGCCTCAAACAACGCTTCATACGGACTCTCTTCCACGGGCATCGGAGACAAACCGGATATGAGCTCACTGACCTGCTGCTCCATCTCTCCTGTGAAAACACACATTTACACATTACAGCATCTGTACAGCAAAGGATACAATGAGCATCAGCATTATTTGTATTTGGAGAAAAGTATTGCTGAGAGAGAGGAATCAGGATATGCCACTGCCCAGACTCAACTCCAATATGGCATTCATTTTCATTCGTTCATTTATAAATGTTCACCCCAGATAATACAAATGACCAAACACAAGGGAATGTAATAAAACACAATTTAAAACAAGACTATATTCATGGTGGAATAATGGTGTAATTAAAAATAAATAAATAATAAATAAATAAATAAATAAATAAATAAATAATAAAAGTAAATTAGAACACATGCATTGATAAAACATTTCAAAAAAGTAGTATTGGTGCATTCACGTCTTATCACTAAACGACGACCTGGGACGTCCTAGACTGAGCTGGTCACTCCTTTGAAATCAAAATTATGCGTTTCTATGGTAAAACAATTATCAGCGAAATAAATCTGTGTCATTTAGTCCCCGTTTACACCTGTTGTTAAGATGTGTTTTGGTGGATCGGATCACAAGTAGACGAGGGAAACACATTCCCGTTTACACCTGGTGTTTTAATCCATCTCTTTTGTCCATTTCTGTCCTGATTTCTTGGAGGGGACGGTCTATGGGCAGGGAAATGAATGGGCTTTCTCAGATCTTTCAATCTAATGGTTGAAATAAGCTTGTGCAGTTTAACATATGAACACGACCAGAGACGATGGAAAAACACACGGAGAACAGCAGCTTCAGTTTCTGCTCTGACAGCTGCAAGATCGCGCTGAACACTGCGAGTGTGTGTTGGAAATCAGAGAGAATTGGTGAGAGAACATTGTGCTTGGTACATTTTTCATCTTTAAAACAAACTTGGGTTTTTAGCCGACAGTTTGAATCTCGTCTGGCTAGAGCTCTTCTCATAATGTTACTCATTAGGTCAGTATGTGGAGAGAAGACGGTCTTTTGTGGCTGTTGAACACATTCGTCCACATGAGCGTTTACACTACGTAAGCAATCCGGTCAAATGTGTTTTTAACGACCTCTGGAAGTGGTGGAAAGTGGACGAGCTCAAAGTGTTTTAGACCCGTTTACTTCTGTGTTTAGGGTCGTCAACTTCATCCGATCGACCGAAACACATCTTAATACCAGGTCTAAATAAAATTTCACCCAAAAAACCTAGAGCACATGACAGCTGAAGCTTTTCTCTGACCTTTTCTCTTGGGGCTCAGGCTCTCTTGAGGTGGAGGCACTGGTGGAGGAGGGAGGCTCGTGTCTGACGGACGCCCGCTCATATGTGCTGCAGAGACACAAGACAAGCGTGAAACTGAGGACCAGAGGAGGAACCGGCTCAGTGGAGTGTGTGAGATCTGCTCCAGACTTACCTTGTATGAGGGAGGCGATCTGTCGGCTCTTTTGAGAGGGCATGTCTCTAACAGTGTCCAGCGCCGTTAGATTCTTACAGTCCACGATATTCACATCAATACCTGAAGAACATTCAGACACAGCGTCCTGGGGACATTTCCGGTAGTCAAAGGACTTGTAATTTCTGAATTTGCCTTTGTTTTTACCTGCGTTGAGTAGTTTTTGTACTACTTCGGTCTTTCCGAATAGAGCTGCTTCGTGAAGGGCGCTGCCTTTCTCTGTCTGTGAACGAACACAGTGACACTTAAATAACATGATAGCAAAGTTGTGAAGGTTAAAAGATTGTGTACATTGTGTTTCAGGTCAGTTGACAGCAATAACTGAGTCCGATGTGGGATATCAGAGCCCAGTGGAGACCAGACAGGCTCATTTTCACACTGCACTGGCTTTCTCAGTATGTTATCAGACAAAGCAGACAGTGTGAATGTGGGCCGCTGCTCTGAGTGAGAGGCAGATGGCAGGTTGTTACTGTTAAGTGTGTGAGCAGGTTTCTCAGGTAGGGACAGAGTTCTGCCAAGGTGTTAAAGAGCTGTTAGCTCAGATCATGGTGAGAGAAACTGAGTGAGGAAAAACCAACTGTCATGACTGTTAAAAAAAAACACACACCTGCACTTGGACTCTACCAAGTCAACATGAAACACAATTTTTATAAAATTACTTCTATGATTGGATATACATACAAGGAAATGTACATGATGCAAAATATGCATACTGAAGAAATAATAAAAGTATTGAAGTATGGTAGTATGCTATTTCGAATATAGCCCAAATCATCTTGGGTGCTTAAACTCCCCCTGTGGTGAAAATCAAGCTTTTAAGGTTGTTTATATTTGGTGTTTTTAATATGCTTTAAGACAAACCATGTGTAAATTCATGTCAACAGCATTGCTGAGTATTTTCTCTTTAAAACTGCAGTGAACCAAAGACAGTCTAAAAAACAGTGTTTCTGACGTCACAAACCAATCAGATCAACGTGTGATCGTCAACAAGTGGATCTCTGAGCTGGAGTGAGTGAGTGAGTGGAGGCGGGGCTCATTTGCATATTCATAGAACCACGTATAATAAATGAGGGTGTGGAGTTACATTCAAGCTACTTTAAGGCATGAAGAATGTTTTTCAAAGAAACAACTCTTAAATATGTCATTTTGGTGATCAATGATGGGTTTTAAAGGATAAAATGAATTACTACAGGGGGACTTTAAATGCGAATGCACAACAGGGGAATTTAAAGGGTTAGTTCACCCAAAAATACAAATTCTGTCATCATTTGCTCATCCTAATGTCAAGCCAAATCGTTTTTTGTTAATCTTTGGAACACAGAGATGATTGGTAAACGGCTCAAAGTTCAATCATGCTTGCTTGATGCGCGTGAACCAATGAGATTCATTCTTGCGTGTTTCACAGCATTTTTGAACTTCCTTAACGACCAATGAGGTTCGTTCTCACACATTAAGCAAGTGCGGTTGAGCTTACAATTACCATATTTCTCATTCACTGATCAATGTTTATATGTGAATAAAAGCCAAAATGAAATTATCACGCCTAATTCAATCAATCGACCACATCTCTTCAGAATACTTGGATTGAACTGCTCGATTCATATGGATTTTTTTTTACAAACTTAATGAATGTTTTGAAATGTCAGAGGTTTTGGTTAAAGGTGCAGTGTGTGATTTTCAGCGGCATCTAGTGGTGAGGTTACGAATTGCAACCAACAAAAGTTACGGTGGCCGACAGGAAAATATGTCGTCGTCTGAGACAGCAGAGAGTAGCCAGTTCAGCAAATGAGGTTTCTTTACAAGGATAAATTAAGAAATTATGTTTACTTATTCAGTAAAACTATGTTATTGCGAATATTATTGTTACTTGCTCATCATTGTGTCAGTGTTTTATGCGCTCAACTAAGCTTACTTCCTTGCACGAAGAGCAACATAGTAACGAAACGCGTTTGTCCGTTTAAAGAAACTTGTCGGCGCATTTCAATGTAAGGGAACCCGCGGTGTGTGTAGACAGAAACTGCTCGTTCTAAGGCAGAGGTCTTCAATCTTGTTCCTGGAGGGCCACTGTCCTGCAGAGTTTAGTTCCAACTCTAATCAAACACACCTGAATCAGCTCATTAAGCTCTTCAGGATCGCTTGAATATACAAAGGCAGGTGTGCTGAAGCAGGTTGGAACTAAACTCTGCAGGACAGTGGCCCTCCAGGAGCAGGATTGAAGACCTCTGTTCTAAAGCAATACAAATATAACGGTTCATTAAGTAAGGTCTTTATACACCACTGAAAACTTCTTTTTCAAGGTAGTGACGTAACACGCTCTGTAGCGCTGTGTGTTCGCTGTCGACTACGGTAGAAACATGACGTCACAATATGTCGACCTCCATAGAAGGGGGTGCCCGCGGTTATGGAGATATAAATGTCTCATTCTAAGGTAATAAAAACATAACTGTTCATTATGCAAGGTCTTTATACACCACTGAAAACATAGTTATGGATCTCATATTGCATTTCTGTCAATAGATCCTCAGAAATATTACACATTGCACCTTTAACAGATTTTTCAACGGAGGGACAGGAATCTCTCATGCAGATTTTATTAAAAAGATCTTCCCAATTATGAAGGTCTCAAATTATGAAATTTGGAAAGACATGAAAGCGAGTAACTGAGATTTTTGGTTTAATGCTTCATCGTGGCACTCCTGCGTGATATTGAGCCCAGACGTCCTCACCTGGTAGTTGATGTCGACGCCGGCGGCCAGCAGCACCTCCACCACGGGCAGGTGTCCGTTGCGCGAGGCCAGGTGGAGAGGGGTGTGTTTCTTGGTGTTGGAGCTGAGCAGGTTGGGATGAGCGCTGAGCAGGAGTTTGACCACCTCCAGCCTGCCGTAGAGCGCGGCCAGGTCCAGCGGCGTCTCAAACTTGTTGTTGCGCATGGTGGGGTCGGTCAACTCCTCCAGCAGCAGCTGCACCACCCGCGTGTGCCCGTACTGAGCCGCGCAGTGCAGAGGCGTCTCGTTGTCGTTGTTCTGCGGAGAAGAGGACGGAGAGATGTTGATGGACAGATAGGGCGGATTACTTCAGTGCTTGGGCCTGAAAAGTGTGAGAAGTAAACCATTTTCAAGCGGAAAATTTCAAGGATGAAATCCAGGAATTTCTAGCCTTCGCTGAAGACCCGAGGTGGTAAAGCTTATGTGAGCAGAGCTTCACATTGGCAATAAAGCCTGCTTTTAGGAGAACGACACAAAAAACAAGATCAGTCGAAACAGAGCAGGATTGTGGAAGATTCGTAACTTTTAAGACAAATAATCGGACTGAATTTATGTAAAATACACAAAACACAACAGTCTTACACCGTTATTCAGCCAATGATTTTACGGAGGAAGACAGAGGGAGAGCAGAGGACATGCAAGCTTGACCGCATGCAGACAACTCATCTCACACACACTCAAAGTCCCACTATCAGTGCTTAACTACTCATTTTCAGCACTAGATGCGTTACAAACGTATTTTTGTGAAATATCATGGCTTGTAAAGTGTGTTTGTTTTATCTTTAAATCAATGACACTTGATTCGATATGTTGTATTGATATTCATACATTAAGTGTGGCTTAAGTGTTTTTGGGACTATATTTACCGTCACTTATCATCATTGGTCAATATCATTGGCTAACTATCACTCTTGATATTTGCAATATTATACTCAAATTAGACACAATTAAACAAAATGGCTCATAGGTCGAAATGTACAGCATGATTGTAGAAAATCAATCAACTTCACAATGACTGATGTAATGAAACCTGACCACCAGAGGGTGCTGTTATATTTGCTTTGTTTGCTAACGGAATAAAAGTAAAATCTTGAGTGTAATAATAACTATGGAATTACACACAAAATACCTTTGAGCTCAAAAACTGCTAGTGAGAATCTGCCTGAGCCCTTCATCATCAGACTCAGTTTCCTCCTTAGCTGTGCAGAGATCAGTGTGTGTGTGTGTGTGTGTGTGTGTGTGTGTGTGTGTGTGTGTGTGTGTGTGACTGAACATGTGCTGTTTTGATGACCACACCCCACAACTAAACACAGTGGGCAAAGCATCCTAAACTAGACGCACACAACACCACACACATTGTTTTTTTTTTTAAATACTATTTATTATCATTATATTATTATTGCTGTTGTTGTATTTAAGTTATTAATAACATGATTTTTATTGTACATTATTGTATTCATCATAATCATCAGGATCACTATGAATCTTATAACAACAACAATAAACTATTATTATTATATTAAGATGATTAATAAAATAGTTATTGCATTTTTATTC
>NW_027509142.1:1592500-1630000 GCF_051911475.1 Siphateles boraxobius
TTTCCTCAGAGTTCTTCTCAAGCGAACGACTCTCTCACTCTCTCTCTCTGGTGAGGAACCGGACACCACAGAGGCTCAAAGTCTTTCCACAAACACAAGAGATTCATTTTCATGTTAATTCCGGTCCACCGCTGACGACTGACTGTCAGGAGAAGTGAGCTGTCGCTGTGTTTTTAAAATAGAAAGTGCTGATTTCTCTGTGACATTTTAAACACAATACGTGTTCAACAGGAACACCACACTTTGACAGAGCATTTTAGCTCACAAGCCCACAGCTAACTCTAATAAACCAATTTGAGTGCACATTTTGTATTCACCATCATTAGTACATCATCATCATTACTACCCGAAACATTTAAAATCGATTTAGTTTTTTAAAATACAGCTATAAAATAAAATATTAGTATTACATGAAAAACCCAAACTTGCAAAACTTAATAAAAATTTATTATAAATCGTGCCTTAGCAACTAACTGAAATAAAGCAAGTTTACTCAAATAAGTTTAATTATTAAAATTGAAACAAAAATAAAGCTAAATAACAATAGTAAAAAAATAGAAATGACAAAAGCACATAAAACGTCTAGAGCAAACTAGGGGTGTATTAACACATCGTGATCAAATGACTATGATGTATCGATGCTACAAGAAAAAAAAAATCTAACGGTAGATTCGTTCATTTTCAGAACACAAATGAAGATGTTTTTGATGAAATCAGAGTTTTCTGTCCCTCCATTGACACTCTACGCAACTACCACTTCCAATCCCCAGAAAGATAGTACAGACATCTTGAAAGTAATCATGTGACTCCAGTGGTTTAACCTGTCATGCAAGAGCAACTTAATTTACCACTTCATGTACAACATATTAATCTTCGACGTCTGTGTTCTGAAGATGAACGAGGGTCTTACGGGTTCGGATCGACATGAGGCTGAGTAAACGATGATGTTTGTATGTCTTTAACAGTCTGAAGTCTCACAGCGATGGCCTTTCCTGAGCTCTGGACTAAACATGATAAAACGAGCTTATCTTTCTGTTCACGCTCCCTCTCTCTCTCTCTCTCTCTCTCTGGGTTTAATAAGCCCTGATGACTCCTGTCATCCCTCATCCGATCATATGACTCCATATTTATTTATACATACATATTTACATGACTTCCTGAGGGAACTAACCAAACGAGCACATTAACACAAGTTTCACATGTGCGTAGCCTGACTGTATAGAGTCCCGTGTTTAGATGCAAACGCAGACTGACGTGTTGGTCGTATGCTGGGATTATTCCAGAAGGGTTATGATACGCATGTCAGGTCAGCGCACATGCGCGCGGATGAGGATAATCAGAGCTGAATGCTGACCTACCATGTGATGTCATGCTGATTACATCATCAGCACATAACCGTTGAGGAGGAGTGATTACATCATCAATGTGTGCCCTGTGGGAACGGGGGGGGGGGGGTGCACAGATGCTACCGCTGCCGCCACCAGAAGCACTGACACACACTGACATGGTTTTTGCTCCACGAGAAAAAAAAATGTATTAAATTACATAAAATGTTAACTAACGTTAGATTTTTTTTCATATATATATATATAAATGGCTGCTGGTCTTTCAAAGAGGGGAAGCTGCATTAATGAATGAATGAACAAACGAACAAAAAAAAAAAAGATATTAAACTCTATGGAGGAAATGTGGGAATTAGGTTAAACTGAAACAAGGAATGTGGTGTATAATTGTGTGAAATGTATGATGAAAATTGGCTAGCAATTTCGCCAAGCAAATACCAAGAAATAGGTCGCAGCAGTTTGTCTTTCGACTACACTTGTAAAATCGGCGATGGGACTGAGCTCGAATAGCTTCAGCGTCAGCGACGTCTTATAGTACAAAATCACTGTCAATCAAAAGGAGACGCAGTCTTTCGACAGATCCTCCAATCATCACGCAGAAGCCCGGAGTCCAGCCCCGGACATAACCGAAGATTTATCCAATGACCATCTAGTTTCGAAGCACTGAAAAAAAAGCTGTTCAAACCCCCATAGAAGTCAATGGACGCTGGGCTTCAACAGAGAAATACGCTGTGACGCTCCGGGAATGAATGAGAAGGAAATCGAGTCAGCCGACCTGCTATATGTAGCTGATTCTGAACCAACTCGTCTTCGAGATGAACGTGTTCTAACGCATTTTTAGTCAATAAAATGTGAACACAATAGTACATATTTGACCATTCATTTTTTAACATTATAGGGAAAGCTGAGCTTCCCTTGCGGTCTTTAAGAAATCCCCACTGTATGTATGTGTATATAAATATAAAACCTCATACAGGTTTAACTTGATGGTGAGTGAATGACAAAATATGCATTTTTGGGTGAACTATTACTTTAAGATTAATATATGCTGTATGCATTGTTCATTAGTTCATGTTAACTAATGTAGTTAACTAATGTTAACAGTGCAGTATTTTTTATTTATATAATTGTGTATGTTTTTACAAGCATTATTTTTTACTTTACCTTATTTTAGTGAATATTAATTATGTTAATGTTAATTATTTAGATTATTAATAATGGCAATTTAATGTATATTTAATTTAGCACAAAATATACTATTCAGTCATTTTTACGGTATATAAAAAAGTAAAAAAAATATTTTATTTAAATCATAAAGTCAGTAAAACAAAAATTAGCATAAATAAATGGGTTAAAATAATACAGAATACTTTTTTACATTACTAATATTAGGGTTTTTTTGTGCTTATGCGATTACAAGTAGTGTTGTTATTGTTGAAATATGGCCTTGATGTGTTCTTGAAAGGTTTCTTTACATTCAGGCACAGTTGCCAAAACTCAACCATAGACTGACAGAACTGAAGCTTTCTCTGTGTTTCACACTCACTCTCACACACACACACACACACACACACACACACACACACACACACACACACACACACACACACACACACACACACACACACACACACACACACACACACGTCATCTCTCTGGAGGGAGTGCAATGCAATGCTTTCCACATTACAATCTCACTGGGTAGAGAGAAGTGTTCTCAAAGACTCCGAGGGACGTTTGGTACACACACATAAAAGCTTTTAGAGTGAGAGAGAGAGAGAAAAAGTTCTCGCTACACAACTGATGTGATTTTAAACAATTAATGTCACAAAGAGATCACGGGTTGTGAGCGCCACGCTGGAATACACTCAGCCAACATGAAGGATGAGGAAATCTCTAGTCTCAGACAGGACTAGATTCCTACGAATGGTTTACGGTCAAGAGACATGAATGAGACTTCATTCAAACTAGTGAGCATTTTAAGGCATCATAGACACAAAACCTGCTAACTAAAGGCAGCCAAATTAAAATGGCTGAATTGTGCACGATACCGTTTCAACTGAAAACAGAAACTTTTTATGAGTTTTTAATGAGGGCATCATTTGGGGGCATGAAAACTTTTGAAAACAGGTTTCAAAGTGCAAGTTTAAAAAAAACACGATACCTTTATCGTCTCCTTGTAAACAACATCATGCACATGTGCATTACGTTTTCATTCTATAGGTTCGGTCGTTCTTCCGTACATAGTGACGTCGCCATCTACTGGCTTTGCATTAATTATACAGAGATTTTAGTCGTTTTCACTGATCCGTGTGAACGGGGATCGTTCTGACAACATTGTTGTCTGTACACGAAAAATGCAAGGAAAAAAAATAATCAGAAATGTTTTCTTGATCATAAAATCAGACTGGAGTAATGGTGCTGAAAATCCAGCTTTGATCACAGGAATGAATTACATTTTAATATATATTCCAAATAAAATAGCTATTTTTATCAGTAATTTTACAATATTACTGCTTTTATATCAACTAAATGCAGCTTTGGTGAGTACAAGAGACTTCTTTCAAAAACTTTAAGTGCTTAGTCTAGTGTAAATGCACCTGTAGAAGGCAGTGCCATATTTACTGTGAGGCAACTCGCTAGGTTTTGAAACAACCCTATAAAATGTTCATTGGGAATTAGGATGACAAAGCAATAATTTGTGTAGATTTTCATGCTAACTAGGTCATCTGAGAGCGAGAGGTTCCCCACAGACACGATCAAGGGAAGCGGTGATGAATGCACTCTCGAAATACAGCTCTCCTGAAATAAACTGATATAAAGCAGGAGAACCGAGCGAGTCTCAGCTGTGTGTGTTTAATCTTCTCTCATTATTGTGTGTTCATTTAGAAGGGGGAATACTATCTTTTTTAGATTAACTGTTCAAACCGCGAGTTATGTGTGTTAGCATGTCCCTAATGGTAGTAACTGGTGGTAAAAGTGGCAGAGGTTCGTTCAGTTTTCTCCGAAACAGATGAATGTGAATGTCAACGTTTTTTGTTGTACGTATCGCGGCAGTGTGGAAATGAAATCTCCAGTGAGTGACGCCAAAAGTTTAATGCTAACGTTTGAAAATGATGTTGCAGCTACACTAAACCCTACCCTGAATCTACCTGATAGAGTTAACAAAAGCAAACGTGAGATATAAACCAACCATGGCATTTCAGCTCTCTTCTGCAAGCCTTTGCTGTCGTGACTCGAGCGCTTTGTATCTCCAGAGTAATGCTGTACCAGATGAGCTATCAAGCAAGTTTACTACGTCTGGAAACAGCTGGTTATGCAACGCAATCATCAAAACATATTAGTTTACAAATCATGCACTGTGGTAAAAGTGTTTATAACACTATAAATAGTATTGTGCAAGGAATTGATAATCTGCCCCCGTAATCACAATTTGTGTGAAAATGAATACAAATTATTTTACTGCCACTAGTGTTCATTTCAGCTGGAAACTGCAGTAAATTGTATTAACAGGTATGTTTTTGAAGTTTTGCAAAAATGAAGGTAGAGGCACTTATTTCCCATGAGCCTAGATTGCTTATTCGTACATATTCCATTTTTATATTTATTTGTTTTAGTAATTTTGTACGCATTTTTGTTATTTGTATTGTAGGGAAGCACGATATAGCGGCCACCATATCTGTATCGGCCGATATATGTTAATATCTAATGTTTTTGCTATGGGGCCGATAAGAAAATTTGGCCGATAAATAATAGATTGCTTCCATCAGATGTGCACTGTTCACCTTGATGCTTTTGAACTGCTTGAAATATGATTGGAATCACTTTAAAAAGGAAAATACAGTTCAGTGCAACATGTGCAAGTCTGTCATATAGATTACATAACAATATAATGATAACATTATAATTGTGTGCTTGGGACACGGCTTTTAATGAAGACTTTTATGTTTTTGTAATCAGGTACTCAAATAATATAACATTTTGGATTTCGATTTATCGGCCAATATATCGGTTATCGGCTTTTGAATATAAAGAATTATCGGCTATCGGCCAAAAATCAATCAATCAACGTCTAACTATAGATTTATTTGATTTCAGTTTTAGTTCAACTTAGGTTTTTTATGTATAAGGTTTTTCATCAGATTTATTTCTAAAAAAATTTTTCTATAAAATTTGATATTACCCATTAATGTTTTTTAATAGTTTTAGTTAATAACACTGGAACTCCTCGACTTTCTTTTTTTTTTTTCTTCAGACTAAAAGACAAATTTAAAAAAAGACCATAAAGAAAATAAATTACTGCAGAATCAGATCTATTTTATTATTATTAATACTACTACTATTATGGTGCACCTGCAGAACATCAAAACCTATGGTGAATGAATGGCTTTCTCTTCCATTCACCATTCTGTATTTTTTCTTCCTTTCATTCTCTTCATCTCTCTCTTGATGCACTACAGGGTCGGCCCTCAGCTATCCAGCCATGACACCGTTTCCATGACGACACCCCACCTCTCTCTGCCACCACACACACACACACACACACACACACACACACACACACACTTTCTGACACTGATTCAAGTCGACGGCTACACAAAAAAGCTTCTCATCACTGCATGCGTGTGTGTGTGTGGCACAGCAAGTATTCTAGAAATACCATTTAACAATCACAAAACACACACTTCATGTCAGCTCATGAATTATTCATTTCCGCTTCAGTCAGTTCAGTTGTAACCTGCCTGACACACACTCACACACGGCCGCTCGTACGAGGCTGATCTAAAGCTCGAGTGAAACCCCTCTGTGCGATCGAACGAAAGCGAGAGGAGGATTCAGCAGAACATCATACAGCCGCTTTATAAGATTCAATGTGCAACATTTCTCAAAGCTCACATATTTTCTCCTATCCCATTTTAAACTGCAAAGACATCACATTCACTTATTATTCGGTACTGGGACAAAAAAAGGCTACAGAACAGGGAAAAAATAGCTTGTGTATAAAGGAATAAAGGAAGAGTGCAAGATAAATAAAACACAAATCAAAATTCTTCATTGAATCTTTGCATGTACGGTTCATGACAGCTTGAATACATGCGAGAGAACACATTAACCATTTAAAATAGATATGATTAGTTAATAAATCTACATTAAGGTAAAAAGTATTTTATACAAACTTCTAATTTTTTCAAATTTCTTTTTTTTGTGGAGTCGCACCACATGATATTTTACTACCTGAACTAACCTTATCTTCTCTTAAAAGTATCAAATTTTGCATGCACTCAATATTTTAATGTCCAATATTCTAATATTTATCATGAATTCATTAATATCTGTATTTATTAATCCAAATTAATATCTGTATATATACTAAATTATTTTAGTTGCACCAGAAGATATTTTACAACCTGAGCTCATGTTGTTTTCTCTTAAAATAAATAATAATCTAATAGTTTAAGAGACTACTTGTCTGACGGGTTCGGAGGGGTTCTCTCTATGATAACCTTTCCTGTTTTGCATTTCCCCCCTAGAAATTTCTGCAAATTATAAAATAAAAATATAAATTAAATTGATTAAAATCTACTATATTCTAAATTTATATTAAATGCAATTAGAGTATTTATGTCCCTCTAAAGTACATTGTTATGGTATTAGGTAAACTAAAATATACTTTAATGCCATTTCTATTGAAAACTGTATGCCATGTATTTAAATATGCATTATGAATTTCTTCTAAATATATTTGAAACTTAAAATACAACTAATAATATATTTTATTTTCTCACAACGTGAGTTTTTCCCTTTTCTTGTCATACATTATTAGTCTAACGGTGTTTGAAACCTGTCTGGAATCCATCATTATTTTTGCAGTTTGCAGAAATGACACCTTTCAGCTTTAACAGTGACGATAAAATGCTCTCTCACACACACAAACTGTACAAAAACAAGTGCACACAACTCATTTCAGAATACAGTGAGAATAACAGCACAGTCTGTCATGTCTTTATACATTATACGCCTTCACACATACACGGCATATGTGTGCTTATATAACCCACATGATGACAAACATGAGAAAGAGTGAAGCGACACAGTCCCAACAGAAACCAGACAAACCCAGGCGTGGCGTGTGGAGGTGAAGCGTGCAGGTCAGAGGTCATGGGTACACACCTTGGCATTAATATAGGGGTCAAATGGGCCACAGCGTTTGAACTCTGTGTGGTCTAGAGAGCTCTGGGAGAGGGGAGAGAACAGGAAGGAGACGTGTTCACATACACACACACACACACACTGAACACAAGTGTTAATCAAATGCATGATCACATGATGAAACAGGCAAAAGAAACTACAGGCTGGCTTAGAGTCCGTCGAATGATAAACGTTAAATAAAAATACACGCCGAATTAATATTATTTTGATACAAGGCAAAAAAAAATCAAATTTGTTAGGAAAACGCAACTATAATTAGACAAATCAGAAACATTTGACAATGAATTTTACTAGCATATGCTGAATATGACCAATCAAACAATGGAGAATAAACCAGCCTTATAAAATGGCACAAAAAAAATGAAATGAGACAGGTTTTTTTATTTTTTATTGTTTAGTTAGTCCAAAAATGTATTTAATTCATAATGAATCAATAATATCACATCATTATTTTTGGCTGCCCTGTTTCATTTCATTTTGAGACATGTCATGCTATAACAAATCAATGAGAAAACACAATAACAGAGTTGTTAAATGAAAACTGTGATTATTATGTTACTGAAAATCATGGAGTGCATCACTGCGGAATAATAAATGCATGAAAAGTCTCTCCAAATTATGCAAAATGAGAGTATTTGAAGACAGGCCGTTTCTGCTTTCCTCTGGGGACATTTCATTCAAACAATAAAAAACCAACCCCGAGTACAGGTGCACATGAATATTCAGGCTCATTTGTTAAAAGATGTCACGGTTTTTTAAATAAATAGGGAACATCTATAGAACAGGAAGGCAAGTGAGAGCAAAGAAACCTGTCAATATGTCATTGCTGGGTCAACAAACAGCAAACAAATTGAGCAATTCAGTTCCAAAACAGTATTAATATATGTGATTTTATATGTTTTTATTGTTGTCACATGACCTGTACGTTTAATTCAGCGTAAGAAAATGAAACGGCATTTCATCCCAGATTTGCGGTAAAAATCGTCACACTGGAAATGGTTGTGTATATATTCCGGTATTGGTGGTTATTCATTCTGCGCCTGAATTTGTTTAATCTGCAATTTAAGTGTCCTAATCTAAACTGACACTCGACTGATTCAAACAGACATACAGTCATACCGTCTATGCCACGTTCTACTAAAGACATTTGCCCAAATGTGTTACGACTAAAAATAGCAGTTGTGAAAACAGCGTGTATTAAGGGTGAGAAGCCACTGAACTCATGTTTAGCTTTATCTTTACACACACACACACACTCAAAGTGTAAATGAGAGCAGTGTGAAGCTGTAAGAGGAAGCAAAAGTGTTCCTGATATGCTGTAGCTTTTCCTGAGACACGTCAAAAGAAATCTAACCTCAAAATGACTAATTTACACACCCTCCCTCACTAGTCAACAACCTCCCAATACCCTACTACTGATCTCAGATAGTGTGTCATTAGACGGGTGAATATTTACAGAGCAACTTAAAGACTACGGACAGGATTTATTTCAGACTCGTCTCTCGGTTTGAAGTCCTGCCATGGCAGAGAGGAAGCATTGCAGATTAAAAATGTAAAATATGCAATATGACAATTTTGAAAAGTACAACCATAACTTACTGGTATTAGCATGCATCATTTCTGGTCAGTGATAAATATGGGTGGAAACGGGGTCTAAAATGGGGTTTTGTGATTCGTCAACATTAGTATGTGGTCAACAAACTTCAATTGTTATGCTCATGGTGTTAATGCTGTATTGTAAAACACTTGTGCTGCTATTGAGGTGTGATACGGGTAAGGTAAGGGTCAGGTGTGTGTGGTATGAGTAGGTTTAAGGTTAGGTTAAGGTGTAAGGGAAGGGTCAACTGTGTAACAAATGTGATTACATGAATTACAGCTGTTACTTTTAATTAATTACATGCAGGTTTTTTTCAAATAGAAGCGCCATGTAAAAACATGTATGTACACAATAAGTCCATTGTATCATATTATTAATTTCAATGTTAGTACATAGTAGTTAAAGCCACTTAATATAAAGTGGGACCTCACAAACTGTTAAGGATGGATAGTATGATTGGGATGCAGACACTGTTTATATGGAGCAAGTTCCACTCACTGGAACGGCAATAGTTAATGCATAAGTAGACGTTCTTTGACCTAAAAACTAACCCGATTTAATAAAGACATTTTAAACAACTTTCCAGCTCAAATAACACATTTTTAACTGTATAAGTTCAAAGTTCATTTAAGTTCTTAGCAAATGCACAATTTTCACATTTCTGTTTTAAAAAGTGCCCCTATTATGCTTTTTCAAAGATTACCTTTCATGCAGTGTGTAATGTAGCTGTTCGTGAATGTAAAAGTTTTGAAAAGTTGTAAAGATTAAAGTGCGCAAAATTTTTTTTTTGAAAAAAATCGATTCTGAACTGCCAAAACGAGTCGTCAATAATTCCAGTCTCACTTCCGTAAGATATCCAAGTCGGTTTGAAACAACTTTGCATAATGCCAGTCAATGGTCTTCATTGTCTGACTGCGAACAACGTCTACTTTGACCCTCGAACACTGTAGATGTAGCTGAGAAGCAACATCGTGTTTTTGACATGTCGAGAAGACGCAGTTTCCTGTGCTGCGAATCCACTTTGATGCACTTCTGTGCTCAGTAAAACAGTGTAACCAAAATACAGTAAAACCAACGCCATCATTACTGTTCGTATCACTAGCTGGGTTTCCATCCAAATGTGAAGCGAATCTTTTCCAAGTTCGCAAAAAACAAATGTGAATTAGGTGAGTTTCCATCAGCTTGTTCGAGCGGACAACGGTGGTATTGGCAGAGGTGGACAAAGTACACAACTTCCTTACTTGAGTCAAAGTACAGATACTACAGGTCAAATATTACTCCGTTACAAGTAAAAGTTGTAGAGACCGATTTTTACTTAAGTAAAATTACAGAAGTACTAGTTTTTAAAAGTACTTGAGTATCAAAAGTACAAAGTAAATGTCAATGCATTGTTATATTATTGTTGCATTATTACAGGACCTTATGCCTCCGAAGCAACCTAGTGAATACACTGACCAGATTGTAGTTTTGTAGTGTGGAGCTTTTAGAATGTCACAAAACCAATAGAAATTAAACAACTGAATTTATAAAAAAATACAGCCATAATCATCTTTTTTATTTAACACTCCTACCACCCCAACAAAAGAAGTACACATCTATGTGTATCCATTCATGCACATTTGAATCAAATGGTCTGTAAATAATTTAAAAAAAAACCTAGCTACACAACCATAACTGTATAACTGCTCAACAGCAATACTGCTTTAACAAACAGCACAACATAAATATTTATTTGCCATGAAAACAAAACTTTCAAACCATTACTTGTGACAACGATACTGTCTCTCACAGATTGCTTGTAAAGAGAAATCGTGCTAATCGTCAAACTTCAGACCCTACAGGAGTGATTACCGATAGGCTTGTCTGTCAGCCGCAAAAAAAACAATAACGTTTTAGAAACGGAAAAAATCATGCCCTGACAAACATAACTACTTTCTACTCAAGGACGTTGACAAAAATGTAGTGGAGTAAAAAAAACGTACGATATTTGTCTTTCAAATGTAGTGAAGTTAAACTAAAAAGTTTCCAGAAAAAACAATACTCAAGTAAAGTACAGATACTCAAAGTGTACTTAAGTACAGTACTCAAGGTAATGTACTTCGTTACTGTCCACCTCTGGGTATTAGTAACCTAGCAACCAACAGTAAATAAAACACCATGAGTGGAAACAGTAGTGATGCGTCGTTCGACTCTGAGCCGAATCCTTTAAATGAACGGCGAGAGTCGGTTCCCGTCTGAGAGACGTTTTCCCTTTTTGTATATTAATACAAGACAGAATGATATGATTATCCTTTCGCTACACTGCTCAGCCACACGTTAATTATTCACTAATCACGTGCGATGACATTACCCAGCCACTCTTCATCGCTATACACATTAACATATTATTCCGTCACTGCATGGAGTGCGTGTGGTCGAGCAATGCGGAGAAAAGATCATCCTTAATATTGGGTCAGAAAAGAAGAGGAGTTACACAGGCAAACGTATAGTCTTATTACTGAGATGAGCCAAATGATCCGGTTCAGTTCCCTAAAAAGAGCCGGAACTCCCATCATGAGGAAACAGCCCATTAGTAACATGGGTTTAATGTGCGCTACATCAGAATTTATTCGGCAAATGTATTTCCATCTCCCATTATTCGCATTAACTCTAGTTTTTTGCGCATAAAAAACAGGGTGATGGAAACATAGCTACTGTCTATCAAGTGCTGAGGAAGATCTGGCACTGAAATTCAGATATGGTAATGAGAGTTTGGTTTCCAACATGTGCTGTAAGTGGTAGACCAATCACAACAGACTGAGCCATCTGACCAATCAGAGCAGAGTAGACCAATCACACCAGACTAAGCCATGTGACCAATCAGAGCAGAGTAGACCAATCACAACAGACTGAGCCATCTGACCAATCAGAGCAGAGTAGACTAATCACAACAGACTGGTCATCTGACCAATCAGAGTCAGCTCTTGGAAAGTAGGGGTTTAGAGAGACTGTATCAATCTGTTTAATTCAACTGTGACACTGAGAAAAGAGGTGATGCTGAAAATTATATTATGAGAAAAGAAGTGTTTTGCCTCGGCTGCATGTAAACCTGTTGTAGGAGACTGCAAAACAAAATTAAGGACCTTTAAAATAGCATAATAGGGGCACTTTAAACCCTTCAGAAGGCCTGGCCCTATAGATTTCCAGTTTACCTGTAGACAGTACGAGTATTTAATACATGTTTTCCATTACTGTTTTTACTGAGAGACGAGTCAAAACTACTTCCTGTCGTAATCAATAGTAAGACACGAACGCTGCTCATAGACATTATGTTGTAAATAATCCAGAATATGTCTTTGAATGTGCCGCTCAGTGTAGTGTGGTCAGACCTGTTCATTGAGTCTGGGGTGTGATGGACCCTGATGGACGAGGAGCTGGACGATCCGCTGGTCCCCCTTCCAGGCCGCCAGGTGCAGAGGGTAACAGCCCTTGTTGTCAGCGATGTTCGTCAGAGCCTCGTTCCGCAGAAGTGCTTCCACCACCTCACTGGCAGAGAAAGACATGCACAATTATGTGTGGAATTCAGAAATAAAAGTACATTTCGATAAATAAAACTAAAAATATCCTTGAGGTCAAAGGTCGTAGGGTGACAGGACTCACCTGTGTCCATTTAAAGCAGCGTGGTGTAGAGGTGTGTATCCAGTGCTGTCCACACAGTTCACATTCGGGCCCCTCCAGATACTGTAAAACAAAGAGTGGACAGATACAGTGAGTATTATAATAATAATAATAATAAGGGTTTAAAGTAACACTGCCTATCTATACATACAGCTAAGCAAATAAGCATATGATTTCTGAAAGATCATGTGACACTGAAGACTGGGGTAAAATTGGTGAAAAAAAGATAATGAATACAAAATGTAGAGGTATACTCAAATGAAAAACAGTCTTATTACTGTTATAACTGTATGATTGGATAAATGCAGCCCTGATGAGCAGAAGAGACTTATTTTAAAAGACATTGTAAAATTGTGTTTATTCCTAAACTGTAGTGCAAGTGCTGGGTGACCATGGGGTTCGTGAAATAATGCTAAAATGACCCGTCAACAGCAAGGTCCCCAGTTTTCCTGAATAATTCATTTCCATGGCTTTCCCATGATTTGTTTCCAATAATTTGTGAATACAGAACTTCACAATACAGAATACAATAGAGACATTCATAAATACTCCAGTCCTGGAAATCTCAATTTTAAATGCCATTATCGTAGTTAATGTTGTTGGTTTATGTGTGGTGTAGACACAGAAAGGCCTGGATCGAGGTGGGCAGTCAGTCCTCTGATAACCTTGTGAGGGTTGGACTTTGAGTGTGCTGGTCTAATTTATGATTCATCAGGCTAATGCCATGGGAATGAACATCACAGAACATCTCTGCGTCATTCTTCCTGCAATTCCTCAAGCAATCTGCTCTACAATCTGCTGGTCAACACATCAGCAAATTGCCTTTGTTTTTTTACACCTCCTGAATCAAACCATGAGTCACACCTGAATCTAGAGCAATGACATCAGCAGGTGTGTGAGGTCACTGGCAGAGCAGGCGAACAGCTTCTGCTGATAGTGGAGACTGCAAGGACTTGCATGAGTTGAGAAAACACAGGGGCACCGGATGTGGATGTGGGAGATTACACTCGAGTCTGATTTGACCCGGAAGACATACGTGAAAAATGTTGGTAACACTTTAAATTTTTTAACATTAGTTAACTACGTTAGTTAACATCAACTAACAATGAACAATTCTAAAGCATTTGTTAGTGCTAGTTAATGTTAATTTTAACATTTACTAACACATTCTTAAAAATAAAAGTTGTATTTGTTAATGCATTTTGAACTAACATGAAAAAACAATGAAAAACTGTATTTTTATTTAATAATAGTGACAAAGATTATTAAATGTAAAAAATACATATACATATACATACAGTATACATACATATAAATATATATATATATATATATATATATACATATGTATATACACACAAACATACATGCATACACTCACACACACAGTATCTCACGAAAGTGAGTACACCCCTCACATTTCAGAAAACATTTTAGCATAATTCTCGAGGGACAATACTATAGAAATGAAACTTGGATATATTTTAGAGTAGTCAATGTGCTGCTTGTATATCAGTATATATTTACTGTCCTCTGAAAATAACTCAACATACAGCCATTATTGTCAAAATAGCTGGCAACAAAAGTGAGCACACCCTAAGTGAAAATAGCTGTATGTCGTTTAACCATGCAAAGCCACATGTCCTATTCATCATGTTCATGTTTTTTTCTGCTTGACAGGACCAAACAAATGTGTGTATCTTGTATTAGAGCATTAAATTTTGTGTGCTTAGAGTAGAATTCCCTCACACTCACCACTGGATGTTCAACATGGCACAGATCTCTCTAAGGATTTGAGAATTACAATTGTTGCTCTCCACAAAGATGGCCTTGGCTGTAAGAAGATTGGTAACACCCTGAAACTGAGTTACAGTGCAGGCCAGGGTCATACAGAGGTTTTCCAAGACGGGTTTCACTCGTAACAGGCCTCGCACGGGTCAGTCACAGAAGTCGAGTCCTCGTGCTGTGTGTCCGGTGCAGACGCTGGCTTCAGAAAACAGACACATGATCGTGCCAGCATTGCTTTAGAGGTTGCAGAAGCGGACGGTCAGCTTGTCAGTGCTCATCCACACACCACACACTGCAACAAGTCGGTTTGCATGGACGTTCAGAAACTGTGCCGAACGACATGACGACCCCAAACACACAGGCAAGATGAACACTGCCTTACTGAGGAAGCTGAAGCTGATGGAGAGCCAAGTATGTCTGCAGACCTGAGCCCTGTTGAGCACCTGTGGTGATCCTCAAGCTGAAGGTGGAGAAGCGCTGTGTGTCCGACATCCAGCAGCTCCGAGATGTCATTATGGAGGAGTGGAAGAGGATCCCAGTAATAACCTGTGCAGCTCCGGTGAACTCCATGTCCAGGAGGATTAATGCAGTGCTAGATAACAACGGTGCTCACAAAATAGTGACACTTTGGACACAGTTTTGACATGTTCACTTAGGGTATACTCTCCTTTGTTGCCAGCTATTTTGACAATAATGCAGTATGTTGAGTTATTTTCAGAAGACAGTAGATATATACAGCTATACAAGCAGCACATTGACTACTCTAAAATACAACCCCAAATCAGAAAAAGTTGGGACATTTTGTAAAATGCATTAAAATCAAGAATCTGTGATTTTGTTAATTCTATTTAAACTTTTTTTAACTGACAAAAGTACAAAGAAAAGTTTTCCAATGTTTTCACTGACCAACATAATTGTATTTTGTAAATATGAACAAATTTTGATTTTGATGGCTGTAACACACCCCAAAAAGGTTGGGACAGAGACAAAATAAAAGTGAAAAGATTATCCAAATTAGATTATCCAACTCTTTTGAAACAGTCCACAATGAGCAGGTGAATTGGTAATAGTTGAGGGTATCATGTTTGGGTGTAAAAGTGCTTCTCAGTCTTTTTAAGCCAAGATGGGTCATGGCTCATCACTTTGTGACAAATATCATGAGAATTGTCAAACAATTAAAAAATCACATTTCTCAATGCAAGATTGCAAACAATTTATGCCTTTCATCATCTTCCATACATAATATTGTCACAAGATTCAGGGAATCCAGAGAAATCTCAGTCTGTGTTGGGTAAGGCAGTAGACCTCTGTTGAATGTGCGTGACCTTTGAGCCCTCAGATGGCTTTGCACAAGATATCATCATGCTAATCCGTTAAATACAGACACATGTGCTCAGGAGTAATTTGGAAAACCGTTTTCACTGAACACAGTCTGACGCTGCATCAAGAAATGCCACTTGAATCTCTGTTACGCAAGGAGAAAGCTTTACATCAGTTCTATGTGGAGATGCCGGCGAGTTCTCTGGGCCTGAGGTCATCTCAGATGGTCTAGAAGACAGTGGAAATGTGTGCTGTGGTCCGATGAGTCCATGTTTCAGCTTGTTTTTGGAAAAAAATGGACATTGAGTTCTCAGTCCCAAAGACGAAAGGGACCAACCAGACTTTCACCAGCGACAGGTGCAAAAGCAAACATCTGTGCTGGTATTGAGGTGCATCATTGCAAACGGTATGGGTAACTTGCATTATTGTGAAGGTACCATTGACATGGAGGCATGTATTTGGATTGTACAGATACATAAACTGCCATCAAGATGGCATCTTTCCTGGGAAGCAAGACAATGCCAGGCCTCATTCTACACATGCTAAAACTGAGTGGTTTCTAGACACTCTGCACCAGAGAAGGGATGTGCCTGCCTGCCTTAATGCAGTCCAGGTATGTCTCTTATGGAAATGTATGACCCATCATGAAAAGGAGAATCAGGCAATGATGACCACAGACTGTTGAGCGGCTGTCTTGTATCAGACAAGATTGGGCAAATATTCCACTAGCAAAACTCAGACAATTAGTATCCTCAACTCCTAAATGATTAAAACGTGTAATTAAAAGAAAAGGTGGTGACACAGTGGTAAACATGTCTTTGTCCCAACTTTTTTGGGGTGTGTTGCAGCCATCAAAATCAAAATTTGTTCATATTTACAAAATACAATTATGTTGGTCAGTGAAAACATTGGAAAACTTTTCTTTGTACTTTTGTCAGTTAAAAAAAGTTTAAATAGAATTAACAAAATCACAGATTCTTGATTCTTATGCTAAAATGTTTGCTGAAATGTGAGGGGTGTACTCACTTTTGTGAGATACTAATATATATATTTTTATATATATATATATATATATATATATACAGTATATATATATATATATATATATATATATATATATATATATATATATATACGTATATGTATATGTATATGGATGAGATAACCTGAAAAGGCTGGACACTTGGAAAAGACAAGTACATCGCCTCAGATTGCTATTTTTAAATAAATTAATTGGCCTCAGTCACATCCACACAAATTTAATTTAGACAAACTCTCTCAGTGTGCTTGTAAATTGACTAAACAACAAAACACACAACTCTTTGTCTGTTCTTCTGCACACTGTTCTCTTGCTGTAGCTGTAAACATATTGTGTACTTGCAGCATGTGTAGATAGAGGAGGAGTGACGGTAAACTTATTCGCGGAGAGGAGAGGTGGAGAGGAGAGCAGGAGAGGAGAGGAGAGGAGAGGAGGGGAGGAGAGCAGGAGAGGAGAGGAGGAGGAGGAGGAGGAGGAGGAGGAGAGAGGAGAGCAGGAGAAGAGAGGACAGCAGGAGAAGAGAGGAGGAGGAGGAGGAGGAGGAGACGAGAGGAGAAGAGAGGAGAGCAGGAGAGGAGAGGAGACGAGAGGAGGAGCGACGATAAACTGATTCGCGGAGCGGAGAAGAGGGGAGGCGAGGACAGGATAGTAAGAGGAGAGGAGAGGGAGGAGAGGAGGAGGAGAGGAAGAGGAGGAAGAGGAGGAGAGGAGGAGTAGGAGAGGAAGAGGAGAGGAAGGGGAGAGGAAGAGGAGAGGAAGAGGAGGAGAGGAAGAGGAGGAGAGGAAGAGGAGAGGAAGAGGAAGAGGAGAGGAAGAGGAATCAATTCTTAATGCGCATGTGAACGCCATCAGCGTCTATCACAGGTTCACGTTTAAAGTCTGTTTAGAGAGAACGGTGTCGTCTTAGCGGCCCCTAATTTAATAACAAATGATCATTTAGACGGAAGTGAATCAATCAAAACTAACTTTAGCTGGAAAAACATTTTTCAAGAACCACTATAAAACCAAACCAATCTCTGTTACCTTAAATTATATGTTTATCTCTGTAAAGCTGCTTTGAAACAATCTACATTGTTAAAAGCGCTATATAAATGAGGATGACTTGAATTGACTTGAGGAAGAGGAGAGGAAGAGGACAGGAGGAGAGGAAGCGGAGAGGAAGAGGAGAGGAGAGGAGGAGTGGAAGCGGAGAGGAAAAGGAGAGGAGAGGAAGAGGAGAGGAAGAGGAGGAGAGAAAGTGAAGAGGAAGAGGACGAGAGGAAGAGGAGAGGAAAAGGAGAAGAGAGGAAGAGGAGAGGAGGAGGAGAGGAAGAGGAGAGGAAGAGGAGAGGAGGAGGAGAGGAAGAGGAGAGGAAGAGGAGAGGAAGAGGAGGAGGAGAGGAAGAGGAGAGGAGGAGGAGAGGAAGAGGAGGGGAAGAGGAGAGGAGGAGAGGAGGAGAGGAAGAGGAGAGGAGGAGGAGAGGAGGAGAGGAGGAGAGGAAGAGGAGAGGAGAGGAAGAGAAGAGGAAGAGGAGAGGAAGAGGAGAGGAGGAGAGGAGAGGAAGAGGAGAGAAAGAGGAGGAGAGGAAGAGGAGAGGAGGAGGAGAGGAGGAGAGGAGGAAGAGGAGAGGAAGAGGAGGAGGAGAGGAGGAGAGGAAGAGGAGAGGAGGAGAGGAAGAGGAGAGGAAGAGGAGAGAAGGAGAGGAGGAAGAGGAGAGGAAGAGGAGGAGGAGAGGAGGAGAGGAAGAGGAGAGAAAGAGGAGGAGAGGAAGAGGAGAGGAGGAGGAGAGGAGGAGGAGAGGAAGAGGAGAGAAGGAGAGGAGGAAGAGGAGAGGAAGAGGAGGAGGAGAGGAGGAGAGGAAGAGGAGAGAAAGAGGAGAGAAGGAGAGGAGGAAGAGGAGAGGAAGAGGAGGAGGAGAGGAGGAGAGGAAGAGGAGAGAAAGAGGAGGAGAGGAAGAGGAGAGGAGGAGAGGAAGAGGAGAGAAGGAGAGGAGGAAGAGGAGAGGAAGAGGAGAGGAGGAGAGGAGAGGAAGAGGAGAGAAAGAGGAGGAGAGGAAGAGGAGAGGAGGAGGAGAGGAGGAGAGGAGGAAGAGGAGAGGAAGAGGAGGAGGAGAGGAGGAGAGGAAGAGGAGAGGAGGAGAGGAAGAGGAGAGGAAGAGGAGAGAAGGAGAGGAGGAAGAGGAGAGGAAGAGGAGGAGGAGAGGAGGAGAGGAAGAGGAGAGGAAGAGGAGGAGAGTAGGAGGAGAGGAGGAGAGTGTATCACGTGCTGTACAGCATGCACTCGCTCGCTGTCAAGACAAAGCAGCACAAATGAAGACACAAAGCACACAGACAAAAGAGGAAGAGGAAAGGAGAAGCCAGTGGCAGAAGGGCTCTCAAACTGTGCTGCTCTTTTCTCTCAATCCAATCTGACGTTCCCATCACTCCTACTGGCAGCCAGGAAACGTCATACAGAGAGAAAAACTGCACCACAAGAGAAAAGTTCCTGCTTCGCAGAATATGCAATGAACCAACCTTATTTGACCTCAATACAGTGATAATCTCTTTGCAAAAATAATCATTTAGATTTTGATAAATATATATTTAATCATTTATAAATTATGAAAAATTTGGTGACACTTCACAGTGACCAATTTTCATTATTTCGCAGTGCACATTATTGGACTACAGTGGACTGAAATTAATGCATTCCAGGACGTTGAAATTTTGTCGAAATATAGGCCTATAGGATATCATAAAAACTATGACTAAAAGAAAATTTAAAAAACCTGTAAAAATGAATACTATTAATACTGACATCTGTGCACTACATGCAAAAAAAAAAAAGTTTAAAATGCCCTAATTATGCTTTTTAAAATATTGCCTTTCATGTAGTGTTTAATATAGCTGTTTGTGAATGTTAAAGGTCAGCAAAGTTATAAAGATCGAAGTGCACAACAAATAAAGTTATTGTCCCCTAAACAATGTTGCGGAAATAGCGCACAATATTAACGCCATTTATTTATATTTATTTGATGCTATATAAATAAGTGTTACGATGTGGTGAGCATGCACAAAAACGAGGACATTTTCAGTAACCAATGTAACCGAAACTAAACCATGTCTCTGCGCATTAAAAGGCTGTCACTCAACGCGCAGTTACATTGTTAAGGCAACGGGGTGAGTAATTAAACCGTTCATTCAACGAACACGTTCAAAAACGGTGATTCATTAAAAGATAGATGTAATGAAACATTTTTAACTTTGAGCTCCACTTTTCAAGGCTCAGCTGACCAGCAATGTGTCGCAAGAGTAACGCTGAAGCTGATGCGTCACGTTATAGAGACCAATGGCATTGATTGAATGCATCACTGGCTGATTTTTTTTTCGCTGCTTCCTCGCGCTGTGGAGAGCTGACCAGCGCTGACACCATCCATGGTAAATACCCTGAAACGTTAAAAGGATGATACGACAAATATTTTGCTTTCCTTGGATACGGAAACCTTTTTCACGAATATATATGACTTGACAGCAAAGACAGACGCAAGTGCAAATCCACAAAGCCTCTGTACAAATCACCATGATAAACAGTCTTGTTATCATTATTAACTTATTTAACATTCAATACACACATCACAAAGTTCAATACAAGAAGGGTATAGCCTTATGAAAAAAGAAATCACAAATATTGCGGTTGCTGCGGTTACTTGCATTCCTCTGCGATTGGCCTCTCAGATTGCGGTTATCGCGACAGCCCTTGTTACAATATTGCGATACTCCCTAAAAAAGCAACTAATTGCATTACTTTGTTACTTTTTATGGAAAGTAATACGTTACATACTTTTGTGTCACTTTAACTCACCTGGACTGGGCTTGCTTGTTTTTTAATGACAAAACCAAAATTGGACAATGTGAAGGCCCTTTCACACAAAAAGTGAATTGGATATGTCTAAAACTGGAGGAAATGCAAATTCACGCCTGTACAGTAGAGGGCGCAGCTCAAACAATCCTTTCAAACAAATCCAGGAGAAGAACGCTTCATAAGGCACACACGCACATTTGCACACACACGCAAGGTCTCTCGCTCTCTCCCTCTTGGCCATGCGCGCGCTACACGGTTTGGAGCTCGCGAGCTCTAGATTCCAGGACATTTTAACTAATTTGCAATATGCGGGATCAATATGATCAATATTATCAATATGCGGGAGAGATGGGATGTCAACTCCATTTGGCAAAGAGAGCAAATAACAAAACCTTTACGTTTGGGACCAAATTTGAGGTATTCCCATACCTTCAATGATTTAGTGTGAGATGTTTTTTTTAGGACTTTTTCTTTTGTTGGGGCTTTTTGCATGGCTTTGTTGGGAATTCTGTGAAGAGGTTGCTGTTTCATCCTCCATTCTGCAATGTTTCGGTCTCCCACGTGTGTGTGGCGAGCTGTACCGCTGGGAACTGTGCAAAAATAAATAAATAAATAAATAAATAAATAAAGAAAGAAAGAAAGAAGTGTAGACAAAAAATATGATGTCATCGACGTAATTTTGACGTCGAAGCGTCGACATCGACGCGCCGCTCCAGGCCTAATATTTTGTATCAAGTGCTGCAGAATAGCTGAAATTTAAATATTTTGAAATTTCGTTTCCAACATGCTGTAAACCGTAGATTAATCACAACAGACTGGACAATCTGACCAATCAGAGCAGAGTAGATCAATCACAACAGACTGGACCATCGGACCAATCAGAGAAGAGTAGATCAATCACAACAAACTGGACCATCTGACCAATCAGAGCAGAGTAGACCAATCACAACAGACTGGACCATCTGACCAATCAGAGAAGAGTAGATCAATCACAACAGACTGAACCTTCTAACCAATCAGAGAAGAGTAGATCAATCACAACAGACTGGACAATCTGACCAATCAGAGAAGAGTAGATCAATCACAACAGACTGGGCAATCTGACCAATCAGAGCAGAGTAGACCAATCACAACAGACTGGACCATCTGACCAATCAGAGAAGAGTAGATCAATCACAACAGACTGGACCATCTGACCAATCAGAGCAGAGTAAACCAATCACAACAGACTGGACCATCAGACCAATCAGAGAAGAGTAGATTAATCACAACAGACTGGACCATCTGACCAATCAGAGAAGAGTACATCAATCACAACAGACTGGACCATCTGACCAATCAGAGCAGAGTAGATCAATCACAACAGACTGGGCCATCTGACCGAGCAGAGTAGACCAATCACAACAGACTGGACCATCTGACCAATCAGAGAAGAGTAGATCAATCACAACAGACTGGGCCATCTGACCAATCAGAGAAGAGTAGATCAATCACAACAGACTGGACCATCTACCAATCAGAGCAGAGTAGACCAATCACAACAGATTGGACCATCTGACCAATCAGAGCAGAGTAGACCATTCAAAACAGACTGGGTAATCTGACCAATCAGAGCAGAGTCAGCTCTTAGAAAGAGGTGATGCTGCAATGTACATTATGAGAAAATTAAAGAGATGTTGACCTTGGATGCATGTAAACCTACTATAGGAGACTGCAAAACAAAATTATGAACCTTTAAAATTGCATAATTGGGGCACTTTAAAAACAACCTACAACTAACTACCCCTCCCTTTTTTTGACAGTTTCATGAGAGCGTCATTATAAGATAGGAAGTAACAGAGAGAGCAGTGTGGTTCACAAAGATTCACACAATGACCTGGATTCTCATGACAGAGAGAATTCATAATGCGGTAGAATCATAAACATCCTATTGTAAAACACAACTGCAAAACATAACAGTATACAGCATGAATGATGTATCACCCATGTTCGGGAACACTTATTGAAAGTTATTGCATTACCATTAAAAAAATGGGTAAACCCCTGAGAAAAAAAAGAAAAAAATCTAATTGAATTACACCGGTATTTAATGATCGAAAACCGAATGAAATTAAATGTCTTTCTGGTTTGTTTTCTCTCGGCTGCATGGCCATATCAATGTACTTTCTCATGTCACTAACTTTAAATATGCAACTTCGCAAACAAATGCATAAAAGTGACCAGCTGGATATAAATGAATGCAAATAGATTGTAACACTCATGAAAATAAACATTTGTGTCTGGCTTGTGTGTGTTTTTGTCACATTGTTTTAGCCACTTGAGGTACTAGTAATGTGAGCGGCCGCTTTGACGTCAAACATGCTGCTGTTCTCCACTAATGCAGCATCTAATCAACATATTAATTACTTCAATTTTAAGAATTTTTAAATGAATTACTTTAATTGTAATACTTTAATTAATCATATGAAAACATGTACGGTAGTGTACTCTATACACAACTCTTCATTGTCTGTTTTAAACCCGCATCTGAAGTGTCCCGCTCTGTGGAGCGCGCAGCCTCACGTGTCAAAACAAACACCACGAGGCGTCAGCGATAGTTTATTTCGCCTCTAGAGGCCGCTCTCGTGCTGTATAATGACAGTGCACTCGTCTCAGCCGCTCCAAAAATGGACGCAACCCAGATAAACTATCGGAATGGATTTTTGCTGATAACTGATTGTTCCGGCTATCAGTTATTGTAATCGCAAATCCGATCAATCGGTCGACTTCTAATCAAAGTACCGTGAGACGTTCAAAAGCATACAGAGCTTCTCTAATCTCTCTCGCGATCAGTCTCCACACCGCTGCTTCAAGTATTGACTTCATTCCTGAATGAATCAGCTGTTTGAACGAATCGAATAAATGAATAATGCAATAATTTAGACGCCACCTACTGGTAGTTTTACCCCCGGTTTAACAGACAAGACTTAAGTCTAGTCCCAGACTACAATGCAAGAATATTTTGTTGCATGAATATCTGAACATACAATATATCAAAAGAAAGAACTGACCATCTGCTTTAAAAAATAAATAAAATAAAAACATTTTATTCTAACAAAAAAAGCATTCTTTATTTGTCAACACTTGAATGTGGGTTATGCCGCGGACACACTTAACGACTAGCTGAAACATTCTAAGACTGAATTGAACACACAGACTTTTCAACGACTGGAACAGATTTTAAACACTGTGAACACCGACTGAAAGCGATGGTCTCTGACCATTCTGGTCTCTGAACCTTGGATTGATGATTCCATTCGTTGCCTCAGACGCTGTTGCAGAAGAGCGGAACGAAATTGGAAAAAGGACAGGCTTCAGGTGTCATTTGAGATTTTAAAGGATGCTCTGCGCAGCTACCAGCTACCATGCATATGATTACATATGAGATCGCTTGTTTCTGCTTCTTCTTCACATGTGTTTTGATCTGGAGATTGTGTATTCTTTCAGAAGATGTGTAATAGTGCCCCCTTTCATATGACAGTGAAAACACAGAAACCCAGAAAATTCGGTGTTTGGCGGGGAAAGAGTAACACAATGACTTTAAATTATCTTTTGCGCTTAGCTAATTAGATTAATTAATTACATGATGTGCCGATTAATTAGATTAAAAATGTTAAATCGCTTGACAAACCGAATTATAATATTGCATAGTATATACATTATTTTAAACTATAGTAAACATAGCATTTAGTATATTATATTAAGCCAATGTTTTAGCAATAAGTAAATCTTGTCCTGTTTTGTAACACATCCTCAAGATTTAATTTTGTGTTCTCTTTAAAAATTGCAGTGACCAAAAAAAAATTCAAATTCAAAATGTAACGTAACTTTTTAGTTAAGAGTTTTTATTTGATTATGCAACATTTGCCATACAGGAAGATAAAGAAATATCCTTCAACTAAATCTGACATCATGCTCCACCCGAGTGGGCATCTCCGGCCCACTGTGCTCTATTGTGAAAGCGCCATGGCAACTGAAGAGCGGAAAAGGGTCTGGCTGGCGAAAAGATCGACCCCATGAAGCCTCCACTATGACACTGCTTTTCTACACAAAGACTAGTTTCTACCCCACAGAAACTACAAACCTCATAATCGTTTTCAGACCACAAAATGGCAAGTAAAAATAAGTAGCGCTGATGCTATGCTTTCATAACAATGCTTCTCCAACCACTAAAATGAGGAGGAGAAAAAGAGAAATGTCTACCCAGCATGCTGTGCAGCAAAATTGAATTCTTGGAGTAGTTCTAGAACACTCTGGTAACGGTGGGAAATGTTGAAGGGCGGGAGAAACAGATTCCATCTAGAAAAACGTGGAAAATCCTTTGCATAAAGCCACCAAATGAAAAGAAATTAACAATCATAATGTGGATTATCTACTTTTTACAAGACAATACCATTTCAGATGTTCTAATTCAAAATTTCATATTTTTGGTCACTATGTTTTTAAATTTGCTGCCAATTTATGAGTGAAAATTATTTTTCTACACCTATTTTTCTTTCAGTGTATTTTAATAAAAAATAATGCAAAATATAGATTGCTGGCACTATTTATGGCCAGTGTTTTCACTGCCATTGGGTCACACACTTCACGATGCATATAAGCACCTTCGTTCAACAACACATAGACATCTGTGGCCCTCTATCCTTGTGGCATATTTCCAATGCAAAAAGCTCAGGCCATCAGAATATATAAAGAGGCCGGGCGACTTTGAAGGAAAGAAGGCTTGAGTTGGCATTACGGCCCCGAGCTCTGCCCGCAGCCACAGCTTCAGCCCCACTGAGCACATCTCTGGAAGCCGGCAGGGAAGCACATCCATTCACGACTCGGATTAAAATAATGAACAAACAGAGAGAGGCACCTTACATAACAGCTTTCATAATGTCAACATTTAAGCCATTATGGAAAAAAGCTCTGCATGTGGTAAAACCCGCATATGGTGGTTTCAGTGTTGGGAAAGACTTTAAAACCGTAGTTTGTCAAGCTGCAGTTACTCACAAGTTAAGGTAGCCTAGTTCAACTGAGGTCGAGATACTGGTAGGAACTACAACCTATTTATTTTTAGGAGATACAAATGTCCTGATATCTTTTAAAATATCACACAAGGAATATTGTTGCTTGTTTCCGTGTAATTTTGTTTTTCTACAATATAACAAGAAGTTATTATTGAGTAGCTTACCATTTAAACACAATATTGCCAGTTACCTTGTCGGTTGTTGCTCCACTATCTAAAATAGTTACCAGTGTAGCCACAGAAAATTAACTGTTGCACATCTCTGCACACAAGCTGTGTCATATGGGTCACTATATAATCATAGACTGTAAAATAAAATGGACGTAGTGTCCGTGACGTCGCTTATAGTTTTCTGAAGAGTGATTTTGAAGCCCAAATAGGGCAGAGCCGGCCGTCACCATCTTGGCAGCGCGTCACTCCTGGATAACCGGAAATGGGCAAAGGGGCGGGTTAGCTGA
This sequence comes from Siphateles boraxobius, assembly GCF_051911475.1. Taxonomy (NCBI): domain Eukaryota; kingdom Metazoa; phylum Chordata; class Actinopteri; order Cypriniformes; family Leuciscidae; genus Siphateles; species Siphateles boraxobius. The sequence continues at coordinate 1,618,783 of NW_027509142.1, forward strand.
GGTGACGTGACGCTAACAGACAGCAGACAAACGGCTAGTAGTGACAGCAGAGCAATCCACCTGTCAGTCAAGTGGCCACGCCCTTAATTATGCAGAACTTTAAGGCTTAATATCATTTAAACGGATGAGTTATAAAAAGATTCACCCGCCTCACAGTTGTCATGAAGGGCAAAATTAGCTATATAGACCAAAACCACTTTTTGGACTAGGCTGTAAAAAAAAAATTCTACTAAAGTTTTAAAGTTGGGCATATTAACAGATTTATTGTGATTGACTCTCTTTTGTAGCACTATTTAAGGAGACAGCCAGTTTTAGTAGCATCCGAAACAATAATAGACATTATCAAGTGTACTCATTCAACTTCATAATCTACCACCAAAACAGATCAATGGCTAAAGTATAACCAAAATGCACTGAAAATCATGATGAATGAATTACCGCATCCACAGCAGAATCATACAGGTGTAAGTTCATTTTTATTCAAATATTTAATTATTAAATTACTTACGATTTATACGAGATAGTTTTCATGACGGTGGGGAATCAGGGTTATGTGGGTGATTTCGAATACACCAACAGTCCATGGTGTTTCCTTTCTGAATGAATCGGTGTTTTGAACAAAACAGTTGAGTGACTATTTCAATGAACTTGTTTAGTTTCTGAATGAATCAACATTTCTTTAAAAGAGTCACTAGAACAAATTATTCAGTGACTCACACATAGAGACAGTTAGATGTTGCCACCTACTAGCACAGCACTGTAACCTGCAGAAAGAGACACTAAAAAATACCCACTATTACAGAATGAAGGCCTGCCACCACTATTGTAACACTGCTCAGATTTGAGGACCAGAAGTAACTGTTGTATGAAACTATCAGATGATACATTTATTTTTTACACCAATATTTATAGCATCTGGCAAAACAAAGACAACGATTAGGTTGACAGCATTAAAAAAAACAAAAGGAAAAACACTAAATGCATCCAAGTAATATAAAGCTATAAAAATCATTAACTTTTATAAAAGAGTAGAAAATTATGATGAAAAACAGCAAAATATTCTGAAATGTCTATCCATGCATGTATATATATAGCATATATATATATATATATATATATATATATATATATATATATATATATATATATATATATATATATATATATATATATATATACACATACACACTGTTTATATTTACATTTCTGCAGTTTTCCCATCATCTTTTTACTCTTTTATAAAAGTTAATGTATAGGCCTATAGCCTATATATAAAGATGAGATTAAATACTACAGTGACTTTAAACTAATGAGATGGGATGAGTTAGATGAACATTTTAATTAATAAAAAAAGTTTTTAAAAAATATTAATAATAGGTATAATGCAACATTGACCTTAAATGAATTGGTAAATCTTTGAATCAGAATGAATGAGACTCAAATGAATCAGACTTCTAACTCTGAGGTACAAGGCATCAAACACTTGACAAGTCTGGAAGACAAATAAACCCTCATAATAAGCCTGACCTCAAGGGCATGAGTCACCAGCGCTAGAGGATCATCTTCATCCTCTTACATTACTTCAAACCGTACCCAACACAAGAGGATGAAGAAGGGAAGACGCATTTAAAACGCACCCGATGAGGAAATGGAAGTGAAGGGGCAGTAGTCTGTGTATACAGGGCTAGCTTTAAGATTCTGACAGCAAAAGGAAAAGCTAATCCCTAATTTCCCAGTGGGGGTATTCGCTTGAATGTTTGGAAGAAAAAAAATTGGCCCAAAGCAATGCAGGAAGTGAGAAATAGATCGAAAAGGGATACAAGAGAAAGAAAAAAAAAAGGCCAAAATCTGCCTTTGCAATAGTGTGAGCAAAAGAAAGAGGTCTGGTGCCTTTTACATGGTAAAGAAAGCACTGGGATGATCCAATTTGAGGGAGCGGAACAAGCCGGCGGGAATTTCCAAAAGAATAATTAGACCCCGCCTCTCTTAAATTCTCATTGGTCAATAGATGCTTGCATCAGAGTGCTGCAAGAAAAAATTAGTAATTTTTCCCAACTTTGTTTGCATGATGTAATGATGTACATCCCAACAATATGCCATAATAGGAAACAGATCAAAATGAGGGAACAGGTGAAGACATGTCTATCGCTGTCACGGATATCTCCTTGAGCCAATTAGTGAGGTGAAGGAGACTGTGTTGGGGATTAGCCGTATCCCACGGCACATTGCCAAGAGGAGCCTGATACATGGTGCACACTGCCAGGGCATTGGAGTTTAATTAAGTGTACTAAACCCGGTGCCAGAACCAGATGCATCATTGGCACACGCTCATCAGAATTCCCTTCATCCACTCTCTGCGGTCTGTGATCACTGCCGTGCACAGATTAGACATACTCAAGAGCCCTGGCTCAAAAGCCTTGGATTAAGATGATAGCAGCACTGCTCATGTTGATGTGCTTCAGGGTTCCCAAACTTTTTTAATGATCATACATTTCAATGACTTTAAGGCCAGATATTAAAAAGAGTAAAACATTGTTGTTGTTGTTTTAAAGAAATAATTTCGCTTTTCCCAAGCAAGTGACGCTGAAGACTGGAGTATTCGCTATGTCATCACAGGTAAAAATGACATTCACATAGACAGCACAAAGATGTCTACACTGAACAAGATTGATATGGTTATGCGACGCATGATACGCATCAACGAGTCATTGTGAGTCCAATAACATCTGTGCGTGTGAAAGACTGACACTGGTGCCATGTTTACTAGCACTCGCACCAAACAGAAAACAGATGGAGAGACCACATTATTTCCAGAGAGGCGTAATGATAAAAAATATATAAAGCTAATAACAGTCTGTGATAGGTCGCACATCAGTCAACAATGAAAATCAAAAACAACTTCAAACTATTTCAAACAACATAAAAAAACACAAATTGCTCACCCATAAACTAGGCCATTCAGATTACTTGTTAAAGAGCAATGAAATACCTTATGCCAGAAGACGTAATGAATACGTCCTTGGACGTAACACAATGTTCTTATAGTTTTGTGTTTCACCGGCACCATCACCTTCTCGTTCAAATATTTCAATTTGCCAGTGATATCCACGGGCTGACCTTTTGCGTCTGGTTTCACCTGTAAGTTTAAAATATTCCAACTGAACCCTCAGGTTTTTTTTTAAATGTGACAATTATGTTACACATACACATCACATTCTTATTTCCATTTCGTCAAGCGTGTCACAGGACGCGCGGCCCTAAGTGTCATGTATGATTATTAAAATAAACATTACACAGTTGAAAATAGGGCTGGACGATAAAATGATAACGATAATTATCGCGATATAATTTTTCTCGATTAAACGATATCAAGAGTTCGATAAATGTTCGATAATGTTTATGCGGCAAAAGCGGAACCAAACTCATTTGAACCGCGCGCCACACGGACCAGTTATCCGCTCGGCTCAAAGTCCAAACGGCAGCGCAGCGCGAGCTCACTAGAGCCGATCACGCGTTTACTTTGATCGTCTCGCTCACCAGATCCAGTGAGAAGCGCTTAAATTCAGCGAAGAACACAAATGTCTCAGTGATTTAAACCAGTTTAAAAGGCAGATAAAACAGCACTGACAAACAGGAGAAACACTGTGTGCAACGATACAGTCAGAAGGCTTTTCAGTCTACAAATTCCCATCATTTACCATGGATTTACTGTAAGGTTAGCCTAGTAATATTAACTGCACCATGAAATGTGGGATATACATATTGAATTGTATTATATTATTAATGTAGACAATGTATTAAAGGACTAATGGAATATAATTATAGTATTTAATAATGTATTTAGGCTACTGTTTTTCATAAATACCATAGAAACCATAAAGTTACATTTTGCCATGATAGTGAGGTGCTATAGGCTATGCCTGTTTTATCTGTGGTTATCATGATCTAAATGCATGATACTGGATGACCAATGGTTCATTTTAATAAAACTCAAACAGTCAGAATATTTTTATATTCTTACTGTTACTGTTTTTGTTAATGAACATAAATTTAACATAGTATTAGCTTGAGTCAGGATGCAGATTTACTGTCAACTCACTGTCAAATATGCATTTTGAGACAAAACATGTAATATTAATATTGCAGCCTACACTGCAAACTGTGCTGAAGATACGTGCCCTCAAAGTCACGTTACACTAAACAATATCCCCCCATTAGCACATGCAGAAACTAAGAAATATATTTTTCTATTCAGATATTTATTGGAAAAATGACAAATGTTTGAATGTTCTACCTCAGATTTGTGAAATGTTCTCCTGTTTGGCAAGTGTTTGTCATGATATGTTCTGACAATAAAGAGTAGTTTAAAACCACAATTAACGCTCTGGTTTCTACAAATTTAAATTAGGAGCAAAAATCTGCCTTTAAACTTGAAAGAAATAAAGATTTGACATTTATCGTGATAATTAACGATATCGACTAATATAAAAAAATTATCGTGATAATTATTTTTGCCCATATCGCCCAGGCCTAGTTGAAAACACTGTGAATAGTAGAATAGTTGTGGCTATGACAAGTGCAGAGAGTCGCCCTCTATTGCCATCACCAATGCACGCCCTATAATATTGTGTATCTGAAAATGGAGATCACCCAACACTAAAGCCCGGGACGCATGATGATAAATTGCATTTTACGCAACTAACTCATCAAGTATATCAGTGAGAGTGTCACTCGTGACAACACAAATGGAAAGAATGTACTTAGTTTGGTTGATAATATAGGCAGAGGGTGAACAACTCCAGGGAAAGGCTAAGGAGATCCCCTATAAAAACGCATACAATTCCCTGCAATAGTTTCAATTCACATGTCACAGCACAACCTACACATCCCAGCATAAATGCTCATGATAACTGATTTGTTAGTAAAACAATCCACGTTCACAAACTACCGTTGATTTAATAGAATAACAAGCATACCGTATGTGGGATTTCATTTGACATGGCCGAAAGCATGCAAAAAGGGCTTTCTTTATAATCACTAAAAAGCGGCCACTCATCTTAGATCATCGCGATCTCACAAAGTTCTGTAATAATCAATGAAGCTGAGTGTACAATGAATCTCTTATTTACATAATTTTCCTACAATGAGAGGATTTGCGAGAACTTCAAAACAAAAAGTTTTTGTTCAGTGCTAACTTAAACACCTCTGATTGGTCATTGCGTTCAAGAAATCAACGTCAATGTTTGTGATTGGCTACATTGCTCAACGCTGCAAAATATTTTGTAAATAATGGGGTGGGGGTTGTGTGGGCACCCACCGGAAGAAAAAAACTAAATAAGTGCCTGTGATTGGAAGCACTAATTCGAGGGCCAGTCAGTCGCATTCACCCAGTGTTTCATTTCCTAATTTTAGAGTGACCACAGGTGAGAGTCTGATGGACATCATTTTGTGAAGAGGAAATGACCCACTTCTCTCCTCTGGAAATAGAACGATTCTGTTCCAGTTTGGCTGAAGCTAGACCAAGTTTTGCGTTGGAGTGCCGAGAGACTCGAACAAAGTGTTACACGCATGCCGAGGTTGACCTCTTAGTCCCAACTCAAGCACTGACACAATTCTGTGAGGTACAAATCCAGGGCAAGAAAGGCGACAGACAAAAGCTCTCTCTTAGAGGAAACAAATATGATCTTTCTTTTAGTAAATATCAACCACTCTTTTTATAAACCATAACCTTAGTAGAGAAGAGAACCTTATCTTTGGAGACATGAAACCACAACATCTGTGAGCAGAGAGACAGATAGAGAGAGTCTAGAATATATCAAATGTTTTTGCAATTAGATACAAACCGGATTAAACATGTTAGCAAAAAGTAAATAAATAGTAAATGTTTAAAGACCAAAACAATGAGATTATGCTGCTTTCATGCCATGACATAACCGTAATTATGATATGGCAACCCGTGACATTTTACCCGGAGCTGTTCCCGTCCTCAGACTCGGATTTAGGTGTTTCTATGTCAACACTATCAACGCCAAAATGAATTTGCAGCGGTCAGATGGTACAATTAGAGCTCTGCAAGTTGCTTACATTAGTATTACTGTAATGTTATGTGCTTTGAGACATGAGGTAATTTAACGCCGTCTCTCGTGACGCATTGCAAACTGTTCTGTGTGCGTTCATGTGTTTTGAGGGAGGCGTGGTTTTGAAGACGCTCTGAAGGGAGGGTGGGATCTCATAAGGGCATTCGCACCGGAGGAACATTTTCATAGTTCCTCGAACTATAGGCGGAAGTTCCCAGATTTTGGCGTTTTCGCACCGGAGGAACTGGGAACGATTTTAGTTCTAGGAACTCCTTTTGGAGGAATTAATGTAGCTCCTACTTCAGAGTCGGTCTAAACCAGGGGTGCCCAACCCTGCTCCTGCCGATCGACTGTCCTGCACAGTTTATCACCAACCCTAATTAAACACACCAGCCTTTAATTTTCAAGTGATCCTGAAGACCTTAATAGACCCTACGCTAAGCCACGCCCGAAAACCGCCACTGGCCAATCGTGTCTTAGCAACCGTAACTAGGCGCGGGAGGTCTGGCAAGCTTTCGAGCGAGGGAAACATGCCGAAGCGTTGTGCGTATGAATTGTGCAAATCTGATACCCGGTATCCTAAAAGTTTGGACGGATGAGTGGAATTTTTTTCCTTCCCAAAAATCTAAAAGCGAAGAGGAGAAATGATGGGCGTGATCCAGCAGTGGGAGACCCCATTCACAACTACATGTCGACTACCAGTGACGTTAGTGTATGCCGATTGTCCGAACGCACGCGAAAGACCAGCACCCGGAAGTTCCCAGAAGTTCCCAGATTTTGGCACCGCAGAAACTGGGAACGATTTTAGTTCTAGGAACTCCTTTTTCCTATTCTCCTTTTCCTAAAGGAGAATAGGAAGCCCCTATTGCTAACTTCTCTGAAATTGCCTACTCTACCTTAAATAGAAAATGCTAGACATTTTAAGATTAAAAAAAAATCTTTTTCTTTTTTGAGTTTTTCTCAACTGCTGTCTGTGGCGTTCTGCTGAAACTGAAGAAAAATAAGGCAACTCAGAGGCTACTAAATTAGAACAAGCAATCAAAATGTCTAGACAAGACTAACTGGTGTCCAGAAAGGACATTACAGAGGCTAACTCTTCTGTGTCCAAATAAAACAGCGTTTGAAGTCGGTATGCAGGAGTATGTGGTGCACACAGCAGGTGGGTACGGCCTGCCAGGAACCGGAGGAGGTGGAGGGAAAAACATCATAAAGGATGAAGGATGAAGAAAGGCTGCCTTTAGAATAAAACACAAGCTGTTACTTTAGATTGTTACACATGATCAAACAGAACTAGCTATGTCTGCAGATTTTCAGAGAATTTAAACACCATTCATTTATGAAGTTCCTCATACTTAAACACATTTCACAGAATCCAGCAGATTTCCCCCAAATAATCAGAGGAGAAATTGCAGTTTTCAAATAAATATTTATTCTTAATAAAAAGACAATTTGTCACAAAATCTATGAGCTAACAGTACACAATCTACTAAAGATAAAAAAATGCACACAAATTAAACGCCAAAGCCTGTTTAATTCACCAATGTTACCAAATAAGAAGCATGCCTGTTGTCACATTTTTTTCAAGGGACATTTTTAATGAGAGGTGAATTGAGGAGGGTCAGATAAACAAAACATATTAGGAGAAGCGAATGCTTTTTCTTCAGTTCAAAAGACCCCATAAGCGTTAATACTGAAACCAAAAAAAAGAACAAATCATGTACTGAATTAGAGTTGCCCAAGACGACTTCTTAACTCGTGCATGAACACTTTACTAAGAATAGTCTGATGGATTCAGATTTGCTTTTTCTGTCAGAATATAAATACATAACTTTCAAAGTAAAAGTTTGTGTGTGTGCGCGCGCGTGTGTTTTTATTTTCAGATAATTGGTCATTCTGCTTTTGTTCTCCTAAAAGAGGACCTTCTTGTCCAGTTCAGTTCCTGGAATCCTGAGAGTGTCAAATTCCTCATAGGGAGAAACTGCCCATTAGTTGTGAAAACAAACTGAACTCTGAATGAGTTTCCAGAGTAGCTGCTGTAAAATCCCCTCCACTATATGCTTGAAAACTTGCATTTCAAAGTGAAGTATCAAACAGTTTGTTTACCCGCCTACAGTAGCATAGTTTTAGTTATCAGACACTGCACTCCAAACTCAACCTGTGTAAGATCTCCTAAATCCAGTTCAATCACATATAAGGTGATTTTGCAGTCAATTCCAGCAGTTACAGGAATAACCCACAACAAGCTCCCATTTTAATGTTCAGCTCCTGATAAACCACATTCCAGCTAGCCGAGAGTATGTGTTAGAGACGTAAGAGGGCAAATGATTTAACAGGTGATTCTGTAAGGCAAGTCACTCACTCGCAGTGCATTCTGGGTCATGACTGACAGTCAAACGAGTAGAGATAACATAGCACTTCATATTGAACTTATCCTGATGCTTTAATGCACATTTTTTCACACATTTCTTTAATTACAGAAATTAAACGACACAACAGGAAATATTTAAATGTGGGTGTTTTGAAAAAGCCACTGAGAATGACTCAAGGGTGTGAAGAGTATCAAGGTTGAAGAGTGGAAACTGTTCAAGTGTAATATCAGAAACCATCCTTGTTTACTATATACGCAAGTCATTTTAATAAGGGGATGTGCTGAATGTAAAGTAAAGCATGTTACAATTTAGGGGTGTGGTCGATCTGACCAAAATCATATCTTTTATTTCATGATATATTAACAGTACAGTTTTTCCTGAAATAAAGTTGTAACGACATCAATATTTTTGATGCCATTAAAATTCAGAATTTCATTTATAAATCACGACACCAATTTCAATGAATAACAGCAAAAGCTAATACTAGCAGCATAATATATACATAGAACTGAGTCCCAGGTATATTCGGTACCCACTACCCAATGAAAAATTCTGCTTTCGAATGCTCTCCATGTTTGTTTGAGCAAAGCTTTCTATATACAGTGTGTTTTTACAAGCGTTGAGCATTGTAGCCAATCACAGTCATATCTGTTGAGCGCGTGAATGCAATGGCCTATCAGAGAAGCTAGTCAGTAAGTCAGTCAGAATCCATTAACACCGCTGAGTGATTCATTGTATAATAAAGACAGCTTTTTTATTATAAAGGATGTTTATAAGTACACTGCAAAGTTATTGGATTGACAACCGCGGCAATCTGAAACTGCGATGATTGACAGATTGACAGTAGCTACTTTTGTTGTCACTACCATAAATATATATATATATATATATATATATATAAGATATACATCTTACGGTACTTCACAGCTGAAGTATCACAACACCAAACAGTATTCCTAATTTAAATCTATCAGCTGAATTTTCATAAAAACAGATTTAAAAAATGAAAACAGACCAGGTTTTCCTAAAATAGCCAGTAAGTGGCAGCAAGGCTTAATGATTGAGTCAATTAATCATTTATTTAACCGATTTGTTCCAAAACACGGATTTATTCAGAAACACAGCTGTGAGTTGCTCTGAGCAACAGTTCTGCTTTGATTAGAAATATTGTAATTGGCAAATTTCAGCGAAAACATCAATATTAACAATGTTGTGTCTAACATGTCATTTAATATTAACTTTTTGTTTTTTGAACTGATATATAAAATCAATCACATCTGCAACTGTGCCGATATTGGGGGGGGGGGGGGGGGGGGGGCAGCACTCTTGCTCGTGTCATATTGCTGAACTATTATGATATATTACAGGAGCATTTTTTCCACATATCTTGTATTTAAAGGGGCCCCTTTTCACAAGATGTAAAATAAGTCTCTGATGTCCCCAGAGTCTGTATGTGAAGTTTTAGCTCAAAATACCCAACAGATAATTTTTTACAGCATGTTTAAATGGTCACTTTTTGAGGCTCAGAAAAACGCACCGTTTTAGTGTGTATCCCTTTAAATGCAAATGAGCAGCTCCTGCCGGCCCAGAGGGCGGAGCCTCATGAGCTCGCGGTCAGTGTCAGGACAATCTCTCATCTCACGGAATGATAATAATCAAAACATAAACTCTCAGCCGGAGTCGGACAATAATGCCCACAGAGCCAGATAATATATGCTGTATGGAGATTGAACAGGTATAGTCTAGTTTAATTACGGTTATAACTTGTTTTTCCATCTTTCATTTATCCACTATTAGTACAAGCCTGTTGTAGCGGACCGCGTCCGAATGTTGTAAAAATATACTGATGAGTTCAATGAAGTTTATTGTTCATCACACAAAAGATGAAGCTTTTTCACTCTAGAAAATCACTGTAAGAGCTGAATAAACACTGTATAAGAAGTCCGCATTAAAGTCTTATCCATAAACTCTCTCCCTCTCCCTTTCATTATTATCATCATACACAGCGAAGTACAAAAAAAACACTCGTTACAACTAACAGTAAACAAATATAAACACACCTTTTCAGGGGGTGCTTAATAAACTGGTAAACTGTACATCCGCCAAACAAATCCTATGAACTGTAATAATTGTGTGCGCTCTCACTTTCATTACTACCATGATCAGTAACGTTAGGCCTATCGCTCCAGTAAATAAATAGAGCTATAATGTGGATTAATAAATCCAGCTACACAACACCAACAACGCTTGGGAGACATTCTCGTCAGTGCAGCAATGGCGGATGTGTACAACTATCAACTCGCTGTGAACTCAATCAGGGCGGTTCTATGTTAAAACGGCAGTGTCTGTCAACACTCGTGGGCGGGGCCAGTGTCTGTCAACACTCGTGGGCGGGGCCAGTGTCTGTCAACACTCGTGGGCGGGGCCAGTGTCTGTCAACACTCGTGGGCGGGGCCAGTGTCTGTCAACACTCGTGGGCGGGGCCAGTGTCTGTCAACACTCGTGGGCGGGGCCAGTGTCTGTCAACACTCGTGGGCGGGGCCAGTGTCTGTCAACACTCGTGGGCGGGGCCTGTGGCTTTAGCGACGTCACTAAAGCCGCATTCTGAAAACAGGTCGTTGGGAGAAACTGCTTATGATTTATGGGGATTTAAAAAAGGAGTGGGTGGATTTTTATCACTGCAGGGTGGTTGTGTACACACACACTGCCATCACACATTTATGTCCAAACACCATGCAAAAGTGAATTTTGCATAATAGATCCCCTTTAAGT
>NW_027509142.1:2835000-3145000 GCF_051911475.1 Siphateles boraxobius
CATTTGCAGCAGTCAGGGCCATAGCATTCACGCAAGTTTCCTCATAGAAGTTGCATACTTCACTTAATGTGAATCATGCCATATCAATATGTGTTAAGATAAAACGTTATGTGATGCTTGAGAGAAAGAAGGAAGTCAGCATTGAAAATATCTGGACGTTGGTTGTACTCTTGGGTTATGGGCCACACTGGAGGACTCAGAGGCTCCAAAGAAAACATTGACTGTTGATGATACACACCTAATGTAGACGTGGAAACTCTCTCTAACTATGGCAAGTTCTTGAGCCCATTATTCTGAGACTGCACAGATATCATGGGAGGAGAAACTCAAATATGCAGGGCCCGTATTTTCAGTGTGCTTTATCAGTACAAAAGTGGACAAGTTTGCTTGAGGAGTTATGGCCCGAATGGTTAGAATTTTTCAAATGATGAACATCCATTTGGGCTGTTCCAGAAAAGTTGGGTGTATCTAAGGAAATGTGTTAATAAAATATAGTCTGTTCTTCATCAGGCAGCACTATGACCTCCTACAATGGATCTCATTGTGCATTGCAAAGGGTAGAATGGCAGCAGAGAAATGTTAGCTCACACAGTGAAAGCCACCATGTGGGTAGGTTGGAGTTTGTCCGTTCACTCACTCATTTACACATGGAATCAGTTCGTCCACTCACATACTTTCAGGTCAGAGATACTCATTTTTTTAATCATAGGCATCCTTGCAGGTCTATATGATTGAGTAATCATTGTTTGCTCCTTAAGTCTTTCAAACTTGTATGTTGCCAAGGGCATCAGCTCATAGAAGGGAGCGAATAAGCCAGGGAGCGGAAGCTCACGAGTTGTAGATAAGGTGGATGAGGACCCCCAGGTCTCCTCAGTGTTCCTTGGTTTGCTCTTTCATGTCTTGTACACTGACAGTTTCCCAGGGAAATCAAAGTCTCTAGTCGGTGGACTGCCATTATGTCGAGGAAGGGGCCGTAACAATCGCCACAGTTGCCAATTAAGTCAACCACTAGGACTGCTTAAAGTACAGATTCTGGGAGAAGTAAGGGGTATGGAAAGACTGTTAGAGGTTAGAGGTGTGCTACTTCTGAACTGCCGACACCTTCAAAGGCATGCTGTTGAAATAAATGTTGTATTTTGCAACATATTCCTCATGAATTCCCCCTGTATTGCTTGTAGGGCAAGAATGTATTGCTTGCCCTTGCAAAACTCGCTGCCATGATGATTTTTGTTTTGGGTGTCAGCACATTGTTACCTTTAAGGTTTTTGTTGTTCTGTTATATTTTGTTGTCCCTCCTTCCAAGTAACTGGAAATTTTTTGTCAATTTTTTTGCTCGACAGCCAGCCACATTAGTCTAATTTCTTACAAATATATAAGCACACCTCTCTTCAACAAGCTGCACAATTTGAGGCATCATTCATGTCCGTAGCACAAACTTGTGGGACAACTTACATCACAGTTTTAATACTTCTTAGGGACTTCTTGAAATCCCTAACACCAGGTATGAGCAATAGTTTCCTAGTTGATTTGTTTCCTAAAACATTTCATCATCAATATCACACACTTCACCTTTAAGTACAGCACAGTGTCTGTGCCAAGTAACGCACTGGTAAATTTACATACGGGTGTTTATTGGAATTACACAACTTCATTAGTTACTCAGGTCATCCATAATTGCTAAAACCAGACACACTGTTCTCCACAAACATTTACGAGGTGCAGTAAAACCACAATGACTCAATTACAGCTGTGTTGGATTCGCTGGCTCAATGCTCTGACCACAGCACCCCGTCTCAGAGTGAGATCAGAGAAGCAGGGGAGGGAAATCATTCATTATACGGGACTCTTTGCTCATTAGCGTCCCTTTTGTTACTTGCCCTTTCTCCCTGTCGTCTCCTGGTGCCAGGCAACACTGCGGGCAAGAGACTGGCACACCTGCAGTTGCTGTCTTTGTGCACGCTGCCAAAGGACCAATCAAGCATGTCTGTCACATCCTTAAAACAGACACACACACACAAACACAAACACACCTGGGCTAGGCACTAAACAACATTAGGGCCACCAGCAATGTGTGTGACTGCTTGATGCGTGGTGTGTGTGTGTGTGTGTGTGTGTGTGTGTGTGTGTGTGTGTGTGTGTGTGTGTGTGTGTGTGTGTGTGTGTGTGTGTGTGTGTGTGTGTGTGTGTGTGTGTGTGTGTGTGTGTGTGTGCGTGCTTTGTGTGTGCTTTGTGTGTGCATGTGTGCAATGGAAGAAGACCCTCTCTGTCCCTTTTCCTTCTGGGCTATCCTCTGTTCTTAAAGGTTTATTCATGATATCGTCTCAGTGGTTCCAACAGAGTCTTGGCTTTCTTCAAGCAGTCTGTTCATTTAGAAAAGCAGTCTATTGATTATACAGAAGAAGAGTGTCTTTTCACTGCTGTCCTCTTTACAGGGCTGTGTAGTTTGTTCATGTTCAGAGAAAAGTCGCTCTCTCTTGACATTGAGAGAGACACATCCCACAGATAATTAGATTAGTGACCAATCAACATGAATCTGTCAATGATCGATTCCCAAACGTTTGACTATTATAAACAAATCTATCTATAAACAAAGCAAGCTTGTGAATGATATGAAAATTACACATTTTAATAAATTTAAAAATTCAAAGATTTTTTTTTAAAGCTACACCTCATTCACCATGCTTTTAAATATGGAAATTAATGTTGGTTTATATATATGTATTCTTCATGTGCTGGACCCTTTTTTTGCACAGCTTAAAGGAAACTGTATACAATTAGAAATATTTTTTTTAAATAAGAGATCTGTATAACATGGTGATTTGATTTATTGTGAATAAAATTACCTTAAACCAAAAATGGCATGAAGGCATCTTAATCAATATCAATATCCATGCTATTGTCATTGAAACACTGTTATTTTGGGAATAGAAGACTGAATCATACCTGACATGATTATGTAATGTCATAATGTTACATTTTAGTAGTGCAGATTATAATCACACATTGTTATTATGCACTTGATATTGGTATTATATTTTATGTAATGTGTTTAAGAGAAATATTTAATAGACATGAAAACTGTGAAGTCATGCGTTGAGGGTCATAAGAATCCCAACTATATACTGAACACTATGGAAAGTGGTAACAAGAAACAAGAAGTCATTTTAAATTAAGTTTATTCAGTCATATCAGTTGCAGTGCAATTCATTCCATTAAGTTAATTTCAGTTTACTGAGTCACATCAATTGATTCAGTAATGCATTTGATTAAGTGGAATTTAGTTAATTCAGTCATATTAAACTAATTTGATTTAATCACTCATATTATAGCATTTTCGACTTGAATAAAATCAGGCCCTTTAAATCAATATAGCCTACAGAGAAATCTGATGGATTCAAGAGCTGAAGGATGCTTTATACAGTAATGGTATCTGGCATTAGTGGTTTGATGATTGAGTCAGTCTGAGTGAGAGACTCACAGCTGGCTGTGCTAAGGAGAGAAAGACAAGAGAAGGGAAGGGGTGGAAATTTGGGGGTGTTTCCTTTCCTCTCTCTCTCTCTCTCTCTCTCTCTCTCTCTCTCTCTCTCTCTCTCTCTCTCTCTCTCTCTCTCTCTCTCTCTCTCTCTCTCTCTCTCTCTCTCTCTATGCGAGCCAGGAGCTCTGCGCCGAGAGCCGCTTCTCATTCAAACCTCCACAGAAAGCAAGCGCGGGATGTTATACTGTATGTAGTATGTGAGCCGGAACAAAAGCGGAGTGAGACATAATGAGCGGGCGGGTTCTCAACGGGAAAATGCTGCAGCTTCAGGGTCAGAGAGCAGGACGGACAATACACTATCATCTCTCAAGGTAACGCGAACGTGTGAATCTCTGAATCTCAAAGCGATTTATTTATTGTTTCAATACGCGAGAGTTCAGCAGTGTCAGTGCGGTTTAAACTCTATTGACCAACTGATTTAAAGATCAATGTAGCCTATAGGCAATACATTCGGTGCGAAGAAACACTACTGTCAAAATAATTTTGTATCAATTAAATTTAATGTGTAGCCCAATTTGTTTGCCTAATCGCTCTCGCGGGAGACCGTAGCCTAATTAATTGATTTTTAAACCGCGCGTGTAATTTCTCACGGATACGCGCATGGGTGTGAGAGACATTCCTGTCTTTGTGTCCGTGAGTTGTGTTAAAGTGTGCAATGTGAATAGTTGCGTGTCACCGCTGGTTTGTGAGTGTAGCAGGCGGAGGCGTTGAATGTGAATGAATGGAGGTGTGTATCGGTGCAATGCGGAGGGGGAAACAGGCGGATATCTCGCGTCAGGAGGAAGTGTTCTCCTATTGTGCGATGACCGTTTGTGGATTGCCTGAAGCGGAGGTTATTCAAACTGTAGAGGACGTGCACTGTGTTTTTTTCTTTACATGTGTCTTACTATAGTGTGCTGCATTCCTCACTGACCTACATAAGAGGATGCGAGTGGGGTGCTGCTGTGAGCCGGTGCTCCTCATTTAAACTAACTATATAGTGGCTGCGTCTCAAAACGTGAGCTGCCGATCTAGACAGAATTTTGTGGCGTTATAGATGTGTTCTAACGCCCTTTAGGAATTCATATTCAAAAGGGGGCGTGTCTGCTGTCATATATAACTATAGCATAGAAGAGCAAGGTATTTTTTTTTGTAAGGATAGGCCAATAACTAGAGGTAGGCCTGTCTTTTTATTGTTGTTGTTGCATAAATCATAGATTTACTGATATAAAGACTGTATATGAAACATTGTTTCACATTTTTCTTCAGTGAATATGTCCAAGGGTGGGCTACATTTATAAAAGTTCGTTTCTGTATAGTCACATATACTTAAAAGTCTTGACTACAAAAAAAGTAAAAAAAAAATATTGAACATACCTTCAACATAGGGAAAAAAATATATAGTTATTTAAACACACATTGTCCCATAGTGGGGCATCTTGCCACACAGCATAGGGTAAGCCTTTTCAAAATAAAAACAGTACAATAATTATGAATCACAACAGATAACATACCAAAATGTCAAACCATTAATGTGATAATAAATATATAGCCTACTTATAGATTTAACAACTAAACCATGACAACTTCACTGATTTTTTTGTTGTTTACTTGTATATTTACTCAATTTTAATATTTTAAAATTATTTACATTTATTTTTACATATATTTAATTCTAAAATATATAATTTTTTTTTTTTTAAATTTAATTGGAAATTAATAATATTAAAAAATTTGAAAACAGAGCTCTTCTTCTCATACTTCTGTTAGTCAGCCAATTACGTTTCTGATCATCGCAAAATCACAATATTACACAATTAAATGTCCTGGCAAATATGTTTGGTTTATACTTATTAATTACTTTAACTTTGTTCTTGATGTTCAGTTTGACTTATCAGGCCACAAGAAAGGAACTGAAAAAAACCCCAAAACAAATAAACATGACATTCTGACCCCATGTCCGCCCCTTCAGTCAGGGTACAGCTATCACTTCTGTGCTCTTATGCTGCTTCATATGCTATTGGAAATGTCCTACTTCCCACTTCTGAACTTGTGATTACTTGTCCCATTCAAGTGTTTTGTTGTCAGAAAGAACATAAATCATAGAGGACATCATGCTTATTCTTGCGTATTTAGTTGGGAAATCTTGTTGAAGCCCAAATGATATTTAGCGTCCCATTCATTGACAAACAGTGTGTGGCCTGCCAATCTCATGAACTTGGGTATCAAAATTATCCCCAAGCTTTCCAGTGGTAAATAAGACAAATCCAATTTTCTAGGAAACTCATATTTACGATAATTCAGATAGCATGTGAAGGCAGCATTAACAAACTTAAAATCGGACCTCTCCCCATGAATCTAACAGACGGTGCCCCCTCTTTCCCCGCTGCCCTTATTGATTTTGACCTTGAAATGCACAGCCCTGTTTTTGCTCTTTCTGGATGGCTGACCCCTTAAATCGACCCCTTATGTAAAGTCATTAGAAACAAAGAGATCAAGCCGTCACTGCTCTGTGCGTTTAGCCATTAATGCAGTGCACAAGTTTTCTTTGTGTCTTTGACAAAGACCAGTTTCTCAACTGGTCGGCCTTATCAGGTATATCACGAGTGAGTCTCTCCAAAGTTGGCAGGTTCAACCTCTTTATCTGTTTGTTTAAGTTGCTGGGCAGTTTAAAATCAAATAATGGTACTGCCAGAAGGTGATATATTGTCAGGCAGCTGGCAAAGAGTGTCATTTTTACAGGAATGACAGGAATTATTGTTTCTGTTATGACTAGTTATTTTTGTGCTACTCAAAGCACCAGTCTGTTATGCGCTGTAGCTAAGGTTTGCTTGGTCTGGACTTGTCAGTTTTGCCTGATAAGTCAAACCAAACCTGTTTGACACAAACTGCTTTGTGGGTGTTGGATATGAGTCACTTAAGGTGTGTTCACACTTGTAGTACGGTTCGCTTGGTTTATTTGGTCCGGAACAAAAAAACAACATTTAGTCCTGGTCCGCTTAGCATTCACCTTGGCTGAACCTAAAGGCATAGGGATACGTTAACAACCTGATTCTTTGGCTTTTAGGATGCATATTTCACAACAGAACTTACAACATTCAAAACAATGCTATGTTCTGGGATAAATATGCATGTTGTGTGTGCGTATTCTACATACAATGGTATTTTGACCAGCTGAGAACTCGTGAAAAGCTTATAAATGTGTAAAGGAGTGAAAACCATGGCAGGAATCCCTCTGTCACACACACAAACACAGATCTGTTGCGAGGAGACGCGGTTCTGATGCCTCTACCAAACTGTGATGAGCAACATCACGATTATGACGAGATTTTTTTTTTTGTTTCTTCTACATGTCTTGTCCATGTTGCAATGATTTTTAATTTGAACCACACCAGTCCGCTTGTTTGGTGCGTATTAGGGTTCGGATAGCGTTTACATTTATTCAAATTAACTGCACTAACAGAGCAATCGCACCAGGGTTCATTTTAATGAAACCACACATGCCAAGTGTGAACACACCCTTAAACCTGCTTAAATCAGGTCCTATTCGTGAGCAGTTGAGTTTTACTGCTGTCGTAGATAAGCTTCCTGCAGTGAACTGTTTGTAGCTACAGGGGGTGGGAAAGGATGTTCTACTCCATTAAAGCAAATAAAGTTACCACAAAGCTTTTGTCCTGTTTGCTATTGATGCAGACAACATGCTGGTCTGATCATCTCCAACATCAGGATGAGAACAGCAGCCACAATATCCTGTTTTCAGGGGAATATTTGCTTTGACAGTGTTTTGCTAAATGTTGGGACACTTTATGGTGCATCATGAAATCTTCCATTTGGAAGAATCATTTTGGGGTGATTTTATTTCCATTTTTTTATTTGTTATTTTTTTTATGGTAACAAAATGCATCAATGCACTTTTACACCCGTGGTAACTACATACCATGAGTTGAGATGGAAGTCTAAATGTAGTCCAAGACATGGCAGATGAGATGGCATCTGGCATTACTACATATATGTCCGTTTGTCACCCAGTTCTACCTTTAAAGTAGATTGGTGTACTGGTTTAGCCTTAAATAACTTTTAAACGGTAGTATTTTATATTATGTTTTTTGCCAGGCCAATTAGTCTGTTGATATTTGGCCATTTTGAGATTATCAAGATTATCTTATCCATTAAAGTGATTTTTTTGGGTTAACAATTGTGTAAAATTCCATTTAATTTCCGCTATTTATGTATGTCTCATTTTGCCATTGTATTATGTTTATATCAGCATTATTTCAGCCACTCTGCTCTTATAAACCCCTGCTGGTTGGCGTGTTTTAATAGAAATATCAAAATAACAAGTATTGATTGACAAAACTCCATTATGCTGGTCAAGAATGTGTCATTTCCATGCATTTGGCATTGAAGAATGAGGAACTTGGCAAATCACAAGATTCTAATAACCTCTGCAAAACATTCAAATAATTGTTATTTAAATAAGCCAGTAGATTATTTAGACCATCGCAGCTCGTAATTATTGTTAACCTTAGCAGCACTGGTCCCTCATGTCTCTGCACCCGTGGTGAGCTACAGAAGGATTAGTTTTTGAGTCCATGCCTGCGTATTGTTATGGTGAAGTGCGTGCAGTTGGTCTTCAGCAGCTGGAAGGAGAAGGAGGAGGAGGAGGAGGAGGAAGAGGCCACGCTGGGTTTAACAGTGGCCACAGCTGCTATGAGTTAGGCCTGTGCTTCATTCACTCTACCTCTCTGTCCTCCCCTTTGCCTGTCCCCCTCTTTCAAACCAAAACATTTCCCTCAGCATCCTGGATTCAAACGGGATTGTGTCCGTTAAATCAACTGGCAACACTGGAGGGCAGCCATGAGAAACTCGAACTCCAAGAACATGTAAAATACTTGTGATGGAGCTCATTGGTTAAGATGTCCTTCAGGTCGTGATACTGTTCTGAAACTGAAGCTGGAATAAAATGACCCTCCTGACCTTCCCTTCCCAATTTTTACCATTGGATTTTTGGGGATGTCACATTTGTCAATGGTAAAGAGGACCTATTATGCTTTTTTACATGTTCAAATTTCTGTGTATTGTCGCTGTTTTGAGCATGAAAAAGGTCTGCAAAATTACTCAAAAGGGAGTTATTCTCTATATCAACAACACTGTTTCTAAACTCCCTGAAACGCCTAGTCTTGACCGGTAAGGGACGTGACATTTCCAAAACACGTTCGAAGCGGTTGACCAATCACAACACACTGGTCCAGCCAACCAATCAGCGCACATTGGGCTTTCAGAAGCAGATGCTTCATAGATCCAGGAACTAAAGAGAGTGTTACTGACAGACTGGGAAGAGAGTTGCTGCAACAGTGTCAAATATGGGGAAAATTGTGGGGTTTTTTTTGTTTGTTTTTTTTTTACATTCAAGCATGAAAACCTATTCTAATAGGGTCCATAAAACAAAATCAAGCAGAATCAAATCCTCTTTAAAATATTGGGCATCATTCTGCCCCCCTGCAAACCCACATTGATCGACCTCAAATATACTATATTTGTATCACATCTTTAATAGATCCTTAGTAAAATAGAAATCATGATAATAATAAAAAGAGCGTTTTTATGTCAGGATGCTCAAATCTAAGGATTGGCCTTGATTCTCAAGTAATTATAGAGTGGGAAAGATGTCCACACTGATATCTTTTTTTTGTTCATAAGGCCCAGATTAAGCCTAGTCCAAAACAGCCAGGGATTTTCAATAGAGAATCCCCTCTCAGCAGTTTCATTAAGCTTAATCTGTGCCTGGGAAAATGGCCACTAAAATCCCAATCAGCAATTATTTATAGACCAAAACAAGTCTTAATCTTGGTAGCCCTTAAGTGTTATATATATAAAGTATATATATATATATATATATATATATATATATATATATATATATATGTATGTATGTATGTATCCTCAAATTTAAACACTTTGAGGAGAGAATATGTTATGGACAGAGCAGCAGAAAAGTATTACAGGTGGGATCACGCTTCAGAACAGTATTAATGAATTACTCACAGACCATAAATCTGGATTGAGTCTCCAGTGTTCTGCTTGCTCAATATTTTTACTTCCCCTGGCTTTCTGCTCTGTAGAAAACTGTTGCTTAATACCTTCGAGTCTGGTTCACACGATTTGGGTTCGCAGACATGTGAGTTCAAGAGACTGTGAGCAATGGAACGGACAGTCTGTAGGGGCCTACAGGAAATCCAATGAGAAGATATGGGCCAAAATGTCCAGCTTACTCATGTTTGTGTTACCAAGTTCAGCGTCATGCTGGTGAATGTTCTGAATGCAAATTATATTACATGGATGAAGTTAGTCAAAAATACTACTTTTTAAGGATGGGGATGAGTAAGGATGGTCGACTAGTCATCCAAAAACCAACTACAGTTAGTGAGATGAGTAAGACTGGAGTAATGATGTTGTAAATTCAGCTTTGATCACTGGAATACATTACGTTTTATGATTTATTATCAATAGAAAACAGTTATTTTATTAAATTCTAATAAAATTTAAAAATATATATATTGTATTTTCTATCTAATAAATGCAGCCTTGGTGACATAGACAGAAAAAAAATGGTATACCAACCCTAAACTTTGGAACAGCAGTATTTTTTTTTTTTAGCAGTAATTCTTTAAAGGGGATGAATGCTATACGGATTTTTGTCATAAAAAAAATCTCAAAGAGAAGATAGTTAGCATTGTATCTGCAGAGAAATTATCTGTAGTGTATTAACCAACCATCCCCCCTTTCAGTGGGTTCAAGCACCTCGCGAAACTTAAACACATCTGCCATAATCTGGACAGATGGAAAATAGTGTCATTATTGGGTAGTTGCTCTAACTTGATATATAATCCTCGATAATCCCTTTTGTACAGGCTTATTTGCTTTGCTAGGCTTGAGAAACCAGGCCTGTTATGTTATCGTGTTGTTTTCCATTTTCATACGTGCAATGGAAATATGTCAGGGAGGAAATACATTTCTGTTTTCACATGGAAAGCTGGCCGATCAAGTAAATGACTGGTCCCGGTGAGAATAGCACTCAGCGTAACACTGTTGGGCCATGGACAGCTTTTGGCAGACAGAGACCCTCTGTGACCTGTCTCCATATGTTCAACATACAGAAGAACATGGAGAAGGTGTCCGTGTCATTTAAAGGTCATCTGACGATCCATCAATTTAACTGTCAAACCCATTTGAAGATTATAATGCAAAACTGAATTATAATTCATGCATCTTTCATAAGCATCATCTATTTGATAAGCTGTCTTGGTCTTGCGTTGTCAGGCCAATCTGTTCTCCACAGCTTAGCTGGTTAGGTGGTCCTGCACCCTGTATTGTGGACCATCTGTGCCACCAGTCGCAGCCATTTCTCCGCCCACTTTTCACACACACACAATTTACCTGCTACAGTAGAGACAGATGATGATCAGAATGATTATTAAATTCAAGATCACCGTAATGAGGGACGAATAAATGGGTTATTGTACAGGGAGATTATGAACAAAGACACAGGTGGCTTGAAATCAGGGAGGAAAAAACATTCAGACAGACAGACATTATTGTTTTGATAGTTGACGTATACTTCATCTTCTTAAAATTGTTTTCCATTTTTTTTTAATATTTATTTTATATTACTCCTTTGCTAGCAAATCTTAATTTAAGGTTAACATTGATGGGCATATTACTTTATAATATTTTGAATCTTATGTTTTTGCCTTTACTAGTCCATTTTAATCAGGTCTAGGATTTGACAAGTTGATTTTTAAAAAAGTACTTATATTCTAATTAATGGCTGTGAAATAATATGAACATGCATAATAGTATTTATAGAAAAATTATTACATTTATTTGTGAAATATTTTAAAATGGAATATAACATCTTCCCATGACATCAACTTTCAATAAAAAAATATTTAATGCCAACTTCCCTTTTATTTATTAACCATATCAAAGTTTTGCAAATAGTGTACTTCTATACTATCTACTATACAGATTGCTATCTTAAAAAAATAAAAAAAATCTTGATGTGCAGCCAAGTCTACAGTACACCTGAGCCAAGTTTGGCAGTATGTTGGCTTTAACCATGCCTTTGTTTTCGTACGAGGGGACAACTGTAGCATTGCTTCAACAATGGTGCATTTCATGCAACAGCGATCATTTTCAAATCTACTTGAACACATTTTCACGTGTGGTGAGAACGTCTTGTGTCTTGTGTTTACATGGTAGTTTTAAGTGTTGGACACGCGTGTCGTTTTCGCTCTTAGCCGTCACTCCCTCTGGATTCTGTGTGACCAGTTGCCGTTGATGAAAGAGGATCTGCCACCTGTCATTTGGCATTCCAGTATTTTGCTGGGCAAATTGGGATGGGCAAAGCACAAATTATGCAGAACATGTAGGCAATTGATATATGCTTCTGTGTGTGTTGAAGATAAAGGCCATATGCTTCTGGTGACATATTCAGTTACTGGGTAGTGGAGTCAAAAGCAGGGCTGGAACCCTTACGTATATGTTTAAAAATGTGTGTATATATACAGCCTTTTAGTAATATCTTGACGTAGACTTATTTACTTTAAAATGGAAAAAGTGCACAATGTTAGTTACATTTATGTTGACAAAAAATAATATTGAATATATTATAAATATTTGATACACCACCTGGACCTAAGTCATGTTACTATTTATGTGTAATTTCTATTATTTTTTAAAACAAATCTATAACTTTTTTGGGGATTTAAATTGTGTAATTTGAAAATAGTTGAGGACCTAAGATATACACCTGAGGAACACCACATAAAAAACACCAAGTATAGACTGTTCATTGTTGTCCATTTGTGTTGTCCATGTGTACTTTTTGTGTTTGATGTAAATGTGGACAGATGCCATGAGAAAACTCATTCTTACTACCTCTAAACCCCCAAATAGCAGTTGGATACCTTCTTTAGAAACACTATTACTGTTATCTGCTTACTTTGCATCCATGCAATTAAAGTTAATGTTTAGTTTAAGGTGGAGGGGAATGGGTAGGAGGACGCTTTATCCTTAAATCACTCTCGTTTTTTTTTTTTTTTTTTTTCTAGCTGGCAGGGCTCGGGCTCTCTGCAATTATGGCGTAGCCTTGACACAATGTTATTGTGTTTTTTGAGAGCCATGTTCTGGGAAGGGAGGACAGATAGAGGAGTGTGCTTCAGTTGGAGAAAGACAGCTCTAACAGCCCTAGCGTAATTAGCTCAGTGGTGTCTGTCTATTTAACTGTCTTTTTATTTAGCTTTGAGAACAATTGCCCTTGCACATTTCTTTCTTTCTTTCTTTTTTACGGACAGAATGCAGTTTGTATTTGCTTTATAAAAATGTGTACTGGATGTGGAAGTTTATGTTGATTCACTATATATCACTATATATCTCACTATGATGGAAAAAAAAAATACCTTTAAAGAAATAAAGAAATAAAAATTCACCTAGGCATATTTTCACAAAGGAAACAAAAAGTCTGAATAATCTTACACCTTTTTCTGTTACACTCACACATACATCACATTATGGAAGTAAATATTTTGTGAACGCAGTTTCATGTTGACTTTAAAGCTTAATAGGAATCCTGTGCTTCCATTAGCCTTTTTATAATCCTTTAATCTGAGGTTACAGTATTTTGCGTTATCAGTGCTATTTAAGCCACTTCTTCTGCTCATTAGTTTTTTTTTTCACAAGAACTAAAGCCCTATGAGGTCCATCTGGTTTTAAAAAAAAAAAAGAACTAAATTCACACCCAATGACACTATGAACAGGGCTGGCCAGGGGAGCGCAGCATCTCCAATAGGTCACTGTGCTTATCTACATTTTCCCTTTCCACAGAACAACATCAAACAAACAGTTTTAGTCTGGGTTTATCGAAAACCGCATGGTGTCTTTGGCATGCCTTTGAAGAGAGCCCTGTGACCGTGGGATGCTGTAGGTACAGCCGAGGTTTTCAAGGTCTCCTCGCCTTCCTTTTCCACATCACCTGCGGCAGGAATTCTCCAGGGAGGCTGTCTCTTAAAGTGACACTTTCGTAAAATAAATCTAGATCACACAGATGAGATGTTCCCTGTGATTCAACTCGTACTGTCGAGTTGACAGGTTTGAAGAAAGATTGTAGTGTTTTGAGTTGCACATATGGCACCCTTGCAGTGCATCAAAGCAAAAAAACAGCTGCCAAATGAGACGTCGCATCTCACAAATATTCCACGTTGTAGAGGTAAACACGACATCCAGTTCAACCATCATGACACACTGCTGTCATCTCAGGTGTGGAGATGAGTATTTTCAGGGTAAACACAGAGCTTGTCGCTTGAGGTGTTTCAAACAGCCCTGAAACCTGAACCCTGATCATTATCGCTCATAAAGAGGGCATCAGTGTTTCACCTCAGGGCTGGCCGTCTCACAAAACAGCTCAACGTGCTTAGATATCTTATAATGACAGACTTCTCAGAATGTGCTGCTACTTAATCCAGTCTTTAGGTGTCACCGGGATATCTGAGGAATTTAAAGCATCTGGAAAATGGAGTCTGGAGGTGGAAATGGAGGGAAAGTGTGGAAAATGTATTGTGTTTTGTGGATGAGGTTCAAAGGCCATCATGACATCTCAAAGCCACTGAAGAATTGTCTGGAATAATTAGACCTTTTTGTGTAACTTCAGCTTTCAAAGGTTATTGTAGCTTTAGTTTTTTTATTTTAGCTTTGTTGTTTCTCTTTAGTTTTGTGTTTTGGTTTGAGTCGTGTTTTTCTTTTTTCTCTTTTGTCTCTTTTTTTTCTCCAAACTTTGCTTGGTTTTTGGTTTGTGGTTTGCTTTTTTTTGTTTTTCTTTACTTTTTACTTTCCGTTTTTTTTTCTTCGTGTTTTGCTTTACAGATTTTAAGAGATGTAATATTAATCGAAAATATTTTTCTTATTTTCAAACGCATGCAATACTGTCGTCGTGTTAGACATTAAACAACATTAAACACTTTGACGGGCCATATGTCTTTCTATTGAATTCAAAACATGCTAGGGAATCATCAGTGAATTAGTTTCCAAAGGAACATTGCGAAATGAAGAAATATCATCCCTAAAGTCAGCTGTTTCATACAGACTCACAAAGAGAAGGCCCCTGTGATTGTGTTTCTTGTTCTTATATAAAGGCAACAGTTACATAACTCACATTTTATCTTCTAGGAGCCGTTCAGGTTCCTTTGTGACACAACAAGCTTATCAATTGTTGCTTCTGACTGGAAGGGCTTCAGCTGTCTTTTTTCAGCATATGTTCAGTGATGTAAGGATGGCTTTATCACTTTCTCAGGGTTTATCAGGTTCTGTGTGACAAGATCCGGTCTTATCTCAAAGGCACCTTCCATTCTGGAGCATTTGCTTCCTGATACACCAGGATCAGACAAAACCAGATATCCTTGTGAATATTTCATGAGATTCTGAAATACATTTAAAGTATGAAAAACATCCAAAGTGTTAAGTTACTTTGAAAGGAATATGGATCATATGTAGGAATGTGGATCATCTCCTTCTCTGTGTTCATAGCAAGTGGTGCCACTGACCATGTGCACATACTGTACACATCATTTTCAGATTGTGGCCTTTATTCCCAAAATAGGTGTCAATGTGCCCCATATATACTGGAATATACCTTTATGCATAACAATCATCAAGTTCCAGATACATTGAATATATGGAGTACTTTAGTAATCCACCACAGCAAAATAATCTATTGTTTAATTTATAATCATTCCGGAGAGCGATGAAATACAAAATGTAGGCCACAGTGCTTTTTTTAATGTATGCAAAAACATAATCTGTCCTGATTGGCTGACATGCGTGTAGTGGCGTAGTTCACATGGCTGCAAGAGCTGTTGAATACTAAATAGTTATATACTAAATACCTAATGATATGTAAACGTTCACAGTTATGGCAATGTGTACACGATTACGATAGTTGTCATTATCATAATGATTTCTGAATGACCTGAATTTTTGCACTTTAGTTTTCATAAATAGTCTAGATGGACTGGTGAGGGTTGTGTTAGAGTAGATCAATGTACTACATAGCATTTCTTCTAAAAGAGCAAGATAAAAACATGTTTTCTTAGATAAGTTTCTTTTAAGCAATTAATTATTAATTTAACTGCTTTGCATACGACATTAATAATTCATCATGACCTAATTATGACCTGGATCGGTACAGTGATGGTATTCCTTATGTTTTTTGCAGTTGGGATGAAAGCAGCTCCATCAGCAGCGGTTTGAGTGACGGTTCAGACAACCTCAGCTCAGAGGAGTTCAACGCAGGCTCCTCCCTCAACTCCCTGCCAACTACTCCCATTGGCTCCCGCCGAAACTCTGCCATTGTGGTAATTCACTTCTTATTGGATTGAAATATTGCTCTCACAGTCTGTTTTTCTGCTTCAATGTTTGTCACTTTTGCCTAATATCTGACACACGATACTGGATCAGTTGAGCTTGAGCACACAGTACTTACTGCTAATGGGATGAATGTGTTACAGACCGCTAACCGCTTTAGAGGGAAAGAGTGCACACTGACTCAGTCAATACTCATCTGAAACCTATCACTACACAGCACAGACAACACGGTTTATCCCACCCAAAGACACTGATGTGACTCTTCCCTGGCCAAGAAGTCTTCGGGGAGTTTCTGGTTTCGTTCTCAATGATGAACTCCCATGTAGTGTTATGCACTCAATCCTCTGTGTGTGAATGTGTGTTTGTGTTGGTTACGATTTGTTGAAGACCACACTGCTTACTGGTTTAGTTTCAGCCATTCACGCTACCTAAAATCACTGTTTCTTGGCGCTTTGAGAAACATTTGACCACATTATTACTGTCCTGATGTGCCACAGTGACTGTTTTCATTTGAAATGTCATTATGTTGGTCAGATCATACACCATATTTAAAAGAATAGTTCACACAACAAAGAAAAACTGTATTCATCTATATGTCGATTCAAACGTGAATATTGTTTCCTTCTGAGGGACTTATGAGAAGCTATGAGGTACAGTCAAAGACTAAAGATAACACAAAACGAGCATTAGTTTGATCCAGCTTGAAAAATGTTGTTTTCTATCACGATTGAAGCGTTTAGAAACAAAATGTATGAGATAGTTGTTGTCAGATTGCATTGGTGATTTCAAATTCGTAAGCTTGATGAACAGTTTTGGAGAATTTGATGTTTCCCCATTCAAAAAGTTGTTTCAAAGATGGCCGCCAAGTGAAATCACTTGTCTTAAAGGGACTTTGCTACAGTATATGCCGATCCTAAAATATAGCAAAATAAAATGTTGGAGTCTATAAGTCTCTTCTGCTCACCAAAGCTGCATTTATTTGATTAAAAAAATACAGTAAAAACAGTAATATTGTGAAATATTAATACAATTTAAAATGACTGTTCTCTTCTGTAATATATTTTCAAATGTATTTTATTCCTTCGATCAAAGCACAATTTTCAGCATCATTATTTCACATGATTTTTCAGAAATCATTCTAAAATGCTGATTTGTGATTTGATGCTCAAAAAACATGTATTATTATTATTATCATCAATGTTGAAAACAGTCGTGCTGCATAATATTTGTGTGGAAACTGTGGGATGTTTTTTCAAGATCTTTTGATAAATAGAAAGTTCAAAAGAACATAACAGCATTTATTTGATCAATTTAATGTATCACTTCTGAATACAAGTATTAATTTCTTAAAACAACAACAACGACTCTGACCCCAAACTTTTGAACTGTAATATATTTCCTAGAGTTTCCAGAAAATATGTGTGAAAATTTGAGATCAGCTTGGACCGTAGAGCAGAAAGCAGAAATTATACACTTTACTTGTAAGACAAAAAGATATAATGAATCAAAATTCTTTTTTACATAAAGAACCTATCTTCTATAGAAAGCAGTCAGATAAGCATTAAGGACTGTGTCGCTCTCCTCCCGTTCTAAACTTAAATCTTTGCTGGACCCTTTTAAAATCTTCTCCATCAAACAGATCTGAATGTTCTTCTAAACCCCCCTCAGACTCACAGCTTTCCGTTCCTCTTCTTATTGTACGAACAGTCATCGGCTTTTTTCTCGATCTGACCCTCACGGCTGTCTTTGCCAGAAGAAGGAAATGACATGTCAACATCACAGTTATACAAACATCGAAGTTCAGACAGGTTTAATTGGTCAAACATGTGAGCTTGCCGTGAGCCCATATTCCTAAGAAGGGAGCAGACATTCCTCAAATGACATCAACCTTTCACAAAGGCTTATTTACATTTAATAACGCAGGTATGCCCCTCCACTGGGCTTCTCCTTGAGCCGGACATGCTCCATTAAACCTGGGAACACAGTCAGGCTCACTCCTCTCACTTTAAATTACAAATCAATTTCACAAATTGAAGGAGTTTTTAAGTCTTGTTAAGTTTCTTCATGGTTTTATTACTTTATTGTTTGGCAGATAATACAACAGTCTTAAAGGTTGCAATTCTGTCATAAATCTCATTGCTATAATGTAATATAATATATAGACCCCTAATTTAAAACATCTAAAAACAATATAAAATCTAGATTTTCTTGCCAACACTTTATGATCATTTTAAACAGATATAGTAAACATTATCACATTATATAATGCATAATATCACACAACTTTTCATATACTATACCATTCAAAAGTTTGAGTTCAGTTTTTTTTTTTAAGAAATGAATGCTTTTATTCAGCAAGGACGCATACAATTTATCAAAAGTGACAGTAAAGAAATGTATAATGTCACATTTCTATTCATCAAAGAATCCTGAAAAAATAAGTTTTTACAAAAGAATATGAAGCAGCACAACTGTTTTCAACATTGACAACAATAATGTTTCTTGAGCATCAAATCATCATATTAGAGTGATTTATGAAGGATCATGTGACTGGAGACTGGAGTAATATTGATGCAAATTCAGCTTTGATCACATGGATAAATTACACTTTAAAATATATTACAATCTAAAATAGTTCTTTAAAACTGTAATAATATTTCACAATATTACTGTATTTTTAGTTTTATTGTTGATGCAATAAATGCAGCCTTTTTGAGAAGTCTTCTCTAAAAAAATTATAAATAAAATCCTACAAAACCCAAACTTTTATAAGAGTATTTGAATTTACTTGAAGTGTTACCAGTTAACTGTAGCCTTTACTTTTACCGAGTTCATTTCACTTCTGCATTGCCTGACTAAAACATACTACAAAATAATAGTATAAAATATAAATATCCAAATTTATTTTCTCGTTCACTGTGATATTGCTGATTGAAAACCCTGAAAATCTGATCATTTAATGCAAATGATGTTTCAAATGAAAAGTTTCAAATATATGTGCTGATATAACGCTCACACCTTTAAGTAAACCCATGACACTGAGATACAGAAAGATAGAGCCGAAAGTACACAAACTGCTGTGGAGGAGAAACACTGCTGTGATGTTGTGATGTATGTCAGCGTGTGTTACTTGTCTTCTCTTCCACGGCTCGTGCTGGAATGTGACCACAGTGCATCTCATAAAGCAGAAGTGGACTCTGAAACACAACTTCCATGTTTGGTGTTTTGAACTGACATTAAAATATTGTTTCTTCCCCCCTCATCGTGTGCTGGTTTTAGAGTACTATATGTTAAACTACTTTTGACCAACAAACAAACAAAACTAAAAAAATTAAGTTAAAAAATAATAAATTAAATGGGTCATGGCATGATTTTTAAAATTTTAATATGTTCCTTGAGGATCACTGATAATTGTATTAAAAAAAAAAGTAGTTCAGAAATGTAATATTGTAATGGGGCTGTTCACACAGAATGCACTTTCTCATTCCACTGTGCTACTGTTATTGTTTTTCAATTAAACGCGCTAGACGGACATCTTTAACCACCACACTTGTACAGTATCTTTTGCATTATATTTTAAAAACACATCAAGTTGCTCAAGTTAAAAGAAGTTTTTAACAAAACTTGTCAATTTTTTCATTCCAGTGACCTGCATCTTAACAGCCAAACATGAGTTCTGTGTGAACCAGCCCCAACTTTAGCACGTTAGTGTCTTTTTTTAAACTGAAATAGTCACTGACTGTTCATTTTAACATTGACTCTTCCCACAGCTGCGCACTGATGCAGAGAAACGCTCGCTGGTTGAAAGCGGCCTGTCCTGGTACGGCGAGGAGGGGAAGGCTCAATGCCGGAACGAGGGAGTATACGAAACGGGCAGCCTTAAGGCCGAGTCATCCAGCAAGTGGAAAAAGAGCAGATCGCAGGATGACGCAGCAGTCAAGGGTGAGCTGAGGAAACCGCAGACGCTTGGCCACCCGCCCAGCGGACTGAAGAAGAGCCGAAACCCTCCTGTGGGAGTGACCTCACCCATCACGCACACCTCGCAGAGCATGCTCAAAGTGCCAGGAGGTTCGTGATATCACACACTGACATACATACAGCTGATGGTATGGAAACACCCTGGAACATGCAACACATGTCATCCGTTTACCATCATTCCTGATGTTCCAGCTGCTAAATCTTCCCAAACACAGCCATACATTAACTAATGAACAAGCAGGTCACATATTGCTATACAATAAATGAATGCATATGTGTCTCTTGGTATCGGATAGGATGCAATAGGCTATAAATCTCACTAGCTTTTTTTTTATGTAATATTTAAAAAAAACATTATTATTCATGTTTAAAAGCACTAATAATTTAAAAACATTGGTAATTGTATTTTTTTGTTTAGTTTTTTTTCTAAATGGATAAGCATTTTTTTATTTATTTAGGCAAAATAATAAGGAATTTTAATATCAAATATTTCATATAATTTATCAGCCATAACATGAAAATAATCATCAGCTTATCATGCAGTATTAATATTTAAAAGCTCTAATAATTTAAAAACATTGTTGAATTAATTTTTTTGTAAATTTCTAAATAAATATGCATTTTTCATTCATTTTATGATTGATCCTAGCATTCGGAGTATACATTTTTTAATTTATTTCGACAAAATAATAAGGCATTTTAATATCAAAATATTTAATATAATTTATTAGCCACATGACAATAATTATCAGCGTATCATGCAGAATTTGAAAATAACACTCCTAGTATTGAAGAAAATTTGTTGCAAGTTCACACTTTTGATTTGAAATTATTACTTTTTTTATTTATAATTTGAAGCACAATCTCAAAAGGTCTCAATTTGCTCTCCATGTAATTTCATTGTGGTCTAGACAAAACAATCAAGATATTAAAGTAATCTCTTTGGTGATTTTTCTTTTCTACCGGGTTTTAATGTTATCGTTTGAGAGTATTAGGTGACCTTTGAGTCAACAAACCGTGGAGTGATTACAGAGTCCAGTATCAATGGGTTTGACCTCATCTAGAAACAAAGGCACTCTTCTTATCTGCTTCATCTTTGAATGCAGCCCTCTGTCTCGATGGCAAACTCGGCTGATGGCAGTTAGTGCTGGATCATTAGATCCAATGCAGAGTTCCAACAAAGACTGATTCTGCCGCTGGCATGGGGATAAAGAGAAAGAGAGAAAGATGTCCTGTTCGGATCAGTGCTGGAGTGGAGGGTTGGCACCAGGTCTCGCCAGCTGTTGTCCTCCACCCGGGCAGGGGGGTTGGGTAGGGACATGATAACAGCTCTTGAAACCCTAAATCACCCAACACCACCTATTCCTCTTCTTGTGAATGCATCACCCTCTCGGATTGGTTAACACCCAGTTAAGTCGCTTATTCAATTTACAACCACAGATTTAATGCATCAAAAGAGATACAAGAAACCAGTTGATTTTTTTCCCGGACATTTAATGCCACTTTGCACCTAGATATAGACAGACAGACAGACAGACAGACAGACAGGCGATAGATAGATAGATAGATAGATAGATAGATAGATAGATAGACAGACAGACAGACAGACAGACAGACAGACAGACAGACAGATGATAGATAGATAGATAGATAGATAGATAGATAGATAGATAGATAGATAGATAGATAGATAGATAGATAGATAGATAGATAGATAGATAGATAGACAAACAGACAGACGACGGATGAATGGACGGACGAACGGAGGGACGGACGATAGATAGATAGATAGATAGATAGATAGATAGATAGATAGATAGATAGATAGATAGATAGATAGATAGATAGATAGATAGATAGATAGATAGATAGATAGATAGATAGATAGATAGATAGATGGACAGGCAGATAATAGATAGAAAGATAGATAGATAGATAGATAGATAGATAGATAGATAGATAGATAGATAGATAGATAGATAGATAGATAGATAGATAGATAGATAGACAATGATAGACAGACAGACAGACAGACAGATAGATAGATAGATAGATGATGATAGACAGACAGACAGACAGATAGATAGATAGATAGATAGATAGATAGATAGACAGACAGACATACATATATATATATAGATGGATGGATGGATGGATGGATGGATAGATGGACGGACGGATGAATATATTTAGATTTAAAAGTAATTTTTAAAAATACTAATAATAACATTGTTAAGTGTAATCTTTAGCAAATCTTTGTGATATTTTAGTAATCTTTAGAGTTAATGCATTAAATCAAAAGAGCTTAAAGAAACCAGTTGATTCTTTTTTTCCATCGTGCGTTTAATGCCACCTTGCGGGGGTCCGTTTGCCATTTACAATAAAGCGAGAGACAGTGGGGAACACAGCGTTTATCCAGCTGGACCTGAAAGAGACCATCTGGATGCTGTACTGTACGTGTTGGAAAATAAACCCATTTATCCCAAAAGAAACACGAAGCACGTCATGATGTCACTTTAATGAAAGGCAGCCATGTTTAGTCTTTCATTCAGTCAGTGTGTGTTGACATGTAGCCAGCACGTCAACGCTCCTGCATATGTCTGCCATTCATGCGGCGTCCAATGCGGTCCAGCTTTCAAACGCACAGAAGAGGATGAATGACAGACTGATGAAATTTAAGCAATTGCACCCAGTGAACTGCGCAACTCGATCTGCTTTATTCAGAACACACACTTTAGATGTTTTCTCCCCAAATTACACCGTTTCAGTGAAGCTGTCATGTCAGCTACTACAAGCAATCCGTTTTCTAGAGTACCAACAAATGAAAAAGCTTGTTCTGTTTTAGAGCGATATTTTATCCTAATAGCTGGTTGTTACTTACCGTGTGACATCGTGTTATTCTTGCTGCTGTAGGTTATGATTATGAATTAGAATTGATTAGGTGTCATCAAAAGTTTGCAGAACAATATAGAAAACAGGAACGTCCTGGTTGCGTATGCAACCCACCGTTCCCTGAAGGAGGGAACGGAGGACGTAGTCGACGCGACTGAAATGGGATCACGCTAGGGAGCCTATCATCTTCGAGTACTATTGAACGAGCCAATGTAATTGGCGTGCGTGATTCACATCACACACTCCGCCCCCGCGGCGCGGGTATAAATACGGAAGTGGATGCACGCACTAGTTGCTTTTCGCTGAGGAGCCGAGAGTAACCCGGGGTCAGCGGTGGTCCAGCGGTAGTGGCAAGGGGACTACGTCCTCCGTTCCCTCCTTCAGGGAACGGTGGGTTGCATACGCAACCAGGACGTTCCCTTTCAGTCGATAACGTCGGACGTAGTCGACGCGACTGAAATGGGATCAACCATTGAACACGCCACTAACGCTGCCACCTTCCAGTGCCTAAACCAAAGCCTCCTGATGCCCCCGCAAACTTAAGGCGGGGAAGGACAGGGCTTAGGCCAGGGAAGTCACTGCTGTTCCTACAGGACCACTGGGAAAGCGTTCCCCGTACGTTGGAAGGAAGGGACGCTGCGGAAGCCACATCCAACCCGAGGGAGGAAATGTGGAGAATACACATATGAACTGGGCGGAAACCGGGCAGTCTAACATCTGGAATGTCACTGGGGTGGCTCCAGCCTAAGACGGGGGGAGACACACCGGACAGTGACGGCAGAGAGACTCTGCCGAGGGAAGACACGGGCTCACCGCAGGGAGCCGTATCGTGGAAGAATACACATATGGGGTCACCGAAGGGACCGCAACATATGGACCCAGCCTAACACAGGTTCCACACTGCTTACGAGTGGTAGGCCTAACACCAGACGTTCCGCACGTCCGACGTCGGAGGGGTGTGGAGGAACTCAACAGGGTTCAATTTTAAGGGAACTCAACTGGAGTAGAAAGGCGCACGTATCCAGTCCATAGGAGGGGAATGGCGCAGCAAGCCGACACTTGAACCGGGCTCACGGTGAAACTGGCTTCATGAGAAGGGAGCCCACGGGAAGCAGCGGTTCAACTAGGTGTCGTCCAGCCCCCAACTCTAGAATCTGTTTAGCAAAGTATATCGTCAACGCCCAGGCGGAGCACTTTACACTCATCATAGAGGAGCTCAACACCTAAGTGGACATGTTGCATCTCGGATCTTTGCCGAAATGAAGGCAAGCACTAAGTGCAACTTTGCATGGAAACAGCCTTCCCTCTCTGCTGAATTCCAACAGATATTTGAAGAGCTGGTCTGAGGTCTATGACTTGCATTCTGTACACGTCCAAGCGAATCGGACAGAGAAGCCAGGGCTGGATCTGCCTCCTCCAGGGCAGCGCTTGCAGGCTCACCACCTGCTCCTATTACGGGAGAGGTAGGAACCTTGGGCACAATCCGAGCCGGGGTCTCAGCTTGTGAGAGTTAGCCGGCCCAGACTCCAGGCACAATACGTTGACCGAAAGCGAGCAAGTCCCTACCCTCTAGTAGAGACCACGCGAGCAGGAGAACTGATATAACAGAATTTTTAACTCACTACCTGCAGTGGCTCAGGGGCGGTCTCTGCAGTGCAGTCGCACCAGGGACAAGGCCCAAGAGGATAAAGAGGGACACAAGGATTTACAAGACCTTGCTCCTCAGGAACCTGACGATCAGAACGTGCTTCTGCATACTTCTGCAACACGATGAGCGTCGTTTAAACACCGAGGCAACATCATTTTGAGGGTGATTTAGGAAAACAGCCTACCGCAACCCATTTTGCAGGAAAGAGAGCACTGAAGTGATCGAAAGCTTTCAGGATCTCCTCAGGGGAGAAGACGCACTCAACGACTAGGTTCCACTTCTAAAGGCGTAAGCACGCTACCCAATTCTAGGGGGTGCTCGCAGAAGTGATGGTAACTAACACATGTTCTTGTGATAGCCACCTGAACCTCCGCGTTCGGATGTAAGACCGCCCGGAATCTCCGGGGGAAGAACGCGTGTGCCACCGTGCCCCGTCCCCGAATCCAGGGGAAGTCAGGAAGGCTGTTGAAGGGAACCAGGTCTAGTTGGGCCAATGAGGGGCAACTATGAAGACCTGTTCCTCTCCTGACATGGCACGTAGGTGCAAGTGACGGGCGCAAAAGACAGGAGCATTGCTCAACACAACATGTGAAGATCACTGGGCTTCAGGAGCATTTTCTGCTCAGCACTTGGGTGTGACAAGTTCACTGAGCTTCAGGAGCATTCCTGCTCAACACCTGAGTGTGATAAACTCACCGAGCTTCAG
The DNA here is from genome assembly GCF_051911475.1 of Siphateles boraxobius. Lineage (NCBI taxonomy): Eukaryota > Metazoa > Chordata > Actinopteri > Cypriniformes > Leuciscidae > Siphateles > Siphateles boraxobius. The sequence continues at coordinate 2,860,156 of NW_027509142.1, forward strand.
GAGCATTTCTGCTCAACACTTGAGTACGAAGAACCTCACTGAGCGACAGGAGCATTTCTGCTCAGCACTTGAGTGTGACAAGTTCACTGAGCTTCAGGAGCATTACTGCTCAACACCTGAGTGTGATAAACTCACTGAGCTTCAGGAGCATTTCTGCTCAACACTTGAGTGCGAGGAACTTCACTGAGCACCAGGAGCATTTCTGCTCAGCACTGCGTGTGATGAATTCACTGAGCTACCTGTGATGGACTCACTGAGCTACAGGAGCATTGCTGCTCAACACCAGAGTGCGATGAACTTCACTGAGTTTCAGGAGCAAATCTGCTCAACATGAAGAGTGATGATTTCACTGACTTGCAGGCGCAAGGCGACCATGAGTCGCAGTCACTTTTAGAAGGCTCACTGGGGTTAAACGCATTTCTGCGGGCCCCTGGGGCCGCTGAGTCCCAGTGTTTGTCCAAGGGTAGTCCGCTCGGTTTACCCAAACACTGGCGGAAAAATAAAACCGGGGGGGCAACTGAGCGGCCCCGGAATGGTCATGACCCAGCCGGACCCAGGGGATGGAGTCTCCACTTGCCCTGGCTATAACTGTCGTGAGGCTCGATGGCGGCACGATTGAGTAAGCAGGAGGAGTGGAATAAGGCGCCCTCAGAAGCGTCTGACTCCAAGGAGGAGGTGACGGGTGAGTTTGTGACATGCAAGGGAAGCTTGCGCAACGGTCGCAATGTCTAACAACTCGAGGCACGAATGCCCGTGTAGTCGGGGGTCGCCCAGGCCCCCGTTAAAACACGCCCTTTGTACATGGCCGCTCTGTTGAAGAGGGTTTGGCAGCAGACCGGGATGAACTATAGTCACACAGGGTGAGCTGCTCTGCCACGGTCACCTCGGGACTCGATCGTGAAGCTAGCGCTGAAGCGGTCACATATGGAGGGAGCCAAAGGCTGCGACTACCATATACCCCAGGAGCCTCTGAAAGTTCTTTCAGTGGGACCCTTTCTCACTTCAACACCAGCTGAACACATTCTCATTGGAGAGACATGTTGGACCGAGTACCTCTCCAAAACTAGAAAAGAGATACTCAGCCCGTGGGCGAGATTACTCTCTTCCAGTTGACCTGAAGACCCAACGGGCTCTGGAGCACTCGAGGGGAAGGACACTGTACTGATACTCCACCCTTAGACGCAACACACAGGATGGCCTGCGGTGCGGGAGGTAGAGATCTGAAGCACATGTCTTTCAGGTCAAAGCTGCAGACCAATCTTGGGCCAAGATGGTCACGACCCACCACCTAGTAGCACGAAGAACGAGTTTACAACTGGCCTTCGTACCGGCTGGAGGAGCGGCTATATCAAATCCTTCGCCAGCAGGATAAGATAAGCACGCACAAGTCAGGAGCACTGCTCAACACTCGGTGTGATGAATATCACTGAATTTTCAGGAGCACGTCTGCTCAACACCTAATGTGATGACTATCACTGACTTGAGCGGGGTAGCCGAGCCTGAGGTGGGGCAGCAAAGTAGAGAGAGTGGTGTTAGTGTGCTGTGCAACACTTACCTGTCTCCACAAGCGGCAGGGGGCGCGTGAGAAGGCGGATGACCGGGTCCTCGAACGCACCAAGCTGCCTGCTGGCGACCAAGGGGGAGCTGAGGGGTGTAAGGCTATACAGGGTCACACCCGCCAGACTGGCCCTCTTGGGACCCAGGAACAGATGAAATTGCTCTCTCTTTGAAGTGTGGGTACCGCTTGCTCCGCTTTTTTTTTTTTTTTTTTTAGGGAGCCAGCGGCGGAACAGACACACACACAAACAAAGGCTCCACCCGGCCCTCACCCGGGGGGAGGGAGTGATCGTGCCACTCCAAGAGCATCTCATCCATTCCTGGGCGGCCCGCTCCGGAATGCTTTCGCTGTCGCTTGCCACCTGGCTTGGCAGCGCCTGGAGCGGGCTGGGCGTCTCTACTGCGGCCGGCTCCCTGCTGAGGCCTGGGTGGAGGCTGCTGCGGAGGGCCAGCAGGAGCGGCGGCCGGAGAACGCCCACGGCGACGAGCAGGCGGAGGAGCTGCCACCGGCGGCGGGTGGAGGCAGCAGCTGGCCACCGGGGCAGGATGTGCCGGATGACCTCCGTCTGCGCTTGAGCGGCAGAGAACTGTTTGATGCAGTTCTCCACCGCGTCGCCGACCAGCCCAACCTGGGAAATTGGGGAGACCAGGAACCGAACCTTGTCCGCATCCGCCATACCAACCAGGCTGAGCCAACGAAGGCGCTACTGGACCACCAAGGTGGACATCGCCAGACCGATCACGCACGCTACGACACCCGTACCCCGGAGGGTGAGGTCGGATGCAGTGCGGTGCTCACCTATGAGCGCACGGTCTGGATTACCCTCGTGCATGCCATGGGTGCCCTAGCCTGCAGCAACGCCATGGCACGCAAGAGGAAGGGGCTTGCCCACAGGCTTTGTAAGCTCTGCCCGTCGGAACGGACGAAACTCACAGGCCTTAGGGGGGAGACGAGGATCCCCCCAAAAGGCAGCGGCCGCCGGACACAGGTGCACCTGTGTCGACAGACCGCTCCAATGGAGGGACACCTCGCAACCCTTCACCGTTCCTCCATCAAGGGTAATGAGGGGGAAAAGCTATTCAGGCAGTTTCTGGCAGAGAAAGATGCTGTTCACCACCTGATAAGCTCTCCATGCATTTCGGGAAAGAAAGGCACTGGGGCGGCGAGCTGAGAACCAGCGCGGCCCGCCCCAAGATACCAAACTCCAGATTCCAACCGAGACTGAACGGGACACGGTGGAGGTTCCACTCGAGCCCGGCAGCCTCGGCGGCCCGTTTCAGCATAGCTGATAATTCTGGATCCGGCTCGGGCAACATTGAACTCCCGGAGGGAGACAATGCAGCCGAGTCATCATCTCCAGAAGTCAGCTCACCCTCTGATGCTGCAATCGGCGTCCTGTCCTCCAGGGGAGCCCCGAGTGAAACCGCTGGCCCACCCATTACAGATGGACCAGCAGAAAACACCGGAGGCTCCAGTGGTTGCAGTGGAAGGGAGGAGTGAGGAGCCCACAGGGAATGGTTACCGGGCGGGACATCCAACACTATCCTCCGGTCACCCATCCCACACAGCACCCGAGGGTGGGGCATGGTAATGGGGACTCGCTCTCCGCGAACGAAGGCGAGTCTCGCCCTCAACACTGCGACAGTCATGTTCCCACAGTGAAAACATGAGCTGTCCACAAAAGCTGTCTCAGCGTGCTGTAAGCCAAACACGTGACACAACAGTTGTGACCATCAGAGAGAGACAGGGAACGACCGCACCCAGAAACGCACGGGCGGAATGACATCTTGAAAAAGACGCAAACGCACCCGTGTTGCTCTTTCAGAAAATAGGACCGTCACCAGTGCCGGAGCACACAGGGAAATGACCGCGGCAACACTGAACAGAGAACTGAAACAGTGAAGCACTCACTTTTCCGCCCTCTAACCAGCCATCAACACACACAAACATTTAGAAATTTGTTGCTGTTAAAACAGCAGTTGAGAGCTCAAAGCTCGCGATCACCGCTGCACTCGCGCTGTAGAACACCAGCACTGGGAGAGTCTTCCTGAAGAACACCGACACACTCGCTCGTTGTAGACAACAGCACTCTCAGAGACATCAAACGATCGGCTCCGAAGCGAAAGGCAACTAGTGCGTGCATCCACTTCCGTATTTATACCCGCGCCGCGGGGGCGGAGTGTGTGATGTGAATCACGCACGCCAATTACATTGGCTCGTTCAATAGTACTCGAAGATGATAGGCTCCCTAGCGTGATCCCATTTCAGTCGCGTCGACTACGTCCGACGTTATCGACTGAAAGGGAACAGGATATTTTTCTGTTGTTCCAGAGTGAAGATTTTGTTTTAAATCCATTAAAAACATGATTCCCCCTAATAATTTTCCATGTTGCCAAAGCAAAACATCTTTACAATAAACTTCATATTTGCATCACTTCCTGTCTTTTATAAAAGAGTTCATGAATACAAAATGCAGCGACTGCACCAGATTAAAATCGATTCATGATGAGTTTGAGACTGATCCGCGAGTCTTTTTGAGTGATTTATTAAAAGAATCGGCGTACTAACACGTTTATCACATTTGTCTATCTAAAGCTTTGAAAATGCCATGATTGGACAGAGAAAAAAAAAGAACGAACGTTGTCAGACGAACCAGACGCAAGCCGAACTGCGAAAACTGGCTGAATGCTTCAGTGAAGTGGTTTGTCCCAGAGACAGTGGAGCACAAAAGTAGTCATTAGTCTTTCAGCGAGTGCGCAGACGTTACCGAGCGGCAAGCCAAACGTCTGTGTCAGCGCTATCTGTCTCTCCCTGTGGACAGACGCTGTGATTGGACAGACCGAAGGCACGAGATGGCACTGGAAACATGATTATACCCACATGTTGCAACAGAGAGAATTAGTTCCAGCTTTTATTCAGTGTTGTCTTTATGATTTACCATCCACTGGAATTGGATCTCAAATATTCCATACTTGAAAAATACAGTTATATAATTGGGAACCTCTATCCCTGTCATGCGAGATGTGTATGAAATACAGCCTCATATACTGGGAGAGAAATGAGCCGATCAATCTTATTTATGGGATCTCGTTCCTCTGACAGAGTGACAGTACTTAACTCCGCCTGATCAATCCCATTGCTGCAGCACGAGCTGATCTCATGGGTTTTATAGGCTGCGGTAAAAGAGACCTGTATTTAAGCACACATCACTGTTTTAGACCGAATCGTTTAAGTGGATGAATCGCTTATTTTCTGAAGTCTCTTGTGAAGCATGCAACTGCTCTCCTGCATTCAAAGATTCACTGTTTTGAATTTTGTTTGTTCATGCCTCATTCATGAATGAGGATCTGCTGATGCACTGAATGTGTGTAGTTCATTCAGTTCTTCATAAGAGTCTTGATTACAAGGTGATAAAGGAGATTGGAGAATTGTGACAGTATAGGATGCAGACGATGATGAAGATACATTATTAAAAAGAACAAAAGGTGGTATTGAACTCTTTTTGTTGCTGTTGTTGTTTTTTTTACTGAATCACTTGGACCATTTATGACCAACAAAAGATAATCTTTGCCACCTACTGGTGTGATGATGCATAAAGCATAAAGGGTAAGTGAACGAATCAGTCAATGCATCTGAATGAGTATTCTCAGTGAATAAATAAAAAAGACACCACTTAGTTTTTTGCTCAAGCTGAAAATATACTTGAGTTTTTACACGTATGCTAGGGTATGCATACAAAGCGCATGACGCACATGTATACATTTACAAATACAATATACAAAAGTACATATACAAAATAATACATTTAGCTTGCACATGTGCCGTGAATTTTGTTGAACTTAGCCCCGTCTTTTCCCTGTGTTTTTAATATTGCTTTGTCCACTATATAGTAAGCAAAAAACAGTATGTAAAAGAGTAGTATCCGAATTCAACTGATGTCGTAGGTTACGTGACAATGACAAATACAAAGTTCTGTCAAGAAACTCTAGATGGCGCAGACTGAGGGGTCATTAACTCAAACTGTTTGCAATCACATTATTTTCTATAGGGCACAGCTGATTGGTTCCTGTTGTATCAGTAGCCAATGAGCTCGCGTGTTCAACCTGCAAATACTTGGTCAGCATTTGCAGTTGCAGTGAGTTTTCAAAAACACTCCACCTTCCCCAGCTCCACTTGTATAGATCTTCTGTGGGTAATTCATGTATGCTGTATTGCACATGCATGTCTTACTTGCTCACAACAGTGTGTCGTGTATCTATTGGCAGTAGCAAGTCTCGGATAAAGTTATTTGCAAAGTAAGTTCTTATTCGAATGTTGTTCTGTCTTAGTATTGCATTAACTGATACTTTTACTTTAGAGTAATGCTTTAGAGTAGTAATAGCTCACCTCTAATCAACAAACCATGTGAGTATGAGGGGGGTTACTTTTATTTTATTTTTTATCCCGAACCCTAATTATGAGTGTTTGTAATAGTATAATGAATTTTGCATTAGCAAACACCGCTAATAACAGTCAAATGCTGTGTGTCAGGGAAATAGATCTCAAATATGCCCCATTGAACTGACACGTTGTTATTCTAAGACACAATCTTGTATAATAAGACCATGTTCAACGCAAAGTATATATTTCGTCGTACAAGCCAGCCGTTACAGTGATGAAGTATCAGGAAGACAAATTACATCTATCTTCATTCCTCTTCTCACAGCTGTATCTCTGTCAGTTTGATAGCTTAATGGCTAGACTCTTTCGGTTAGCTATTTTTTTCCTCCCTGTCCAATTTTACCAGTTTTCATTGACTTTCTCTCTTTTTCTGTTTCTTACTCACTTTTACTGTTTACCTCCAGTCTAAACAAATGTGTAAAAAATGTGTCTTGCTCCCCCTTGTATCCTTTGATACAATCATGCTAGCAGTTAATCCAGTCGTAGCCTGCTAATGTACTACATTATTCCAGCTCAACATATTTCTTTTCACATCTAATCTACATCTCAAGTTAATGTCAGCTGTATTTACTTGTGTTGGCCGTCGTCCTGGGTGGCAGTGGTGTGAATTACAGCGCCTCGTGACACGCGGTATTTCACCGTTACGCTATTTTTATTTGTTGTGTGGTCTGCTAATTGAGCCGTTTAAATGTTTAAGCTACTCTCGCGAGTTTTTTCGCATACCGTGGATTGCGTTGTTGTAGTAAAGCCAATTTTCAAGTTTACGAACAGTCTGTTTGGTGTGTTTTCCCAGTCGTCCAGAGATCGAGTCACGATTGCACTAGCGTTTTGGCCCTGTTTTTGCCGCATATTTATAAATATCTCTGAGAGGATCCAGATGGCCATCAGGGTGGGCTTTGCAAATTCACCCATTTCATGTTGTCAGTACAGTAACAGTTGTGCCGTACTCGCTCCCTTTGTTTCCTAAATAGCTCTATGACTTCAAAGGTCCTCTGTTAACGTCTTAAATATTCAAGCAGCTTGTCATGTCACAGTTGAGTGAATTGAAGTCAGATGCATAAACAGTTTGATGGATTATATCCATACACTGCATTATTCTAATGAAGCAGCTTGTGCATGTGCGTATGTGCGTGTGTGCGTGCGTGTGTGTGTGTGTGTGTGTGTGTGTGTGTTTGTTTTTGTGATTTGTGAGGACACAAATGTGTATAATGACATGGGTATTACACTGGTATTACAACTTGAACGTGATTTGTGAGGACATTTCCTGAGTCCTCATATTTCAAATGGCTTTAAAACATACTAAGCAGTGTTTTATTAAAAATGTAAAAATGCAGAATGTCTCCTGTGACGGGTAGGTTTAGGGATAGGGGCAGTGTATGGGGATAGAATATACAGTTTGTCCAGTATAAAAACCATTACGCCTATGGAATGTCCTCACAAATCACAAAAACAAAGCTGTGTGTGTGTGCGTGTTTGTGTGCGTGCGTGCGTGCGTGCGTGCGTGTGTGTGTGTGTGTGTGTGTGTGTCTGTGTATTGCACATGCATTGTGGTGTTAAATGAAGTGTAAAGTAGAGGTTGCATTAATGCCTTTCCTAGTAAACTTTGCACAATCTCCTCAGCGCCAAATATTTAATTTAGTGAACTAGATTATTTCACTCAATTAATTATCTGAATAAAATGTGAGGTGTGCAAAACTCATCAAACACAATATGATCTCTTCTTTCTTGGTCTGGTGTTTGTAATAATTCTTCTTGATTATGGTTACTCATGTCTGATTGTGTTGATTTGTGTTTACCTGCAGTTCCAAAGAATGATCAGCGAGTTGTGGATAAAGCCAAACTGGCGGTGAAAACATCCGGATTACAGCGCTCCAGTTCGGATGCAGGGAAAGATCGCGGTGAACACCGGAAACCTCCCTCCGGTCTTGTCCGTCCCTCTGCCGGCACCACAAATTCCTTTGGTTACAAGAAAACTGTTCCAACTACCGGCACTGCCACTGTCCTGACACCTGCTGGAGATGCTGTGATTGGGAACAAAACTCCTAAAACCTCTGGTATCCCAGTGAAACCCTCTGCTGGTGGTGTAGTTGGAGGACGAAAGACCAGCCTTGATGTATCCATCTGTGATCAAGGCTTCATGGCTCCGAATGCACGCAGCAACATCCAGTATCGGAGTCTCCCAAGACCCGCTAAGTCCAGCACTTTGAGTCTTACGGGAGGACGGCCGGGTGCTCGCCCCGTCAGCAGCAACATGGACGCTGGTCTGCAGGGTCTGAAAACAGTCCCCACCCCGTCCAGACTGAAGGAACCAGGCAGTGGGAAGAGCTCCCATCGGGCCAGTACAGGAGGATACGGCCCAGTCAACCAGACGGACCGTGAGAAGGAGAAGGCCAAAGCCAAGGCAGTGGCGTCTGACTCTGAGTGTTGTGCAGGAGGATCGCTGAAGAACGGCTCACTGACACCAACACAGAGTGCGCTGGAGCCTCCTTCCAAACTACTGGGACTTCGGCAGCCATCCAGCCTGGGGAAATATTCAGAGCTGCCCTCTCCCAACTCCCAGAGGTGAGAAAAAACTCCTTCACCTAGCTTAAACCTCACATCTGCATTTATTGGCTGGGGTTTGCACTTGTTCTTTCAATGATGGAAAAACAACTGGAATTTGACTACTTGAAATTTTGCAAAATGACAATTCATCTATGCTAATGGTACCACTTTACAATAAGGTTGCATTAGTTAACCTTAGTTAATGTATTAACTAGGGGTGCGCCGATCCGATACTCAGTATCGGTATTGCTCCGATACTAGCAATATTTGCCGGATCGGGTATCGCCAGACGAGACCATCCAAATCCGATCCGATATTGTAGCCTACGAATGTTATTGTTATACAACACAAAAGGCACAAAAACATTATAAAGCACTATAATGTTTCCGTGTACTATATTCCAAGTTTTATGAAGCCATTACATATAGTTTAATGTGAGGTACAGATTTAAATCGTTAAATTAATCTTCACCTGAGTGCTTCCCTCCGCTGCGGCTGTGAGTCATTCTCTGCACTCAAACAGCGCGTCACACTCGGGTAAAACAGTCAACACGATGAAACTCTCTCCAAGATGAGTCAATATTCCTATTATTATACCGTAGATCTGTACATAAAGGTCTATGGTTTGCATAAAAGGACTTTAACGTGCTGGAGTTTCACATTTTACTTTCTACCGGGTGTCTGTTAGATCACAACACAACTGATCAGTGATCACAACACTGGAGTAGAGAGCGATATAATTGCTCTTCACGCGCACATTAACTGAAATTTAAAACTGTTAAAAGGCTCAAACTAATGAATAAATAAAGAAATATATGTATATCTTACTTTTGTGCATTGAACTTTTCAATGCGAAGCGCTGCGCGCCGTGACTCCTTGTTGCTTCGAGCGCATCATTCTGCGCACGGGATGCGCATAAGTGTTTCGTGCCGCTCTGAATTGGAGCCTTTCATATTACAATACTTTTGCGGAATGGCAGTTTATTGATAGCCTCATGGTGCGTTCACACCGGACACGAATAGCGCGTCAGGCGCGAGTGATTTCAATGTTAAGTCAATGCAAAGACGCGTTACGCGCGTAAAAAATTCCTGCGGCGCGAATGAGGCGTAGAGCGCGGCGCGGTAGACGCGAATTAAGCGGCTGGCGCGGTAAGCGCGTTACGCGCGAATGATTTAGTTAGTGCTATTTGTGCATTCACGCGTTTGACGCGAATTCGCGTCTGCCGCCCGAGTTGAAAAATCTGAACCGCGTTAACCAATCCGGAGCCTAGATGCATGCTGCTGTCATGTGGTGAAGTATCTGGAGGCTTCAATAAATTATTTTGTAATATGACTGGTTCTAATGCACAACAAAGCAAATATTTTATCACATAAAACTTGATTTCAATATATGAGACATATTCATTTTGTATTGAATGCTATTTATTCCATATCTAGATATATGAAATATTATTAATGTAAAGACAACCAACATACTGCATAAGTTCGTGTCTGGACAGTGTTGTTCGAGAGAGAGATAAAAATCACAGGACAGATTAATCACTTTTGGAGGCTGGCTCCATTTATCATCAAAACAAAAATAAATGACAGATTAGGTGGATGAGGGCGAGGGTGCTCCTCGCTCCGATGCGGGACAACAGGTCATCAAGCTGGGCGCGGGACAGGCGGAAGTACCGCTGAAAGCCGCCGTCATGGTGAAACTCGCCACACTGGGTTCGCATTCGAAGGGTCTGATGGACACAAATACGGCGACGATTACCCCTACGCCGCCGTTCTGCTCTCCAGAGCAAATACAGAGGGGTGACTCTCCGATGAATGCTCGATCAACATAAAAAAGATGGCCGCCAACGGGTTTCGATTCTGACGCGCGTGTCGCGCGTAAATTTCGCTTCAAACTTTTGTTTTTACGCGCGTCAGTTTCACTCTTGACACGCGAATTAACACAAAGTGGTCAAGCGTCAAACTAGACGCGGTAGACGCGAATTTGACACGCTATTCGCGTCCGGTGTGAACGCACAGTTAGTCGTTCTGTCCAATCTATCATATGTTGCTGCTTCATTAAAAAGTTGCGCTTTAAATTTAAAAATAAATGTCTTTTAATTATATAGTACATATTTTGTCTGTATTGTTTTACAAAGTAAGGAAAATAATGTTTAAGTCAAGCTTTGATGCCTTTAACAAAAGAATCATCACAGTCTCTTCCCCACAGTGAGGCATACAGATACAGTTTATTAGGTAATTTGGCACTGTTTTTTTAATTATTATTTTAGTATTGGATCGGATCGGTATCCGCCAATACTGAGTCCCAGGTATCGGAATCGGTATCGGAGGCAAAAAAGGTGGATCGTGCCACCCCTAGTATTAACTAACATGAACTAACAATGATCAATACATTTGTTACAGTATTTATTAATCTTTGTTAATGTTAGTTAATAAAAATACAGCTGTTCATTGTTTGTTCATGATAGTTCCTAGTGCATTTACTAATGTTAACAAATAAATATATGTTGAAATAAATATTAACTAAGATTAATGAATGCTGTAGAAGTATTGTTCATTCTAGTTTATGTTAACTAATGTTAAATAATGAACCTTATTGAATAGTGTTACACGCTAAAACATAAGGTTTTAATTTTGGTATAATTTTTGAGGGTGGGAATTTTTGAAATTCTGTGACATTTTAGGAGTTTTAGGAGAAGCACTTGGATCTTTTGACTTGCTAACACAAAAAGTTAGCAAGCAGTTTAAATTCTCAAATACTGGCATTTATTGGTTAAAAATTTATTATCATTGTTAATTCAAATTTAAAATTAAATAATTTTGTGAAATTAAATGAGCCTAACATAAAATATAAAGATTCGATTATTAGATTATAAATATTCGACTTTAAAAAATATAAAAAAAATAAATTAAATAAAATAGAAAGGTTACCTTGAGAACTAACTGAAATAATTTTCGATTGAAGAACAAAAAAATTCTCAAATTAAAACTGAAATTAAAATAATTAAAACTAAATATACGTATATATATATATATATATATATATATATATATATATATATATATATATATATATATATATATATTTAAAAAATGAAAGCATATAAATTTAAAAAGATTTCAGCTACAATTAAAACTGAAACTATAAAAAAGGTTAATTAAAAACATTAATAAATACTGAGGTAGTGTATAAATTATATTAAAATAACCTAATGCCAGATAATGATATAAAATTGATTAATAAATTCTTCAATTTTTATTACAATAACAATTTGAAATGTATCTTAAATGTAACTTTTAATATTTTGTTTTCATAAAGAATGACCTATATATATTTATATAGGAGTTTTAGGTGAAGCACTTGGATCTTTTGATCTATATATAATAATAAATATAAAAATAATATATTATTATTATTATTTATTTATTTATTTCGTCACTAACTCACATTTATCATGTCAGTTATTTAGTGTCATTTCTAATATAATTGCTATATCATGGGATCCACAGGCCATCCAGTGCCAGATCTCTGCCCAAACCTGCTCACCTGGACAAAGTCAACTCCAACAGCCTGGACTGTGGGATAATCAATGTGGAGGACCAGCTTCCCCCCAAAGTGCCGCCCTTCTCCAAATTACAGGATCTTTCAGGAATCAGCAGCTCAAACTGTCTGACCCCCAGCCCGGCTCCCATCCTCAATGTCAACTCCTCTGAGTGTTTCTCCAGCGCCACCGTGGGCCGAGGGGGCAGTGCTGGTGGCTCTCCCTCGCTCTACCCCCGCCTCTCCGGGCTTCATCGTAGCATGGAGTCCTTGTCGCTACAGATGAGCGTGTCTCCAGCAGGGGGCAGCGTGACGGAGCCCAGGCCCAGACATGAGGACAGAGGGACGCTCGGTGGCTGGTCAACTGGAAGCCGGGTCTCACTTACTCTCACGACTGACAGGTGAGGCCGTGTCCAGTGATTCATGCACCTACTGTCTGCGTGTTACGTGTCTGAGATCACATGAGCTGTGCTAGTGTAACTCCTAAATGCTGACAAAATTAGCTTTTAGCATATATACTGTACGCATTTAAATTTGACAGTCTTATGCTTTACGGTTAAATAGCCCTTAACTCATCTTCCACTCAATAGTGTATGCATTTTTTTTTTTATTTCAATGAAAGGCTCTCTAGAATGAAAAAAAAAATGAAAAAAAATATATACATACATACATAGTGTATAAAATAATCACATTTATACAGTGTATTTTATTTATGATATTTTTATTTATTATAACATTTTCTTATATTATATTATATTTTATTATATTATATTATATTATATTATATTATATTATATTATATTATATTATATTATATTATATTATATTATATTTAATTACTTTATTTTAGAGGGAAATTTTAAACATCAAGGAATTAGGAATTAATTGTATTTCCCAATAAAGAAATAGGAAAATGTCTCTCTTTAATCACTATAAAAATGTATAAAGTTATTATAATCGGTCATTTAAAACTAAAATAAGAATTAAGAATCATCAGTTGTATTATATTATATTGTATATGATTCAGTTCACTTTTATTTTAAAACAAACAAGAAGACTTTTATGAGTTTATCTACATCACATTTAAAAATAAAGAAATTCCTGTCTCTGGCCTAAAACAGCAGCCCTCCCATGTAAATGAGCATATTGGGTGGCGTGTTCAAAGCAGCGGCTAAAAGCAGCCCAGTCTTCCTGTTACTGGGCTTATTTTCACCACAAGGTTCATGCAGCTCAGTTTTTGTGTGGTCTCCTTTATAAAAACCCACCACAACATTTAGTTAATGCTTTCTTAGTCAGATTAAAAACTGGACAATAGCTCACGGCCTTAATGTTGCTCATTATTTTTATTGGGCCGCCACAGAGCTGAAGGGCTAATGGGGGTTATGTGTCTGAGGCAGGAAGTCTATCATTTGTTTAATTTGCAGTGACTCTAATACCGTTTCTATTCGGCAACTCATCTCTCTCCATTACAGCTCTTATCCATTGCTCTCTTTATCCATTTCTTCACTATGGAGTTATTAATGAAGACTCAGCTCTATCTGTTCCTCAAAACTGTGTCTATGGACAGAGCAGAGCAGTTTGTGATCAAAAAAATATTTTGACATGTTGTTAGGAAAATAGTACTAGGGAGTAGTAGTGCCACAATGGTATAGCATTCTATGGGTGGTTGCAAGCCCATTTCTTTGGTGTTTTAGCAGTTGATAGCAGGTTGCAATTTGATTACTAGGGCATTGCTAGGGTGTGTTAGCATGTTGCTATAAAGTTGCTAGGCTGTTGATGTGGTGTACTAAGTTTAATGATATTTCTCCACCTCTTTAGTTGACTGCCATGCAAAAATCATGTCTAGATCATGTCTAAAAGCTCACCTCTCCTCAATGACCCTGTTTACTCCTAGTGTTAAGATGCGTTTTGGTGAATCAGATCACAAGTAGACGTGGGAGACAAATTCCTGTTTACAATCTGCCTCTATTGTCCACTTTCAACCACTTCTGTTCTGATTTCTTCGAGGGGAGGGTCTATGGGTTGGGAAATGTATATTATATTCTTTCGATATAATGGACATAATAAGCTTGCGCAATTTACATATGAACATGAAAACATGAACAACGGAAAAACACACGGAGAGCTGCAGCTGCTATTGAAAAACTTAGCTTTAGTTTCTGCTCTGATAGCGGCAAGAGCAACCTAATGCTGTGTGTGTGTGTGTGTGTGTGTGTGTGTGTGTGTGTGTGTGTGTGTGTGTGTGTGTGTGTGTGTGTGTGTGTGTGTGTGTGTGTGTGTGTGTGTGTGTGTGTGTGTGTGTGTGTGTGTGTGTGTGTGTGTGTGTGTGTGTGTGTGTGTTAGAAATCAGGAATGGTGAAAGAACATTGTGCTTGGTATGTTTTTCATCTTCAAACTAAACTTGGGTCTTCAGCCGACAGTTTAAGTCTTGTGAGATTGCTTCTCATAATGTTACTCATTAGGTCAGTATGCGGAGAGAAGGCGGTCTTTTGTGGCTGTTTGAACACATTCGTCCCCATGAGCGTTTACACTACGAAAGCAATCCGGTCTAATATGTTTTCAACTACCTCTGGAAAAGGTGGAAAGTCGACAAGCTCAAAGCGTTTTGGACCCGTTTTAGTTTTTAGCGTAGTCCACTTGTGATCCGACCGATTATAACACATCTTAATACCAGGTGTAAACAGGGACAATAAGTCACATGATTTGGGAATCATTCATAGGTTTAGCACAACCGGTTCAGGGCAATTTACACACTGAAGTTTAATACTTAGTGTCAAGTAATCTTACAACACAGAGGCACACCACAGCATTTATATTCATACAGCACTTTTGTACTCAGATAACATGCACCCAAAATTCAAAGCAGAAAAATTGCCTATTATGTTAACACTCAGATTATATCTCTTCTAATTATCCCCCTGGCTGAACTACTAATTGTTAATTTTGTTTTACAAATTTCTGTGATCTATTTTTGGTGTGTGATCTCTTCATTTCCATGCATAAGCGTCCTGTCATTTGAATAATGCTCTTTTTCTCTCTTTTTTTTTCTTTTTTCAGCTCACAACGGGACAGAAATACTCTCCCAAAGAAAGGCTTAAGGTACTGTTCATTTAACTTTACCTCTTAATGGGGCAAACGGTTTGATCCAATGCAGTAAATCCATGAAACTAATGTCACACCCCCATTTCCCATCAGCCAGCACATCTCCTTGCAGGCTGAGGAGGACAACAAAGAGAGACGCCACTCACACACCATCATGAGCTTGACGGAGACGACCAGTCCACCACAGTTCCCTTCACCCATACTGACAGCAAAGATGCCACTGACAAGCATCAGTAAGTGTCTGCACACTTCTACAGCATTAACTCATCCTTCCTTCGTGTCCTGTAGCAAATCCTTCCCTCGCGGGTCAAAATGACCCGAAGCCCTAACATTATACTTAATTGTCTTTGTTCCAGAAAGCTTATTTTATTTCATTTTGATCATATATATATATATATATATATATATATATATATATATATATATATTATTTTGTCAATGCAATTGATTTAGGAGATTTTTTTCTTTTATTTGATCTTATTTACCTTTGAATTACTAGATTTCATCAATAAATAATAAGTAAATAGTAATTTAGTAATTTAAGGACATTCCTCAAATTCAAATTCCTCAAACTTAAATTCAAAATAATTTCATGCATAATCCTTTTAATTCAGCTCAAAATATCTTAAATTTGGTGTCTTTGCCAACATCTTGTGGGAAAAAAAATCATATAACATGATATTTCATGACTCAAGCCACTAGATGGCCTTATAACTCTTTTTGGAGCAAATGAGCCGTTCCGCTGGGTCCTAAAGTCATTTTTTCTTCAGTTTGCATTCAGAGACATTATCTAGACATAATAAAATAATGTTTTGGTAAAGTTTTAGCATTTCTAGTTTGAATTTTGAGCATTTTTAGGTGTTGCTATGTGTACTAAAGCATTCCTCGCATACCATTCATTCCTAAGGGGGTCAAAAAAATTTCAAGCACAAAACTCCTCGAATCCATTCAATTTTATTTTTCATTTTGTGGATTCGTGGTTCAATTGCGACAAAAGTCCTAGGGTCTTGGACCCCTCCGATGAACTGTCAATTTAACAAAAAAAATATATATATACAAAAATATTCCGGGTCAAAATGACCCGAGGGAAGGATGAGGGTGAACTCTGATGATATGAGTGAAACTGGATTATTCTGTGGGAAATAATGAAAGGCGGGACTTGATTTTCTTTCCACCAGGATTCAGTTTGCTCATGAAAAAGATATATACTGTATATTAAGTTAATAAGGTTCATTTTGATTCCTGTTTTGCATCCCTGTTTGCTTTAAATCGGCATGAAACGGAAGTTGCGATAGGCTTTTCTTCCCTATTGTGACGTATATCTGAGCGAAACAGCTTCTCAAACAAGAACAAATGTAGGGTGAGGCTTCATTTTATCCATGGGGAATTGATTGGATGGTTGTGGTATGCTATTGGTGGATATCATGTGAGTGACAGGTTATTGTCCCGCCCTCACACCAGTAAACAGTCCATCAGAGAAGAGAAGAGATGCTGCAAGAGGGAGGGCAAGTTATTTTGATTAAAGATTACAAGCCACATTAATTAAAAATAATAACAATATGCACGGATAAATCATGTAGAATAAACTTAATAAATAAATGTTCCAATATTGCATAAAAAGATGCATCCCCACCAGGCAACATGCAGGACACCTTTCTCCACTGTGCCTGATTTATATCATATATAAACACTGGCTCCCTCTGTTGTCTGTTATGTGCAGTGACACCCAGCTCCACCTCAGGAACGCCAAGGATGACCAGATCCAACAGCATTCCCACTCAAGAGGCCAGTTTTGATCTGTATCAGTCCTCACCGCTGGGCAGCACCCTATCACTCGCCGAGCGGCCCAAGAGCATGATCCGATCCGGCTCCTTCAGAGACAGAGATCCCGGTGATGACGGTGAGACTTTGGGTTGTATGGTTCAGTCTACATGAGGGCATACTTTGGATCTCAGAAGGGACAAAACATTAGCATTGTCCCTTTAAGTAGTAAAGCCGTTTTTTTTTTTAACGTTTTTTACGTATGCACAGTTGTACACACAGCCTGTCAAAGTATACTCTTCCAGGCTGTGTCCGAAAGGTTATAATTACTGCCTTCGGAGGATTCATTCCAAAGTAGGGAGGTCTGAATTCAGTGTTAGCTTCACTTCCTGTCTCCTGAGGTATCTTCGTCTGATTGATTTTTGAAGGAGGCAGCACAGATGTATCCTTCGCTGCCTTTGATATCCCACAATCCCGGGCTTTCCATTCTGTGACAGTTGAGCCAGAAAATAAATAAATAAAGATTGTGTCTGAAAGTTGCGGTTGCTGGTCAGTAAATGTATGTTATTGACCAACATTTTCCATTTCTGATGTCATTTCTAACGAGAAATTACTATTGCAGTAATTAAATATTCGCTTAGTTTTCACCAAATCTCTCTCTATTTTGCGCTAGATCATTAAACCATTACGCTGCCTCAAATTCGCGAAAAGAATACAGTACGCATACCCTAGTGTACGCATAAAAAGTTAAAGGAATAGTTTAAAATTAAAAATTAAAATTCTCTCATCATTCACTTTCAAGTGGTCCATCAACTGTTTGGTTACCGACATTCTTCAAAATATCTTCCTTTGTGTTCATTCAAAAATAAACTCATACAGGTTTGAAACAACTTGAGGGTGAGTAAATAATGACAGAATTTTAATTTTTAACTGTACTATTCCTTTAAGTATACTTTGGTCTTAAGTGTACTTTAAGTTCCTTTTGATCAAAGCATCTACTAAATTACTTAAGCATTTTCTAACTATGTATTTAAAATCACACTTGTTCTCTTTCTGTCTCTCTTTGTCCTGCTGCAGTTCATGGCTCAGTGCTCTCACTGGTGTCTAATGCCTCCTCCAGCTACTCCTCGGTAAGTATCCCAGCACTTTTCCCCCCAGAACACGTGTCATACGGCGCTAGACTCTCACGAGTGCGGCTCGGTCTGCTCCTGCTGATTTATTAGACCCTCACAGCAGGGACGCTAGTAGAAGCTTTCTCTGCTTTCCTTACTGAAAATGGAGTTGTTACTTGAACTGCTGCACATGACATAGGTGCTGATGTGATCTATTGGTTCAATGAAGAACTGTCCTGTTTTTGTACAAAAAAACAAACAAAACTGATTTACGCAGTAGTATAAGCAACTTAAGTAAAATATGTATTTCATTTACTGATTCACTCATAAGAATTAGCCCTACTACTTATTCTCAGCTAATTAACCCAATTGGCCTATAAATAGTGAAATAATTTATCATTTCTTTATTAAAAACAAAATGCATTTGATGCCATTCCTATCTAGGGCTGCACAGGTAATTGAATAAAATTAATCTAAATCAAAATCAAGTCTAGAATTTAATGTTATTTTTAGTTTTTAGCTTATATTTATCTATCTTTATTATATTACATTCAAAAGACCAATGTTGTCAAAATAATTTGACCAAATCGTGCAGCCCTGTTCCTGTCTTAGATCTTTTTCATTTGAATGAGTGTTTTTTCATCACTATTGACTTCCATTTATTCAGCTTCTTACTGTCTCTCTGCCGTTCTTTTCTTCCGTGCAATCTCTCAGGCGGAGGAGAGAATTCAGGGCGAGGTGAGTGTCTGTCTCTCTCGGATTTTCCCTCTCCGTCATCCAGAAGTTAAAGATAATCATATGTATACCGTAACCTGTTTTTGTAATACATGTTCTCAGAGATCATAACAGCTAACGTCAGCTAATGTCAGGTGCTGCTCAATGGCACAGCATTTTAAGTGCCCCTATTATGCTTTTTCGAATACTGCCTTTCATGTAGTTTATAATGTAGCTGTTTGTGAATGTTAAAGGTCTGCAAAGTTTTAAAAATCAAAGTGCAACAACAAATAAAGTTATTGTTTCCTAAAAGAATGAATTGATTCTGAACTGCCTGAAACGAGTCGTCAGTAATTCCAGTCTTACTTCCTGTTACATGCATGCGTAACAATGTAACAAATTTGCATAATGGCAGTCTATGGTCTTCATTGGCTGCCCGTGAACAATGTCTACTTTGACCGAATTCATGAAACATGAATTGTAGCTGAGACTGGAAGAGTTTGGTTCCCTTTCAGTCGATAACGTCGGACGTAGTCGACGCCGACTGAAATGGGATCTCGCTAGAGAGCCTGTCTTCTTCGAGTACTATTGAACGAGCCAATGTAATTGGCGTGCGTGATTCGCATCACACACTCCGCCCCCGCGGCGCGGGTATAAATACGGAAGTGGATGCACGCACTAGTTGCCTTTCGCTTCGGAGCCGATCGTTTGATG
This sequence comes from Siphateles boraxobius, assembly GCF_051911475.1. Lineage (NCBI taxonomy): Eukaryota > Metazoa > Chordata > Actinopteri > Cypriniformes > Leuciscidae > Siphateles > Siphateles boraxobius. Next base: position 2,879,640 of record NW_027509142.1, read on the forward strand.
TCTCTGAGAGTGCTGTTGTCTACAACGAGCGAGTGTGTCGGTGTTCTTCAGGAAGACTCTCCCAGTGCTGGTGTTCTACAGCACGAGTGCAGCGGTGATCGCGAGCTTTGAGCTCTCAACTGCTGTTTTAACAGCAACAAATTTCTAAATGTTTGTGTGTGTTGATGGCTGGTTAGAGGGCGGAAAAGTGAGTGCTTCACTGTTTCAGTTCTCTGTTCAGTGTTGCCGCGGTCATTCCCCTGTGTGCTCCGGCACTGGTGACGGTCCTATTTTCTGAAAGAGCAACACGGGTGCGTTTGCGTCTTTTTCAAGATGTCATGCCGCCCGTGCGTTTCTGGGTGCGGTCGTTCCCTGTCTCTCTCTGATGGTCACAACTGTTGTGTCACGTGTTTGGCTTACAGCACGCTGAGACAGCTTTTGTGGACAGCTCATGTTTTCACTGTGGGAACATGACTGTCGCAGTGTTGAGGGCGAGACTCGCCTTCGTTCGCGGAGAGCGAGTCCCCATTACCATGCCCCACCCTCGGGTGCTGTGTGGGATGGGTGACCGGAGGATAGTGTTGGATGTCCCGCCCGGTAACCATTCCCTGTGGGCTCCTCACTCCTCCCTTCCACTGCAACCACTGGAGCCTCCTGTGTTGTCTGCTGGTCCATCTGTAATGGGTGGGCCAGCGGTTTCACTCGGGGCTCCCCTGGAGGACAGGACGCCGATTGCAGCATCGGAGGGTGAGCTGACTTCTAGAGATGATGACTCGGCTGCATTGTCTCCCTCCGGGAGTTCAATGTTGCCCGAGCCGGATCCAGAATTATCAGCTATGCTGAAACGGGCCGCCGAGGCTGCCGGGCTCGAGTGGAACCTCCACCGTGTCCCGTTCAGTCTCGGTTGGAATCTGGAGTTTGGTATCTTGGGGCGGGCCGCGCTGGTTCTCAGCTCGCCGCCCCAGTGCCTCTCTTTCCCGAAATGCATGGAGAGCTTATCAGGTGGTGAACAGCATCTTTCTCTGGCAGAAACTGCCTGACTAGCTTTTCCCCCTCATTACCCTTGATGGAGGAACGGTGAAGGGTTGCGAGGTGTCCCTCCATTGGAGCGGTCTGTCGACACAGGTGCACCTGTGTCCGGCGGCCGCTGCCTTTTGGGGGGATCCTCGTCTCCCCCCTAAGGCCTGTGAGTTTCGTCTGTTCCGACGGGCAGAGCTTACAAAGCCTGTGGGCAAGCCCCTTCCTCTTGCGTGCCATGGCGTTGCTGCAGGCTAGGGCACCCATGGCATGCACGAGGGTAATCCAGACCGTGCGCTCATAGGTGAGCACCGCACTCCATCTGACCTCACCCTCCGGGGTACGGGTGTCGTAGCGTGCGTGATCGGTCTGGCGATGTCCACCTTGGTGGTCCAGTAGCGCCTTCGTTGGCTCAGCCTGGTTGGTATGGCGGATGCGGACAAGGTTCGGTTCCTGGTCTCCCCAATTTCCCAGGTTGGGCTGGTCGGCGACGCGGTGGAGAACTGCATCAAACAGTTCTCTGCCGCTCAAGCGCAGACGGAGGTCATCCGGCACATCCTGCCCCGGTGGCCAGCTGCTGCCTCCACCCGCCGCCGGTGGCAGCTCCTCCGCCTGCTCGTCGCCGTGGGCGTTCTCCGGCCGCCGCTCCTGCTGGCCCTCCGCAGCAGCCTCCACCCAGGCCTCAGCATGGAGCTGGCCGCAGTAGAGACACCCAGCCCGCTCCAGGCGCTGCCAAGCCAGGTGGCAAGCGACAGCGAAAGCATTCCGGAGCGGGCCGCCCAGGAATGGATGAGATGCTCTTGGAGTGGCACGATCACTCCCTCCCCCCGGGTGAGGGCCGGGTGGAGCCTTTGTTTGTGTGTGTGTCTGTTCCGCCGCTGGCTCCCTAAAAAAAAAAAAAAGAAAAAGCGGAGCAAGCGGTACCCACACTTCAAAGAGAGAGCAATTTCATCTGTTCCTGGGTCCCAAGAGGGCCAGTCTGGCGGGTGTGACCCTGTATAGCCTTACACCCCTCAGCTCCCCCTTGGTCGCCAGCAGGCAGCTTGGTGCGTTCGAGGACCCGGTCATCCGCCTTCTCACGCGCCCCCTGCCGCTTGTGGAGACAGGTAAGTGTTGCACAGCACACTAACACCACTCTCTCTACTTTGCTGCCCCACCTCAGGCTCGGCTACCCCGCTCAAGTCAGTGATAGTCATCACATTAGGTGTTGAGCAGACGTGCTCCTGAAAATTCAGTGATATTCATCACACCGAGTGTTGAGCAGTGCTCCTGACTTGTGCGTGCTTATCTTATCCTGCTGGCGAAGGATTTGATATAGCCGCTCCTCCAGCCGGTACGAAGGCCAGTTGTAAACTCGTTCTTCGTGCAACTAGGGGGTGGGTCGTGACCATCTTGGCCCAAGATTGGTCTGCAGCTTTGACCTGAAAGACAGGTGCTTCAGATCTCTACCTCCCGCACCGCAGGCCATCCTGTGTGTTGCGTCTAAGGGTGGAGTATCAGTACAGTGTCCTTCCCCTCGAGTGCTCCAGAGCCTGTTGGGTCGTCAGGTCAACTGGAAGAGAGTAGTCTCGCCCACGGGCTGAGTATCTCTTTCTTAGTTTTGGAGAGGTACTCGGTCCAACATGTCTCTCCAATGAGAATGTGTTCAGCTGGTGTTGAAGTGAGAAAGGGTCCCACTGAAAGAACTTTCAGAGGCTCCTGGGGTATATGGTAGTCGCAGCCTTTGGCTTCCTCCATATGTGACCGCTTCAGCGCTAGCTTCACGATCGAGTCCCGAGGTGACCGTGGCAGAGCAGCTCACCCTGTGTGACTATAGTTCACCCCGGTCTGCTGCCAAACCCTCTTCAACAGAGGGGCCATGTATAAAGGGCGTGTTTTAACGGGGGCCTGGGCGACCCCCGACTACACGGGCATTTGTGCCTCGAGTTGTTAGACATTGCGACCGTTGCGCAAGCTTCCCCTGCATGTCACAAACTCACCCGTCACCTCCTCCTTGGAGTCAGACGCTTCTGAGGGCGCCTTGTTCCACTCCTCCCGCTTACTCAATCGTGCCGCCATCGAGCCTCACGACAGTTATAGCCAGGGCAAGTGGAGACTCCATCCCCTGGGTCCGGCTGGGTCATGACCATTCCGGGGCCGCTCAGTTGCCCCCCCGGTTTTATTTTTCCGAACCAGTGTTTGGGTAAACCGAGCGGACTACCCTTGGACAAACACTGGGTCTCAGCTGCCCCAGGGGCCCGCAGAAATGCGTTTAACCCCAGTGAGCCTTCTAAAAGTGACTGCGACTCATGGTCGCCTTGCGCCTGCAAGTCAGTGAAATTATCACTCTTCATGTTGAGCAGAATTGCTCCTGAAACTCAGTGAAGTTCATCGCACTCAGGTGTTGAGCAGCAATGCTCCTGTAGCTCTGTGAGTTCATCACAGGTAGCTCAGTGAATTCTTCACACGCAGTGCTGAGCAGAAATGCTCCTGGTGCTCAGTGAAGTTCTTCGCACTCAAGTGTTGAGCAGAAATGCTCCTGCAGCTCAGTGAGTTTATCACACTCAGGTGTTGAGCAGTAATGCTCCTGAAGCTCAGTGAACTTGTCACACTCAAGTGCTGAGCAGAAATGCTCCTGTCGTTCAGTGAAGTTCTTCGCACTCAAGTGTTGAGCAGAAATGCTCCTGAAGCTCGGTGAGTTTATCACACTCAGGTGTTGAGCAGGAATGCTCCTGAAGCTCAGTGAACTTGTCACACCCAAGTGCTGAGCAGAAAATGCTCCTGAAGCCCAGTGATCTTCACATGTTGTGTTGAGCAATGCTCCTGTCTTTTGCGCCCGTCGCTTGCACCTACGTGCCAAGTCAGGAGAGGAACAGGTCTTCATAGTTGCCCCTTATTGGCCCAACTAGACCTGGTTCCCTTCAACAGCCTTCCTGACTTCCCCTGAAAACTCTTTCGGGGACGGGGCACGATGGCACACGCGTTCTTCCCCCGGAGATTCCGGGCGGTCTTACATCTGAACGCGGAGGTTCAGGTGACTATCACAAGAACATGTGATAGTTACCATCACTTCTGCGAGCACCCCCTAGAATTGGGTAGCGTGCTTACGCCTTTAGAAGTGGAACCTAGTCGTTGAGTGCGTCTTCTCTCCAGAGGAGATCCTGAAAGCTTTCGATCACTTCAGTGCTCTCTTTCCTGGAAAATGGGTTGCAGTGGGCTGTTTTCCTAAATCACCCTCAAAATGATGTTGCCTCGGTGTTTAAACGACGCTCATCGTGTTGCAGAAGTATGCAGAAGCACGTTCTGATCGTCAGGTTCCTGAGGAGCAAGGTCTTGTAAATCCTTGTGTCCCTCTTTATCCTCTTGGGCCTTGTCCCTGGTGCGACTGCACTGCAGAGACCGCCCCTGAGCCACTGCAGGCAGTGAGTTAAAAATTCTGTTATATCAGTTCTCCTGCTCGCGTGGTCTCTACTAGAGGGTAGGGACTTGCTCGCTTTCGGTCAACGTATTGTGCCTGGAGTCTGGGCCGGCTAACTCTCACAAGCTGAGACCCCGGCTCGGATTGTGCCCAAGGTTCCTACCTCTCCCGTAATAGGAGCAGGTGGTGAGCCTGCAAGCGCTGCCCTGGAGGAGGCAGATCCAGCCCTGGCTTCTCTGTCCGTTCGCTTGGACGTGTACAGAATGCAAGTCATAGACCTCAGACCAGCTCTTCAAATATCTGTTGGAATTCAGCAGAGAGGGAAGGCTGTTTCCATGCAAAGTTGCACTTAGTGCTTGCCTTCATTTCGGCAAAGATCCGAGATGCAACATGTCCACTTAGGTGTTGAGCTCCTCTATGATGAGTGTAAAGTGCTCCGCCTGGGCGTTGACGATATACTTTGCTAAACAGATTCTAGAGTTGGGGGCTGGACGACACCTAGTTGAACCGCTGCTTCCCGTGGGCTCCCTTCTCATGAAGCCAGTTTCACCGTGAGCCCGGTTCAAGTGTTGGCTTGCTGCGCCATTCCCCTCCTATGGACTGGATACGTGCGCCTTTCTACTCCAGTTGAGTTCCCTTAAAATTGAACCCTGTTGAGTTCCTCCACACCCCTCCGACGTCGGACGTGCGGAACGTCTGGTGTTAGGCCTACCACTCGTAAGCAGTGTGGAACCTGTGTTAGGCTGGGTCCATATGTTGCGGTCCCTTCGGTGACCCCATATGTGTATTCTTCCACGATACGGCTCCCTGCGGTGAGCCCGTGTCTTCCCTCGGCAGAGTCTCTCTGCCGTCACTGTCCGGTGTGTCTCCCCCCGTCTTAGGCTGGAGCCACCCCAGTGACATTCCATATGTTAGACTGCCCGGTTTCCGCCCAGTTCATATGTGTATTCTCCACATTACCTCCCTCGGGTTGGATGTGGCTTCCGCAGCGTCCCTTACTTCCAACGTACGGGGAACGCTTTCCCAGTGGTCCTGTAGGAACAGCAGTGACTTCCCTGGCCTAAGCCCTGTCCTTCCCCGCCGTAAGTTTGCGGGGGCATCAGGAGGCTTTGGTTTAGGCACTGGAAGGTGGCAGCGTTAGTGGCGTGTTCAATGGTTGATCCCATTTCAGTCGGCGTCGACTACGTCCGACGTTATCGACTGAAAGGGAACGTCCTGGTTGCGTATGCAACCCACCGTTCCCTGAAGGAGGGAACGGAGGACGTAGTCCCCTTGCACTACCGCTGGACCACCGCTGACCCCGGGTTACTCTCGGCTCCTCAGCGAAAAGCAACTAGTGCGTGCATCCACTTCCGTATTTATACCCGCGCCGCGGGGGCGGAGTGTGTGATGCGAATCACGCACGCCAATTACATTGGCTCGTTCAATAGTACTCGAAGAAGACAGGCTCTCTAGCGAGATCCCATTTCAGTCGGCGTCGACTACGTCCTCCGTTCCCTCCTTCAGGGAACGGTGGGTTGCATACGCAACCAGGACGTTTGTGTTGTTGACATTTCGAGTCACTTTCACAACAAACTAGATAATCTGACCAATCAGAGCAGAGTATACCAATCACAACAGACTGGGCAATCTGACCAATCAGAGCATAGTAGACCAATCACAACAGACTGGGCCATCTGACCAATCAGAGCGGAGTAGACCAATCACAACAGACTGGGTCATCTGACCAAACAGAGCGGAGTAGACCAATCACAACAGACTGGGTCATCTGACCAATCAGAGCAGAGTAGACCAATCACAACAGACTGAGAGTCCAGAGTCATCATTGGATGCCTGTAAACCTATTGTAGAAGACCTAAAAAATGGGAACCTTTAAAATAGCATAATTTGGGCATTTTAATAACTAACATAGCACTAATTTATAGCCATTAACTGCCATTAGCTGTTCAGAATGGTGTTGTGCGATTTCTCTGCTGTGTTTTTGTCAAGTGATGTTTCATTCAATCATTCAGTGAAATGAGTAGCTAACCACTTGTTGGTACTCATAATTTCTTCCATGTTCTGTGTTTAATAACTGTAATGTGAAGGCATATTCACATCAGATGGGAACACAACAGAAAGAAATATTCAAAAGCTGATCATGACATCGGATATCTAAACAAAGTCTAAACATTTATTCAGCATCCAAACAATTCAGAAAATGACCTTGCTTCAGAAAAAAAGGTTAAGTTTAAATAGTTTAATTGCAATAAATTGCTAAATTGTTGTCATTTTATATATTAAATCAGATATATTTCATTTATGTTAATGAAAATAATGATAATAAAATATTTAGGATCCAATTTTTTTTTTTTTTTAAATCCTTTCAAATTAAAAAAAAAAAAGTATTGTAATCTGATATTTCAGATTTGACACATTGCATTGTCTAGTTTTAGTATATTGATGATGTCATGATGATAATATTTTATTTTCCTGGTGGGAATATGCCTTTACTGTTTCATGAGTCTGTCTACTTGATCTATGGATGCAAAAGGAATGTATCACCAAGTTACTTTTTTTTTCCTGGAAAAAAATGCACTTGGTGAAGTTTTGCATTCCAAGCCTAATGGCTTGAAGTGAGTCTGATTACTCACTGTGTGTGTTGTTCTGGTCTGGTGTGCATCATAGTATGTGGATATACTAACCATTTGTCTTTTTGTTACCTTCAGTTGCATGTATAGAATTTATCAGCCCATTCCATGTAGAGATAACATAAACAGTCACAGTTGTTATTGGGAGAGCTAAATATCATCTCTCTCAGTTTTCCAGCAGCTGCGGCGAGCTGAAATTCCTGGAGCTTCATCGGCTCATTCTGACGTTAATACTTTAATTTAGGAAAAACAATTTAGAATTTATGTCAAAGTAAATAATGTAATCATTTAGAGGAATAGTTCACCCCAAAAATGATCATTCTGACATTATTTTCTCACACAATGACTATCAATATCATATATAATGACAATCCTGTATGACTTTCTTTCTTCCATGGAACATAAAAGAAGACGTTCAGCGGAATGTTCTTTTTCGTCTGAACATTTTCAGTGAATAATGACTGTTTACCATGCTGTAGCTATCATATGACTTCACAAATCTTGTCATATGGAGTAATTTATGATATTTGGAATAGAGCGGCCTAACATGTCCTAACTTGTTATACGGAAGAAAGTTGTACAGGTTTGGAACAACATGAGGATGAGTAGCAATGACAGAATTCGCATTTTCAACCTATTCCTTTAAATTGAATGCCACTTTATTTTCAAACTATCTGTTGGTTAACAAGTGTGTGTGTTTCTTCACAGCAAATCCGTAAGCTGAGGAGGGAGCTGGAATCTTCACAGGAGAAGGTGGCCAATCTGACCTCACAGCTGTCTGCTAATGTATGTGCACACTGTCAAACACGGATAAAGTTGAAGATTAGTATATGTGTATTACTGTTCAAACATTTGGGAATTAACAGGCATTTTAAATTGTAATAATATTTCTCAGCAATGCTGTTTTTACTGTGTTTTTGGTTAAATAAATGCAGCTTTGGTGAGCAGAATAGACTTCTTTCAAAAACATTTAAAAATCTTACCGACCCCAAACTTTTGAAAAGTAGTTCTGAAATATTCCAAAGATTATTATTTAAAGCTGCAGTCCTTAACTTTTTTGTTTTGTTTTCAAAATTCTAAAATTGATATAATAAGCGATTACATCATCAATCCATTTTCCAAACCGTGTTATTGTTAATAACCGTGTTAACCGCTAGAACTCCAAACGTTACGGACTGCAGCTTTAATATTACCTTAATTATATTGCAGTCACTTGTAATGCAATTCGATATTTTTTCTCACTCTCTAGGCGAACCTGGTGGCAGCATTTGAGCAGAGTCTGGCCCTCATGACCTCTCGACTCCAGTGCCTCTCTGTCAGTGCTGAGCAGAAGGTACGATAGTCATCCTAACACACACAAACCACTGAACAATCTTCACCACCGATTAATTCAAAGAAGATAAAAAACTGTCGTATTGGTATAACAGTTAAGGCCCACGACGACACACCAAGCAGACGTAAAAGAACTAGCAGCGATGAAGCTGAGTGTGTTATCAGCTCGCGTCAGCTGCGTCTCAGACAAAAAGCTGCGCTTGAACACACCAAAAGGACTACAAGCTCACTTTCATCACTTTCGCTTTTATTCTCATGCACTGACTCGTTGCAAAGCTGAACAGCCAATCAAAGTTCTCTCTCTCAACGACATCGCCAAAGCTGACAGACGCAAATTCAATCTGCTTAGTCAGCCAAAATATGATGGGGTCCAACTAGGGGTGGGCGATATGACCAAAATCTTATATCACAATAGGAATAATTATATTTCACGACACATAACAATATATATCGCAACATAGTTATTTTTGCTATACATAGTTATTTTTGATACCATTGAAATTTCATAATTTTTGTCAGCAAATTCAATATCACAAAAAAATTAGTGCTGGGCAACGATTAATCGCATCCAGAATAAAAGTTTGTGTTTACATAATATATGTGTGTGTGTGTACTGTGTATAATTATTTTGTATATATAAATACACACATATGCATGTATATATTTAAGAAATATTTGCATGTATATACTGTATATTTATACATCATTTATGTTATATATATAAATATAATTATTTTATATAAATAAGTCATTTTCCATAGATATATACATGCATGTGTGTGTATTTATATATACAAAATAATTATACACAGTACACATACATATAATTTTTATACACAAACTTTTATTTTGGATGCAATTAATCGTTGCCCAGCACTAAAAAAAACCTAATACTAGCTTAGCCTATGTTAAAAAAGAACAAAGAAATAAAGAACAAAGATCTGAAAGAACAAATACTTGCCTACATAAATTGTATAAAGTAATCAAATGTATAAAATAACACTGCATATCTTCACTGTGTAAATTGAATATACATTTACTCTTTAAGTGAGACATTAGTGATTCTGTCAAGAGCATTGAGAGATTTGCATTTTTGATGTTTCATTAACATTAATGACACAGACAACAGCAGGTTTATTAGGCTGCTCTCACTTTAAGACGGAACACACACATGCATTTTCTTTCTCAACTTTTTATGTTCACTTAAGAAAAAAATGACTGTTTACGAGGATACTCACAAAGACGGCCATTTTGACACATAAGTGTGTGTATTTAGCCAAATAACGCAACAAAAAGAACTCAGTTCAGTACTCGCCCGCTCTATGAGAAGCGGCTTTATGTGTGTGTGCGTCTCTGACAGCGCTGAGAAACAGTCCCTCAGACCGTCGGCTTGGTGTGTCAGGGCCTTTACAGCAGTAGCATTTCATACCATGAGGGAGTAGGACCATTGAGCTGCCAAAACAATATAGTTCTGCTGATTTCATGTTTTTATATCTTTATATATTATGCATATGTATATATTAGTGCTGTGAAATTGATTAATTGCGATTAATCGCATCTAACATATACGTTTTTGTTTACATAATATATGTGTGTGTATATATACAGTATATACATATCATATATATATATATATATAAAATAAACGTGTGTGTGTGTGTGTGTGTTTGTGTGTGCGTGTCTGTTTATATATACTGTAGCGGGTTCCTGAGGGGAAAAAGGAGAACGGACACGAGAAAGTGAGTTCAACCCGGAGGGTGTATTTATTTACAAGTGAGCAAATGCAAAGAAAAGTAGATCAGTGGATGCTTGACTGTAAACCTCAGGTCCGTGTCTCCGTAAAGTAGTGCTTCTTTTGGTGTTTCCATTGAGAGTGTTTCATGGTCTGGTTGAGTGAGGGCGAAAGTCTTCTTGAGAAGACAGTGTTCAGTCTGTGTGAAGGTCTGTGCAGAGACTCCGTAACACCAACCTCCTGTTAATCACTCTCTGGCAAAGAAACAAAATGCACAACAAGCGTTCGTTTCAGTTGAGAGAAGAATCTCTACCTCTTCTGTCTCCGTCGGCGCTAGAAGAGTGACTGAATGCCATCAGCTGGGCTTGGGGATTGCTCGCCAGCTCCCCATTGTGTGACTTGACACTTAAAGGTTAAACATTTTATACACTATACAAATATAGTGAATGTATCCATGTAGGCTATGCTGTACATTATTAGCAAACAAAAGTGTAAAAATACAAACATTAGATTGTAAACCTAAAACCTACTGATTGCTTACTCTTTCAACGCATAAATTAAAATGACTAAATTAAAAATGAAAGTAAACAAAAGCACAAAACGTAAAAAGAAAAAAAAAACGTTACGAGGTATGAGGAACACGCATTCACTCGTCTGTACATAGTAATTATATTACTGTACATTAATGGGCTATACCAACAATATTGCCTTTACTGTTACTACTCTCATAAATATGATCACTTGCGTTAAATGTAGAATTCTAAAACTACACTTAATTTCTAACAAAAAATAGTTGAGCCAAACTGTGCTCATGTTCTACTGCGCTACTTCTGTTTGTCGCGCATGCGCGTAACGGTGCTTGTTCGTTGAAGTCTGTAAAGTTTAACAAGACTTGATATTATTGGAAATACTCTTGGGACTATCTACCATTTACAGATAAGGATATAACCATAAAATGTATGGAAAACGTGTCGAAGGCATTAAACAGTACATGCATCTGTCAAAGTAACACTTGTGCTTGTGTTTGAAGCGCCTATAAATATAAAGCATTCTCATTTTTCGGACTACTTGGATGTACCATTCCTGCAGCAGCTCACTCTGTGTCCTCCACTATTTTATTTGTATAAATACATATGTGTGTATATACAGTATACACACACACACACACACACACACACACACACTGTATATAATATATCAATACAATAATATTTATACACTCACATGTATTATGTAAACAACAACTTTTATATTTCAGATGCGATTAATCGATTTGACAGTTCTAGTATATATATATATATATATATATATATATATATATATATATATATGTCTTCAGGTTGGGCCATGTGTATGAAACATATTAACCAAACTGTCCTTTCGCTGCCCAAAAGCTATACATTTAGGTCCATATGTGTAACCACAGAGTCACTGAGAGTGAAAGAGCAAATTTGGGTCAAATTATGACTGAATGGAGGTTGGGGGTTGCTGGCTTTTCTATACGTCCCAGACGTTCATGGCACATTGCCCTCTGTGAAAGAGGCAGTCGGTCTAGAAAGCTTTTTTTGCGAGTCAGTGACCTGGATTAATCGATTCATTACTGTAACTGTGACCCTGGAGATTGTTTCAGTAATTCAGAGTAAGCAATTGATGTTGAGGTACCAGTGATGCACAGCGGTAGGAGTTTTTGTAGACATCCCTGTGGCTACGTCTGCTGTAAATGTCATTGGTCAAGTGCAGGCAGTCATTTATTGTCAAAGCAGAAGTTAACCTACATTTATTTGGAAAACCATCAGTAGCAGCGCTTTGAGGAATGGTGTTGCAATGTTGATGCTTTAAATGGATGAGCACAGAGTAAATAAATCCGTATTTCTCTATAGGACAGTGAATTAACAGACCTGAGAGAAACAATCGAGAACCTTAAAACCAAGAACATGGAGGCACAGGCCGTCATCCAAGTCGCCCTCAATAACCCTGATGTTCCCCCCAAAGGTGAGCACAGGACAAATACACCTCGAATTGTGTTTTATCTCAATTAACGATTATTATGTTACCAAACAAACATTCTTTATCCCTTCTCTCAGAGTTTCGAATCAGGAGGCAGAACTCATCCGAGAGCATCTCTAGCCTGAACAGCATTACCAGCCACTCCAGTGTGGGCAGCCTGAAAGACGATGCCAAGAAGAAGAAGAAAAAGAGCTGGGTAAGCGGAAAAAGAGGAGCCGTTCTTTCTCCGACGGAATTATTGTGGATATTATTATCTGCGAGCGCGTAACCATAGTTTGCATGTATTCTTCTTTTGTAGATCTCTAAGGTCTGTGAAGTTAGTTTATAAGTCTCTCTGAGGGAACGTTGCTTCTCCTTATGTCTTGTTTCTAACCGTTCTACAAAGCTCCATATCCACTGGTTTGCATTGGTACAGCCACTGCAGCTTATACTTTCATACGTGTAAACTATTATATGTTATAACAGTAAAGGGGTGAATTCACTAAGCAAATACCACATGGTATTTAAGTGCAAAAACGTTACTTTTTGTGTCCAAAAAAACATACTCTATGCACTTGTACTATTCACTATGTACTCAACCATATAGTCACCAATGTTGGATGACAAAATAGCCATATACAATTCACACATTAGACTCTTACAGAAAGTTTAGTGCATGAAGAACATTTTTTGGTTAAATAAGTGCATCATTCATGCACTTTTTCTTTTTGGAATTTGCAGTGTAATATAATAGTGGACAAGTAAGCAAATCGGGGTGGAGTTTTTAAAAACGGACAAGATGGGAACCAACAATTTGCGTCATGACCTGAATTGCATTAATTTGCTTGAGTCCGTCAGGTGTGAAAACAGCTAATAATGTGGTGCAAATGAACTGCTCTATCTGTGGTCACAGTTCATTCTTAGTGAATTCCCTCTAGAAGGCCTGATTTACTAATCCTGTAAACATGCGGAAATACTGTGAATGTTTAATGTGGCTATTGCTGAAGAAGAAAATAAAAGAAAAAAATGATTGAATACTGCTGCACATGAACGAAGCTACAGCTAAACACTCACACTAACTACAGCATGTTGAGAAAGAACACTTTGCATGTTGAAACTATCTTACAGCTGTTCAGTATTTTATCTGTTTCAAGGCTGTAATCTCATTTATGGAAATGTATGTATTATTTACATTTTAACTAACCACACCTGCCTGTTTCAAGTGCCCTCGTTGAGAAACATCATTTTCCCTTGTGTTGCTGTTTAATCATCTGCCTCTTTGTGTTTAAAGTACCGTGACATGTAGTACTTGAATTGAACACTACATAAAGGAGGGATGTTCGCAGAATGTATAATAATTTTCATACTACAATTCTTACTTTACTCTAAAAAACTAATTACATTATTTCTTGCTTCAGCTTTCTTGCATAAAAGAACACTGGTACTTTAGTAGTTTATAGTCTTTTTTTCAGTTGTTTACATTTGTTTTGTATAATAGTTTAAATCTGTACACTACCCCTCAAAAGTTTATGGTCAGTATTATTATTTTTAAGAAATTAATACTTTTATCCAGCAAGGATGCAATTAATTAATCAAGAACAACAATAAATGCATTTATAATGTTACTAAAGGTTTCTATTTCAAATACTGCTGTTCTTTTGAACTTTCTATTCATCAAGAATCCTAAAAAAAATTCACGTTTCCTCAAAAATATGAAGCAACTCTATTCAATATTGATAATAATAATAATAATAATACATGGGTTTTTTGAGCATCAAATCATCATATTAGAATGGTTTCTGAAGGATCATGTGACTAAAAACTGGAGAAATGATGATGAAAAATTTAGATTTGATCACAGAAATAAATTACATTTTAATATATATATATATTACAATAGAAAATGGTTATTTTAAATTTCAAGAATATTTCACATTATTATAGTTTTTTACTGTATTTTTGATCAAACAAACACAGTCTTGTTGAGCAGAAGAGACTTCTTTAGACTTTTTTAACTTCACTAAATTAATAAACAAATTTTTCAGAATAAACAAACACTTGTATAATGTACTTGAAGTTCTCTGTCTTTCTCTGGATTTCTCTGTAGTTGCGAAGCTCTTTGGGCAAGGCGTTCAGCATAAAGAAGGGTGCTAAAGGTGGCTCAATATATTCTGATATTGAAGAGATCACCACTCCAGATTCTTCTGCTCCCAATTCACCAAAACTGTCCCATGAAGATGGAGAGAATCCACCCCCTTCCCTCCAATCCAGCCAATCAGCCATCTCCTCTGTGTGAGTAAAGTTTTAATAGTTTTTAGTAGTGCTAACTCTCATTAGGATGTTAGTAGAGTATTAGTAGACTGGTAGGGTTAGGGTTAGAATAAGTTGACATGTAGTCTGTAGAAATTCTGTTGGAGGACCAACACAATAAACTGCATTTAAGTGTAATCACATTTAAAACCATAATGATATTGTAACAGGATCCATGAAAGTAATGAGGAGAACGAGAGCGATGAGAAGGCGGTATCGGATCTGCGGTCTGAGCTGTGGGAGAAAGAGATGAAACTGACCGACATCCGGCTAGAGGCGCTGAGCTCAGCCCACCAGCTGGAGCAGCTACGTGAGTCCATGAACAACATGCAGGTTTGGAACTTTTGTCTACTTTTTTTTTTTACCTTTGTTCAGGAAATTTTCACGGGCAAGATCAAGTCTTTTCAATAGGAATCCACACAGTCTGGTATTTTGCATGAGGGTGGAAGATTTCCCAATACAATTCATGCAAATTTGCCAAGTTGACCAGCAGAAAGCTGCTTGCTTTGAGAGTGGCTTCTGTGTGAGCTTCATACATTGCAACACTATTGACAATAGACCATTTTTGCATACAAAATGTGTGAAACTTTGCACTAGAGCCATACATAAATTCACTGCTGTTGATGGGCCCTTTCCTACACCCGGTGCAATGCGGCACCAGACGCGACTCAAGTGTTTTTTGCTAGTTTCAGTCCGATGCAGTTATCATTTTCAACTCCTGCGCCACGTTGTTTAAATAGCAAATGCATTTGCGCCCAACTCTGCGCCCATGTGCGTGCTGGTCTGAAAACGAGGTGTGTTCAGGCGCATTGTTGGCGCGTTGCTATTTTGAGGCAACTGAAATAGACTGTGCAATGTTTTTTTTTTATTTAAAGAGCGCGTTAGTAATGTGTGCATATAGGCTTTGTCCCGTAGATGGTCTGCTAGCACGCTTTAACCTCGCACACGAGCAGATCCGTTTCCTCGCTAGAGAAGCTTTCGGTTTGTCTGCTTGCAAATTCCGACTTGTAAATAGCGAATCCGCCATCGCACGAGCACAACTGGCTTTTAAAGGGAATGGGAGATGAGACTCTAAGTGGTTTATTGCACGTTACGCCCAAAACACTCCATATCACTCATTAAAAGAATAGGGACAATCCTTTTAGACCATGCGCCGGGTGCACGGACCATTTTCCCGGTCATTAAACTGCGCCCTAAGTGCACTTGCGCTTAGATCGTTAAAATAGGGCCCAATGAGTTTGCATGTCAAGCACTGCTAAAGGCTGAAATACACTACACGTCTTTAAAAATCTGAACAGATTTTAAGATTATCTGTTTGATATCCTCTGACTGCATGGAATCATAATCTGAAGCTAAAAAATCTGAGTCTGCACACTATGCAATTTTCTGTGAAATCTGTCAACTTAGACTGCCCAAAATCTGCAAACTGGCACAGATTTTTGGCAACTATTGTCGACTCGTCCAGACTGCAAATCAAGGGCAAAAATCTGAACAGAAGCCGTGTAGTGTGTTCTAGCCTTAAGAGAAAAAAAATCGAATTCAGTTTGTCATTGCAGATGATGGTGGAGAGTCTGAAGGCAGAGAACGACCAGCTGAAAACAGGAAGTGCTCCGTCGTCCCTTGTCCTCCCTTGCGGCCCACCTTCTACTTCCACCTCCCAGCCCTCTGGCCTCGCCAGCCTCCTGAACTCCAACCAAAGCAAACCACCCATGAGCCTCACCAAGTCCTTCAGCCTCAGCCTCAATGAGTGCTCCAACCCTGGTGAGTTCGCTAGTTATGCCATCTGATAATTTGGGGCACTCAAAAGACAGATTGAGTCAAATCATTCTTTCTATCTCGCAGACGTTGCTCCTATGGAGTTACTGAGCCTGTCATCTCAGAGGGACGAGGAATTTACGCGTGTTGTGGTCCGTATTGCTGACCAGCAAGTGTCCAGAGAGGTGAAAACATGAAAACATATTTTAAAATGCTTTATACATGAATATCAGATCATATTGCCTAAATTTTCAATGTGATGTACAATCAGGAGGTGAGGCAGCAGGATTTCTACATCGGCTCAGTAAGAATTAATGGGAAGACTGAGTGGTCGACGTTAGACACAGACATTTCCACAGCTTTCAGGGTGAGAGAATGTTCTGTAGCATATACATTTTTAAATATATGCAAAGGAAATGTAGTATGCAGAAAATAGAGAAATACTATTTTAGCATGCAAGTAATACCATGAAATTGCTGTTGATGTTTAATGGCAAACATATTGTACTGCTTATAATGTGTTCTTTGTCTTCATACATTAGGACTACATTTCCCAGGTGGATCCCAGTACAAGTATGGGACTGTCTGTCGACTCTATCCACAGTTACGCTATTAATCAGAGCAGGAGAGTGCTTGGAGCCGAGGCTCCTGAAAGTTCACCCTGTGACTGTTTAAAAACGTGTCCTGGACTCGTCACTGTCTCCCTTAAAGGTAACTCAAAATTTCAAACTCTGACTCTCTCCATCCACTTTTTTTAACACCTCATCTCGGCACAACGTGGTGTTTCAAGCGTCAGGTCCTCACAAAGAGTGAAAAGCTATGTTAATTGACAAAATCACAGGCTTCAGAACAGATCATATTTGTATGCTGTTTCAGTGCCATTAAAGCTAATCGTTTACTTCAGACATGCTGTTAACTCTTTCCTCGCCATTTACGAAATTTTCCGGCTTTCTTTGCTTTCACTGTTATGCGGTAGGATTACATGCATATGTAAAATAACACGATCATAAACATTTAACTGTACATACATCAAAACTGCCTAATGTTACAGAATGAAATGTCGACCCATGACGAGCTGTAGGACTGTGTAGCTTTGGGGGTGTTGATGAACTCGATCTACTCCATCTATGTTTTGATCATCGTTCTGAGTCCCATCCTGATGTAGTCTTTAATTTTATTTTATTTTTTCTCAGCTTTTTGCTCAAAATGTTTGCTCAAAAATAAAGAATGCATTGAGCTAGAATAAAAGTTTTTTTTTTTTTTTTTAAAGGCTGAAGTTATTATTTTTTTCTTTTGATATATTGCATGTTCAGATATTCATGCAACAAAATATTATGAGGACCATTAATTTTTTTTAGAATTCAACTTTTTTCAAAAACACTGATGGGAATTGGGGCAAGAGTTAATTATAATATGAATTAATTTAGCTTTTCAGCAAATGTTTTTAGAGATCTTCTATAAATGATCATTTACCTGCAAACCAAATGCTAGCATTGCCATTTTGTGATCTATGTGGAGCAAGATTGTGGACCAATGAGAATTCACCGTGGGTGGAGCTACCCAGTTTCTAAAATAGAAACCAATAAACAGGAAAAATATCTTGACATTGACACTCTTGAAAGTCATGGCTGGTTACTCTTTTTCTGTCTTCTACATGTTTCTCATTCCTGTTTTAATTGTTTGTGTTTTAGTTCTTTAGATCTCTTTGGTATTTCTAACTGACCTCTGATTCACCTAATCCTGCTGTTTGTTCCAGGTGTTAAGGATAAATGTGTGGATAGTCTGGTTTTCGAGACGCTCATCCCCAAGCCAATGATGCAACACTACATAAGTCTGCTTCTGAAGCACCGGCGGCTGGTCCTGTCGGGCCCCAGTGGCACAGGGAAGACCTATCTCACCACCCGTCTGACTGAGTACCTGCTGGAGAGGAGCGGCCGTGACCCCGGCCCGGGCCTTATCACCACCTTCAACATGCACCAACAGACCTGCAAGGTGAAGCCTGGAAATCACACTTTCAGACAAACCGAGCTCCTTCCCCACTAATTTGAGTTGCAAGCAGTTGTAAAGCCTTGCTTTGGTCTTCTCTCCCTCAGGACCTGCAGTTGTACCTGTCTAATCTGGCCAATCAGATTGACCGTGATTGTGGCACTGAGGACATTCCATTGGTCATTATCTTGGATGATATTAGTGATGGGTCCTCCATTACCGATCTGGTCAATAGTGCGCTGACCTGCAAATATCACAAATGGTGAGTGAGGAAATGGTAGAGAAATAAGTGAGAATCTCTCAAAAATCTAATGTAAATATACATTTGGGAAGAAATATGACCTGGACTTCTTCCTGACAGGCTTTGTGAGATTCACTCTTTTACAAGAAAGTGTAAGAATTTGAATTTTTCTTGGAAATTTATTTCAGCCCATATGTCATTGGAACCACCAATCAATCTGTTAAGATGTCGTCAAATCATGGCCTGCATCTCAGTTTTAGGTAAGCTCCTAATTTCTTTAGCACAGTTTTATTCCAGTTTGTAGATTGTAGTGAGGTAAAATAAAACCTAATAAAATTTTACCCAATCTTACAATAACATCCTCATAGAGAAATTTGAAATACCAAATCAATATTCCTAATTTAATTAATTTGTGATTTTCCCATTCGTCTGAAGAATGATCACCTTCTCTAACAACGTGGAGCCTGCAAATGGGTTCCTGGTGCGGTACTTACACAGGAAGTTGGTCGAGACGGAGAATGACAGCACGGCTCACTGCGCTGAGGTGCTGAGGGTTCTGGACTGGGTGCCGAAACTCTGGTACCATCTCCATACCTTCCTGGAGAAACACAGCACCTCAGACTTCCTCATAGGTACAGCTTTAAACGATCTGCATATCTGATCACAAATTGAATGAAAAACATTATTTAAATATATATATATTTTGTGGTGGAGATATAATATTAGCAAATTCACCTGTACCACGCACTGCCTTTCAATGGTCATGGTTTAGTTTTAGCACAGATCAAAGCCAAGTTTCCAAAAAATATCTTAGCTATGGCTCTTGTCTCCGCAGGTCCCTGCTTCTTCCTGTCTTGTCCAGTAACTTTAGCAGATTTTCGCACCTGGTTTATTGACCTCTGGAACCAGTCCATTATTCCTTATCTTCAGGAGGGAGCTAAGGATGGTGTGAAGGTAAGCTATTGTCCACATAGGCCAGTGTTTCCCAACCCTGTACCAGGAGGTTCCCCAGCGGTACACATTTTGGATGTCTCTCTTATCTGACCAACCCATTTCGGGTATTTTCTAATGAGCTGATGAGTTGATTCAGGTGTGTTTGATTAGGAAGAGTTTGAAAATGTGTACTGTTGGTGGACCTCCAGGTAAAGGATTAGAAAACACTGACATAGGAAACTAACTACTAAGCAATGGTGTCCAATCCTGCTCCTGGAGGGCCACTATCCAGCAGAGTTTAGCTCCAACCCTATTAAAACACCTGAACCAGCTAATCAAGGTCTTGAGGATCTTTCGCCTGGTGTTTAGGAGATAAACTCTGCTGTAAGGTGTCCTCATAAGTGACTATAGTGAAACCCACTTCATATATATGAAGTATATAACTTCGTTTTCTGTTAAAAGTTAAAACTTTTACCTGTTAAAAAGTTAAAAAGTTCTGTTAAAAGTTAAAACTTCGTTTTCTGAGAAACGATGTTGATTTTTAAAATCACCAAAACAAACATGCCTCTACCCAAAAGGATCACACCCCTATCTTGATCCCCAATCCCCATCCCCAAATTCACAAACACAGGCACCGCCCCCCTAAACTGTGTATATGCCTCTTTCTGCTGATCTTCTACAAGTGTGTTTTGGTGCTCGGTCCGATCCACTTTTAACAGCATTTCTCAGAAATCACTTACTGCACGTTTAACGGTCACTTATGTGCACCATACAAATAGTGCAAGAGACTCAACTAACAAGCCCCAGATGATTTTAACACAGTATGTTTCTAAGCTATCAACTGAATGTTTTTAACCTTGTTTTTTCCTAGATTCTGTCCACCATCATCTTGCTGTTCTCTTGGTGTTTTCTGGTTATCCTCTGGCTTTCTTTACTTATCTTGTAGTAAAGCTTTATGTAACCCTTGCTGAAAAAAAAACACTGCTTAATAGGGCTGTGCGATTAATCGTAATTGATTTGCCGCATTCAGTCCTGCGCACCTTTCTTTCCTTCACAGCGGTGCACTTTCGTTCCTCCCTAAAAGCCCAAACTTGACACCCAAATCAACCAAATAAATGAGTGTTGTAAAATGCAGTCTATTGTTGCTAAACTGCGGGACGTGCTTGATATATTAAATAATCGAGGTTTCAATATTAAGCAAAATAAGCGTCATTATGATGTTTGCCATAATCGAGCACCCCTACTGCTGAAGCTAGTTTGTTGGTTGTAGCTGTTGTGTTAGCCTGGTCAGGCTGCTGTAGCTTTCTGTTTATGCAGGGGTCCTGGGAGACCAGTAAAAGACTTTATTCTACCTTAATATTGGGCCAAACTTAGCTTATCTGCTGCTAAAACATTTGTTTTTTCGGTGAATCAAATGACACTTTTAATGTTATTGTCAAGTCAAGTGCAGTGGAGTCTTGGAGCTCAATCTCTGCATTCATATATATTTTAGGTCCATGGTCAGAAAGCAGCGTGGGAGGATCCAGTGGAGTGGGTGAGGGATACATTGCCCTGGCCTTCAGCTCAACAGGACCAGGCCAAACTCTTTCACCTCCCTCCACCAACCACCGGGCCCAACGCTGCTTCAACACTCCAGCAGACCAGTGATGACAGGTCTAAAAAGGACACGTCCCTTCCCACAATGGAGTCCGATCCACTGGTGAGTGTCCAGTACAGCTATACCTGAGCCTATGTAAACAGTTCTGCATGTGTTCTGACAAGCTGTCCTTGTTCTGTCCCTCATTCAGATGGCAATGCTGCTGAAACTCCAGGAGTCTGCCAACTACATCGAATCGCCAGAACGGGACATTTCAGGCAACCCCACATTCTAGGTTGCGCTAAAAGACTTGAGAGCTCGCTAATGGCTAGTGCTGTTTCAAAACACTGTTCTGTACAGCTGATTTGCACCTCCTTTTCCCTTCAAAAGGTTTGAGAGAGTCGGGAAGAGGAACTCTCAAGAACATCCAGGTCAAGGCAGACAAAACTCTCAGCCTGAAAGTAAAACATAAAAACAGATCCTGCCAGATCTGAGCAAAAATCTTTTTTGCACTGTTGTCTTAACCGGTCCTTCCTTTGCTTATCTAACCTGCAAGTTGCATGGCAATACTTGCAACTGAGGATTGTGAAGATTGGATGATTGTGAAGATGAGATGTCCTTGTCTACCGTACTGGAAACAAAATGTGCTTCATATTTGTTTGATTTTACTTTTGTTTTAGGTAATATCTGTCCATTACGACCAAAAATCTATTTATTCTTATTTGCAAGAGTACCGACACTCCATCCTAAAGATCAAGTCGCCTGAACCCTGTACACAAAGGTGCGGTTACATTTAGACCAACTTGGATGGATGCAAAATATAATGTACAAGATGGTGCTTAGAATTCAGCCTTAACTGATGTCCCTCCATATATCATGAAGTCAGTTTCATAGCAATCGGAAAATAACTCTATATTACCTCAGTTTGCATAGTGATGCAGTTTAAAGGTGCAGTACATATCCATAACCACATTGCTTTTATTCCTATCAAACATGCATACATGAAGGAGACAGATGTAGACTGTAGATCTCTGAGATGATGCACTTTGATATGTAGCTTTCAAGCAAGAGCACTGACTGTTTGTTTAAAACTCGAGGGTCATTCACTCTGACGGTGATTTGCAGCGACAAAGCAACCAGAAGTTATGTGTTTTCAATGAGGGTTGGAGCGACAAGGGCTGTTGACTATGGACAAAGTTGAGCAAAGTTTAACTATATGCAAATGTGACATTACCAATGGGAGAGTAAACAGTTAAGCTCATGCAATCTGCTGCTTGATATTGTTGGTCATTCATTATCTACGAAAGTTGCTAAATTTTGACGGCACTTGGATATGCAGCAAAAACAGTGGGGCTCATGTGATCCACCGCCTGATACAGTTGGGGGCAACCTCAGGTGATTTAATCACTAGCAGTAATAACAGGTGCTTTTACCAGTGCATGGGAGCAGTATGCAACTTCTTACTTTCAGTAATCGTGCATTTGACCTTAAGGCCTGGGTATACTTCATTGTCTATGTTAAGCTTAGTCTCACGCACAACCCAGACAGCAACATAGTGTTGGCCCAGATCCGGCCCACATCTAGTAAGTGTGGATTCCACGTGTACCAGGTGTGGGCTGGATCTGGGCTGACACTGTGTTGCTGTCTGGGAGTTGAGCATGCAAGCCTTTCAAACTATGCTCTTTTGAGCGTGTAATGATGATGTGTTAATGGACCTTGCTTTTCAAGTCCTCAAATCACTTGCGCATGCACTGTTATTGGCAGACACAAAGATTGGGGGGGAACACGGACGTTGTGCACGGACTGTGGTGATTGTGACCCGAGCTGGAGCAGAACGTAGACAAGGGAAGTATACTTTTGGCTTTACTACCAATAGCCAAGGTGCTAATGGATCATCAAGATAATTGAAGGCTTTGTTCTCACTGAAACCACAAACCCGATTCGCTTGCTGATGTCATTGCTGTAGCTACTAATGTAGGCCCTGTTTCCACCAGGTATTAATGTGGTGATCACTTGTGTTTGGATTTTGTTGAGAAACTTTCAATGCAGTGCATGAATACTATTTGAATTAATGAACCCGTGTCATGCGGTTTATAAGCAAATGCTGGAAAGGAAGAGAATATAAAGGATACGGATGGCAGCTGCAATTTAAATCGTAATCAATTTGTTTTGGTACAATGCAGCGAAGTACAACACATTCCAGACGAATACGCGCTTACTTTACATTTGACCACCTGAACATTTGTGATAATATCACCAGAAATGCATTTAATACCAGGTGGAAACAAGTCTGTAGATGTACTGGATATTGACTCCACTGCCTAAACAAACAAATCCAAATAAAATGGGTCTAGATTGCGTTTGAAAACAAATCAGGATTGTTTGCAGTGTGAACAAAGCCAAAATGGTTTAAACAACTTGTTTTGTCTGGAGGAGGTTGAGTAATTTAAAATGTTTGGCTTTTGTTATGTCTTGAGGTTCAAAGCAAAATTACATCAGTGTTAGCTTACAGTTTTACACACGCTTGTGTACTTTGTTCTTCTGTAACAATGTAGCCAGTTTTTGGAAATGTTGTAATAATTGGGTTTTTTTTATGGTGGTTTCAAGTCATGGGACAGCCCCATGTCAGCGTCTTTATAATCATTCCAGTAATACTTAACTGTAATAATTACGAAATTTCAAAAAACACAAAAAAATAATAATGGTGGATTGTAACTTATGAATGCGTTTGCTATTGGCTGATTACAAGTGCTGCAGAACTGTATGTGCATGAAAGCTTTAACTTTGAGGAAGATTATAGTTAAAAAAGGGCACCTTTTCATGAGATGCCAAATGATGTGTTGGCAACCAGTCTACAAGAGTCACGTGCTATTTTTCCCTAAATTATTATTATCTAATTGAAACGTGTACTAACCGGTCTTAGTACTAACAGTATAGCAATGTCAGATGAAACTCGTGCCGTTGTAATCGCAGAATGTAAATTGGATCAAAACATCAGTTTGCCAACACACCTACTGCTCTTGATGATGCTTGCTAATTCTTGTGTTTGTGTTTACGTGTCCTGTTAATGTCAGATGTAGCTCTCCAAATGAATAACCACAGGAGTGTTTTTTTAAAGGTCTTTTTTTGTACGTATTTTTTACTAAATGATCTTAGTCTGACATTTGTAAATAGGATTTTCAAAAAATGACCAAAAAAATGCAAACAAAAACCGTCTATGGTAGAATAAACATCGGAAGGATAAAATATAACACCTCTAAACTGAATGTGTCTGGTTAGATTTACATTACAGCGAGGATCGCAGTCATCTCTCAGTTATTGCCTTTCCGGTAGGGACAGGTTAAGTAACTAGATCATGTTGCCTATGTACATTTTTCACTATAAAAGTGTCCTCTTTATTCTCTTCCGGGTCGTACAAGGTATAGAATAGCTTTTACGATTAGTTGGCCTCAACAACCCATAAAAAATGGTAAAAAAAAAAAAAGTGACAGTGGTGCTTCAAATCACACAAGTACCTCAAAATCTGTCGTAACAGCTCATTGTAGGATAAAAAAAAAAAAAAAAAAAATTCCCTTAATAGCTTATGGATAGTTTGGGGCTTTGGGGGAGATTCCCCGTTGTTTGTCTTGAAAATGTGCCTAATATAAGCCAACTCGTTGGACATTGCAATACCTAAACTATTATGTTTTGCAAGAGATTGTTTACTGCGGGGGACAGGAATGCGAGCGAACGTGCTATCCTTTTTTTATGCTAGCTTATAAAATGACTTTGAGATTTGAGCTCGCAGGGAGTCTCATTTCCAAATGTCCTGGAAATCGCACAAACCGAAGCCATTTCCCACTGTCACAGATATATTTGCATCGTAGTACAGTGTGCTTTATCATATCTTGCATAACAGATATAGTTTGGACAACCTAAAATAGAGTGTTTAACTATGTATTGATTAATTTATTCGTTATTTTCTGTGGTTTATGAATAACAACGCTGAATGTTCAAGCAGGCACAATAATAAACCTGTGGTTTGTTAACTCTTTTTTCCCACTTGTTTTATATTAAACATGCTATACAAGGTTTGATTTTGTTTAATCAAAACAGATTGATGATTTGTCACTATGCAGTGTTGGAATATAATTTTAGGCTGAGACTGAGTTCAGTTGTCAGTACCAATGGCAGATAACAATGGTATATGTGATAAGCTAATGTGCAGTTTTGATGGTGTTTTAATGTCGTTGATGTCTATCACCATTGTTTGTCTGGAAAAACACATTGGACCTACCTGTCCCACTGGGATTTCAAACAAAACTGCTTTTCTTTTTTTTCTTTTTCTTTCAAGAAAGGGATCTTGATTTCTCTTTAATAAATATTTCTATTTTGTATAGAACATTGCATTTGTAAACATTGTAAATATGAGACTCATCTGCGACCACAATCACAGTAAAATATGAAAAATCCGGCCCTAGGATGAGACACCTTTTGTTATTGTTGTCTTTTATCATAATTTTTTTTGCGAACTGTCTGCTGGAAAGGGGTTATAAAGGCGTATGTGCTGATCTGAGAGGATTTAATCCATCAAATATTCACTCACGTTTTCAATAAACTCATGCCATCCCTACTATGTCTCTTTCACTGGTCTTGTACACTTATTTCAGGTTTAAAAAAATTTTTTTTTGACAATTATTACATTAAAGAAATTGATCATCTGTTTGTATTTTTGAACACTACACAACTTGGTAATACTTTAGAATGCTGTTCCTTCATTAATGAATAACTACACAGGAACAAATAAGTAACGCCAATATTCTAGTAACTATTAACTTACAATAAACTTTGATTAACGAATAAGTGATAGCGCTCAGTTAAATGTGTTAGTTCACTATTAGCCAATCAGTAACTACCATTTCATTTTTCACTGAAGACTAAGAACTACTATATACGGGTTCATAATTAATATTAATAATGCATAATGTATAATATAAGGTAATGGTAACCCATTAGTAATGAATCAAGTGTTACTACATCCTTCTAAAGGAACTACTATTAATTTGGATCAGTATTCTAAAGTGGAAAGGTTAATAACTACCTAATATTGACTGAAATCATTGTAAGCTTGTGAGATTTTTGTAAGGTTTTGGATGGTAATGACTCAAGTTTTACTACATCTTTCTAAAGGAACTGGTTATTATTTGGATCAGAATTCTAAAGTGAAGATCATGGGAACACACTAGTAATGACTAAAGTGTTACCAAATCCATCGGAAGGAATTCCTATTAAAAATCTTTAAAAAATCTCAAAAGCTTACAATATTAGGTAGTTGTCATGTTTTTCACTTTAGAATACTGATCCAAATAATTAGTAGTTCCTTTATAAGGATGTAGTAACATTTGAGTTACTAGTGGGTTACCGTTACCTTTTATTATAAATTATGCATTATGCAACCTGTATGTAGTTCTCTGGGAGGTATGGAAAAAAATAGTAGTTACTGATTAGCTAATAATGAACTACCACATTCAACTGAGCGCTATTACTTACTAATTTGTTAATCAGAATGTTAATAGTGTGTTACTCATTTGTATCTGTGTAGTTATTCATTAATGAAGGAACATGGTCTAAAGTGTTATCCACAACATTTCAAGTCAAATATTTTTATTCTGCTTGTTGAGGTTTGTCTCCCTCTTCCATCTTAATTTGTAACTGCTGTATGGACCGCACGTTGCAGTTACACTTTTAGACAAATGAGGGTGCCAAATGTCAAGAAGTAGGATTACATTCCAGACATTAAATATTTAAAATGAGAATGGTCAAGTAAAACATGAGTGAGAAATAATTGGACTCTAGGCACGAAAGCTACATGATACTGAGTCAACCAATTACTATGAATAACTTTAATGAGGTGAGACCAGTTTAGGGTTATTCCTGGGTTGATAAGAACAGATTTATCTGTGTACTGGAGGCTATTTAAAGAAGAGGAGGAGTCCCGAAGGTTCATACTCAGAGGTGGTATAAATTGAACGTCCCAAAAGACATTGCCATTTCAAAGACCGGTAGTCCTGTTGAGTTTCTCCCAAGCATCATGCCAGCCAAACCAGCACCTATAAAGAAGTCAGCCAAGAAGGCTGCTGCAAAAGAGGAGAAGCCGGCAGAGCCTGTACCCGAGACTGTCCCGGCTGAGGTACCCCCTGTGCCCGAGACTGTCCCGGCTGAAGCAGCACCGGTAGAAGCTCCGGCTGGAGAGGCAGTGGCCAGACCTGCCCCTGCTGCAGAGGAACCTGCTCCTGAAGGTACTCAGTGTATAAGTGTGTCTAACCGTAATAATCTCATTTAAAAGACAAATTCTTCTGATTATTTTAGTAACAGGCGTACTGTAAAATTGATACTCATGTTAAGTCATGTTTATAATTGCCTACTGTGTTCATCGACGTCTGTCAGCTGTCTTGCAATGAAAGAATCAATGTATCATCTGTACTTTCGAGGACTCACTCACGCCCCCTACTGAACAACATGCACTACTTCCACTCACATCACTGGGAACCTGATGATGTTCTTCACTAAATGTACTTAATTTGCCATAACATCATAGTTAGCCTACTACAGTTATTGCTGCTAATGTAAAATGATAATATAATGTTATAAAATAAATATCTATCCATTTTGTCGTTATTTATTTGTTTATCGACAGTGGCAGCTAATACAAAAAAGTTTAGAAAAACTAAACTTAGTAAAAATCTGATGTTTTGGTAGAGACAAAGGTTCTAATGATTAAAACGTGTTCCCTTGTTCAACTGTTTTATTAATTTAGGAAAATGGAATTGTCATTCTGAACATTCACAAACTGCTGGAAGATAACTTCTGTCTTGGGTGTTGGCTTTACAATCTCGGAAAACTAAATATTCTAATTATTATGTACATGATGTAGTAATTTCCCTGATATGGTCCCTTATAAACATGTACTATAGCACCTGTCGATCATTGGACTTTGTGTTACAGAAGCATTCTAATTTATGACTACCTATCCACTAACGTTTACCCAATATATTCTAACATTTATTTAACATGTAACGCTAGACTTGACCCCTGCTGCTCAGGGTTAGACTGCTGCCCCTTAAGATGGGACATAGTGTATAGGGTAAAGCTATAACAAAAACACGGCTGATAATTTCTACCCTGTCAAATTTATTTTTGCTTTTGCATTAGAGTACAAATAGCATTTTTTTTTTTAACAAATAGCATGTTTAAATCATGTTTTAAAATTGTAAGTTGCATTAACCCACATCTTAGGGGTCAAAACAGGTTCCCCCCACCTGTTGTTACATCTTCAGTAAACTGGCCTGCTGTGCTGTGTGCAAAAACTACTAATCACCAACCATGTGTGTGGTCAAATCAATATTAACTTGTGATGGAAGAGAGTGTCTCACTACATGCTGATATAGCATGACTTTTCACCTGAATTTTCTTAAACATCCGTTGCTGTGACTGCTTCATGAGGGCAATATATAAGTATATTTGTCTGCTGAATTTTATGTTGCAGAAGAAGGGGCTATTTCTGCAACTGTTGCTCCATGAAGCTAAACGTCTCGGATTACGACTGTAACCCTTGTTCCCCGAGAAGGGAACGAGACACTGCGTCGTCGTCGTGACGACACTATGGGGAACGCACTTAGCGTAACGCATCTGAAGTATGAATGAAATCTGTCCAATCCTGATTGGTGCTGCGTCATGACGTAGTAGATGACGGCACAACCGGAAGATACAAAGGGACGCCGGCACACACACACATTAGCTCCTTTGCGATGAAGCAAGCGCTCTGGCCGTGATAGGTGTGGCGACGAGCCGCAGTGTCTCGTTCCCTTCTCGGGGAACAAGGGTTACAGTCGTAACCCAAGACGTTCCCCTTCGAGGGAACTCACACTGCGTCGTCGTCGTGACGACACTATGGGGAACATAATGCCCACTATGCCACACCGTAATCACACCCACCCTAGTGTGAAGCTGGGAGACCAGGCACACTTTAGGACACGAGCACTCTGGCGCCAGGCGTCACAGGGAGTTGCAGACTGTAGAAACGTATGAAGGTGTGCAGGGTGGCCCACCCGGCCGCCTCGCAGATCTCCTGAAGTGAGACGCCAGAAAGGAGGGCCACCGAGGAGGCCATGCCCCTGGTGGAATGAGCCCTCACGACCATAGGTGAAGGCAAATTGCGCACCTGATAAGCCGCGGCTATAGCCTGGACAATCCAATTGCCGATTGTCTGTTTAGATGCAGGCAGCCTTTTCTTGGGGGAACCAAAGCACACCAACAACTGTTCTGACTTCCTCCACTGAGAAGACTTCTCCAAATAAACCCTCAGGGCTCTGACTGGGCAGAGCAGGTGAAGTCTCCCCACTTCCGCCATCCCATGAGGTGGAGGATGGACGGCCTGAAGAACCACTGACCGTGCCGCACTAGACGGCACCATGGGCACATAGCCCGGTCCAGGATGTAAGATGGCCTTAACACCGTCAGGGGCAAGCTCCAGGCAAGTTGGCGTTATAGCCAAAGCCTGGAGATCCCCCACTCTCCTCAGAGAGGTGATGGCAAGGAGAAAGGCCACCTTGAAGGTCAGGTTCTTTGCCTCAGCCGACTCCAGTGGTTCAAAAGGGGCCTCAGCCAACCCTTCAAGAACCACCGCCAGGTCCCAAGTTGGGACTCTGGAGTGAGCCGCAGGCCTCATCCTCCGAGCCTCACGGAGGAAACGTACAACCATATGGTGCTTTCCCAAAGGCCCAGCACCTGAAGGTGAGTGGAAAGCCGCAATGGCAGCCACATACAACTTAAGTGTGGACGGGGTAAGACCGGCGGAGAAATGATCTTGGAAGAGCTCCAGCACTGAAGCCACTGGGCAGTTAACTGGGTCCACCTCACGCTCTCTACACCAAGTGGAAAACACATTCCACTTCAGGCTGTACAGTCTCTTGGTGGAAGGAGCCCTGGAGCTGAGTAGGTTCTCGACAACACCTGCTGACAGGCCAGCCTCTAGGTACCGAGCCCCGTCAGGGGCCAGACCCAGAGGTTCCACAGCTCTGGCCGGGGGTGAAATATTGTGGCCCCTGCCTGAGACAGCAGATCCCTCCTCAGAGGGACCTGCTATGGGTGGCCGTCTAGCAGTGCTACAATGTCCGAGAACCATATCCGGGCCGGCCAGCGGGGTGCTACTTCCCGGCGGACCCGCTCCAAGACTCCCGGGAGCAGAGCAATCGGGGGAAATGCGTACAGATGCAGCCTCGGCCACGTCTGTGTCATAGAGTCCAGCCCCAGCGGAGCTGGATACCTGAGAGAGGACCACAGTGGCCAGTGGGACGTCTCTTGAAATCTCACGCACATGGCCTCCACCACCTGGGGGTGGAGTCCCCACTCCCCGGGCCTCAGCCCCTGCCTCGACAGAACGTCTGCTCCCTGATTTTGGTCCCCGGGGACATAGATCGCTCTGAGAGACGACAGTTTCCCCTGGGACCACAGAAGGATCTGGTGTGCCAGTCTGCATAGAGGGCGCAACCTCAGACCTCCCTGATGATTCAGATACGCGACTACTGAAGTGTTGTCCGAGCGTATCAGGACACGGTGAAAAAAAAAAGGAGGTCCGGAAAAAACAACAACTCCTCAGAGCCTTTTAGACCGCCAGCATTTCCAGGCAGTTGATGTGCCAGGAAAAATGGCGGGTGTCCCACAGACCTCTCGCAAAGCGGCCGTCCATGACCGCGCCCCAACCAGTGAGGGAGGCATCTGTTGAAACGATTTTCCGGCAACATGATGCTCCCAGCACCGGTCCCTGTGACAGGAACCAAGGTTTCCTCCATATGACAAGGGAACGAAGGCATCTGGGCGTTACCCTGATCATATGGAACGGATTTCCCCTCGGGGAAAACCCCTTGGCTCTCAACCACCATGGAGGGGTCTCATGTGAAGCAGGCCAAAAGGTATAACGGTGCTGCCATGAGCCCCATAAGTCTCTGAAACTGCTTCACAGTGAGGTTGTGGCCTAGCTTCACTCTGGAGACCATTGCCAGTATGGATTCCACGCGCACAGGAGACATCTGTGCCCGCATCGTCGTGGAGTCCCATACAACTCCCAGGAACATAGTCCTCTGGGAGGGCGTCAACACACTCTTTTTTGTGTTGAGTCTCAACCCCAGGCTCTGGATGTGGGCGAGGACAACATCTCGATCGCCAGCTCTCGCGACTGGGCCAATATCAGCCAGTCGTCGATGTAATTGAGCACCCTGACGCCCTCGAGCCTCAGGGGTGCTAGAGCTGCATCCATGCACTTGGTGAAGGTGCGAGGGGAGACTAGGCCGAAGGGAAGAACCCGATATTGGTACGCTTCGCCCCCGAAAGCGAACCTCAGGAACTTCCTGTGACATGTAAGGATGGATATATGGAAGTATGCGTCCTTCAGATCTAACGTGACGAACCAGTCCTCAAACTGGATCTGACTCACGATGGCTGGAATTGTGAGCATCTTGAACCTGAACCTCCTCAGAGAACGATTCAAGTGTCTGAGGTCTATTATTGGACGCAACCCCCCATCCTTCTTGGGAACTATGAAGTACCGGCTGTAGAACCCGGACTCCCTGTCTGGCAGAGGAACACATTCTATGGCCTCCTTGACCAACAGGGATTGAACTTCCTGTTCCATAACCCGAACCTGCTCTGGGCCGACCACAGTCCATCCCACCCCGTTGAACTTTGGGGGAGGGGAGCTGAACTGCAGCCTGTAACCCAGCTCTACAGTATGCAGGGCCCACGTAGATGTATTCGGAATACATGGATACAGACATCGACTTCCTGAGGGCTTCACTGAGGGGAGGCTCTTTCGGTTTCGCTCTCGACACCCTGAAGCGGTGGACCGGCAGGGAATAATCGAAAACCGTTCCCGATGGGCAAACACGAGCACTGCCTGGCCGCAAGCCCTTGCGTTCGCTGCTCATCATTTTAATTCCTCAGAATTAAATGCAGTGATAAACACTGTATAAGTGAAACGGTCTGAATGGTAGGCTGAATTAAAATATCTAACTTAATATAATATTCATTTATAATATTATCAGATAATATTCCATCATTTTAATTTTAACTTCGCAAACGCGAGATTCGAGTCATTCACAATATATTTGGTTTTCATCTCTCTAGAAGCTGGAGCTGACTGTTCATGCCTCGCACACACACAGAATCTTTAATTGCAAAGCAGACCCGCAATCTATGCACTGCCTCGGCAAGCGCGAGATCCGAGCCACTAGATTCTGTATTGCAATGTACGATCTTTAATTTACGTGCTGCCTCGACAACGCGAGATCAAGTCACAGAATCTTTATTGCAGAGTAGACCCGTAATCAACGCGCTGCCTCGGCAAACGCGAGATCCGAGCCACTATAGATTCTGTATTGCAATGCAGACCTCTAATCTACGCGCTGCCTCACCAACGCGAGATCCTAGTCACAGAATCTTTATTGCAAAGTAGACCCGTAATCAACGCGCTGCCTCGGCCAACGCGAGATCCGAGCCACTATAGATTCTATATTGCAATGCAGCTTATTTAGGACAATTCTTGTGGGACAAACAACACCAAATAGGACAGACAGTTTGACACAGAGCGCTTGCTGAAGAGCAAAAAGCTAATGTGTGTGTGTGCCGGCGTCCCTTTGTATCTTCCGGTTGTGCCGTCATCTACTACGTCATGACGCAGCACCAATCAGGATTGGACAGATTTCATTCATACTTCAGATGCGTTACGCTAAGGCCGTTCCCCATAGTGTCGTCACGACGATGACGCAGTGCGAGTTCCCTCGAAGGGGAACTACCATTACTAAAAAGGACTGTTTATTCAAAAGGGTATCTAGCGATCTCTCCTGAGTAACACTGCTCTAATGATTTGCTATTAGGCCCTGCTGATGAAGCTGCTCCCTCCACTAATGCTCCAGCTGAGGGTAAATAATTGTGCTTTTATTACCATTTTTAATTGTCCGATTTCAGTTTGGATCCAGACACTGTAATTTGACGTACACCCTTCAGAAAATGACAATTTATAAGGCTACAGTTCATTATCAGTCTCATTCAGTCTCAAATGTTTTGTGTTATGATTTTATCGACATGGGAAGTAAAATCCATGATGCATTTGAATAAATAATATTCCGAATAATCCTGCATATTTGATCATCAGCTGCTCCTGCTGAAGCTGCACCTTTAGAAGAGCCCCCTAAACCACCAACACCACCTCCTCCAGCAGGTAATCCATCCATCCATCCATCAATACAACTAATTTATCCATTCACCAAATCCATCCATCCACCCAATCCATCCATCAATACTCCTAATCCCTCCATTCACCTAATCCATTAATCCATCAATCCACCTAACCCATCCATCACCCAGTTCATCCATCAATTAATCAATCAACCAATCAGTCCACCCATCCATCATCCACCAAATCCATCCATCCATCATCTACTCAATCCATCCATCCATCCATCCATCCATGTATCAAATCAACCTCATCTATCCACCCAATCCATCCCACCCATCTAACCATATATCCAATGGACACCATCCATCCATCCATCTATGTATCCATATATCCAATGGACCCCATCTATCCATCCATCTGTCTATCCATATATCCAGTGGACCCCATCCATCCATCTATCTATCCATATATCCAATGGACCCCATCCATCCATCCACCCAATCCATCCATCCATCCACCCAATCCATCCATCCGTCTATCCAATGGACCCCATCCATCCACCCAACCAATCAATCCATTCATCCACATATGCTATCAACCCCATCCATCCAGCTAATCAATCAATCCAATCCATCTGCCCATTTATACATCCAAACCATCCTCCCAATTCATCAATCCAATCCATCCATCCTTCCGTCCATTCAATCAGTTAATCTTCCAAATTCATCCATCCACCCATTTATCTATCAAATCCATCCACCTAATCCATCCATCCATATATATAAAAGTTAATATGTTTTTTTTTACTGTGAATTGATGGTTTTTATGTCTCTAATGAATGTGCAGTGCCCGCCAGTGCCCCTCAGAAGCTCAGCGTGGATGATGTCAATGATACCTCAGTCACTCTTAAGTGGAGATCCCCGGAGAACATTGGCTCTGGACTGGATGGATACATTGTAGAATACTGCAAGGAAGGATGTGTGTATATCCTCTCAGTATTGCTGATAAGCTCTTTAGATTAGAGATAGTGTTTCAATCATCATGCCTTCATCTAGAAATTGAACCATGTAGAACTATCAGATGTCACAAGAAAAGTGAGTTCTATGACAGTCTGCTATAGCACCTGTCTTTAAAATGTCACCACAGACTGATTTATAGCTCGCCCCTGTAAGTCTCCCTATTAGGAAGGGATAGTTTCAACCAACTGTCACCGTATCTGCACATCCCACATTTAGATTTGTGGATCTATACTGACATCACTGCTAGTGTGTTTGGAAATTCATACTTGTTCTTTAACTGGGTAGTTGACGCATAACATCAATATTTTAGGGTTTTCAATTTTTGTTTATGAATGTGTAATCATCATTTTGGGAATGTAATTTAATATTTAATCACCTTCTTGCCTTCACAAGTTGATTTTACATGGTCCTGTGGTGCGACCAATTCTTAAATTTATTTTAAATTAATTAAAATGCTAAAACTTTTATGATTGTACTTTTAAAAACTATTGTTTTAGTTGTACATAGAACATCATGCAAACTTTCCAAAAGTTTTTCATGTCAAACTGCTGTTAAATCTACCCTAATTTTATATTAAGCTAAAGTATTTAATAAATTATACTAATGTTTTTTTGTAGAATTTTACGAAGTTATATATCATCTATCCATGTTTACACTCTACAGCTTCTGAATGGGTGGCTGCCAATACTGAACTCACAACGTCCAACCGGTTTGTCATCAGCGGCCTGACAACCGGAGACCTACTTAACATTCGTGTCGTGGCCATGAATGCCGGAGGCCGTAGCGAGCCCGTCGTCCTGCCACAGCCCATCCCTGTCCGTGAGATTATGGGTGAGTGTCTATGCATGGCTGAAAAGACCCACATGTGTAGGGGACAGATGAAAGTGACGAATCATCTCTGGTTACTTCACAGAGTCTGATTACTTCAAACACTAATTACTTCATAGTGATATACTGTTTCAGTGTGTTCTCTGAGCCCTGGCTCATGTGGCTTACTGCCGAAGCTCAGATGACAGTATGTGTTTCCCAACAGTGAAAAAGCTGGTGTAAGTGCACTGCCTCAGCTTTTAGCTACCTCTCTTGCCCTCAATGTATTCAACAGCTGTGGGTATATAAATCCCATTGGCTTGCGCTGACAAGAGCTTTCATTAGCATTTAAATTACAAACATAAAGACCTAGGGCTGTCAGAGCAATCTGAGCTAAACACATACTGTAGATTATCCTCCTAAATGGAGTGTAGTACTTGCATAATGGTGCATATTTATAAGAATTTTTATCTAACTAAAGGATTGTATGAACTGCTTTCATTGCTGGTGCAGGGTTTCTATTCAGGGCCTGGTTCTTAGCCCTTGCACTTGACCACTTTCATTGGTGGAGCTTGACCTTGAATCATTGGGCCAGATTTACTAACAGCCTGCGTCAGGATTTACTAAAGACTCACTGTCAGTGTTGCCAAGTCTGTGGTTTTCCCGTGAAATTGGGCAATTTTTAAGTTGTTGCTGTGTGTTGATTTTTTATTTTTTTTCCTGCTGGTTGATTTCCATCCCCCGGAACGTACAATTTTGGCGCTCCAACACCCCAAACCTTCAAATTCCGTAGTGAACACTGCATTTGAATATTTTGGGGCTATTTTTTGATTGGCCATTGGGCTAGTGTGGTTGCACAGACCCTGCACACAGTAAGAATTGTTTTTAATATTGGACAGATTTTTTATTTTATTTGTTACTTTTATTTATGAAATGTGGAATTTCTCAGAAAATTTGATTAGAATTAGATTACAAGGCCTGGGGTCGAGGGTGGCAGTAAGAGTTTTACAAATCTGGCTTTCCAGGTTGACATGGCCAGCTAGTGGCTCTTGTGTTTTGGCTTAATTCTGTGTGTTTTGAACCGTTATTTGTTTTGTAAAGTACATCGCTGTAATGCTGTAATGCTAGGTAATGCTGTAATGCATTTTATCCAAGCAATCAAATACCCACGTAAGATTCTGAAATCAACTCATGTTGTTAATAGGGATGCATCGAATCCAGGATTCGGATTCGGACGAATATTGGGCTTTTTGACGGGGGTTCGGTTTCTGCCGAACCTTCACATTTTTTTCCACCGAACCGAACCCTAGGCTTGCACTATGCGTGCTACGCTGGTCGACGTCACAAAGTCGTTGATTACGGGAAGATGTTTACGTAGGTTCGAGTGCAGTAGAGCTGAGAATTAGAAAATGGAACTCGTGAGCAGGAAAAGTGTTGTTTGGCAGTACTTTCAGTTAAAAGAAGGCGATTCAAGTCGAGCTATATGTTCTATTTGCAATGGTGATTTGTCTCGGGGTGGCAAGGACTTTAATTCATTAATGTTTAATTCATTAATGTGTTTACTGTGTTAATGGACTGAGGATGGGAGTAGGATTCGGTATTCAGTTTCGGATTCGGCAGAATCTTAACCAGTGGATTAGGTATTCGGCCGAACCCCAAAAATTTGGATGTGGTGCATCCCTAGTTGTTAATAGGTCAAACAATCCTGACCAAAAAGAGATATGGAGGCATGTTGGCTTGGAGAACCAAACGGGAACGATCTGTTCATCCATTTGGGTTTAGCAGGTGAATGTTGTGGTGTGTGGCAGCCATTCAAGACATCACACAGGATTACGTATCCGAACACGGGCTGCAAAAAGGGATCGAAGAAGCAGGATTAGTTTTTTCACTCGTACAAGCACAGGCATTTGAGAAATTAGGTCAAGTAATGTAAAGTAAGCCAGAGATGAGCTGAATGTGAACCTTCAAAGCCAACTGTGCCGTCCCAAAGTGCCACCCAAATCAAGCATTATGTCAGCATGTCAGCTCAGCAATGTGTGTTGCTCCACAGGATTCAATTGTTTCCTGTAATAATGTTTGAACTTTGGAGTCCTGGGAAGTAAAGATTAGAGGTCTGGTGGGATAGATTTGGGAGGCTGTACCCTGGTAACAGATGTGCTCAGAGAGTACAGCTAATAGAGATTTTGATCAGAGAGGTCAAAGGTCCTGGGTGACATATGGTTGTCAAGAGCAGTAGTTCCCAAACTGGGGTATGTGAAGTGACAGAGTGGATACCTGAACAAAATGATTTGCTGTTCATTTAATTCTACCCCACCTTAAAATAACATTAAAACTGAGCATGTAATGAACAGGCGAAAAGCAGGTGAAAACAGAAAATATGTAGTGCCGTAAAAGGTCGAATATATGACGTCCAATCAAATCACCTCATCTTTTGTGGTCAAAACTGACTGCATCCACATGAGCAGCATGCTTGATAGGTTGTGTGTAGAGTACATTAGCGCTGTTTTCCACAATGTAGGTTTGTAAAAGTGGGGTTTTAACATTCACTAGCATGAAGAACAAATATAGACAGAGACTATGCATAGAGATCGATTTAAGACTCAAACTCCTTGACAAGCGTGAGTTCTTGTTTTTAACGCTGATATTTATACGAGCAAGAATGCATTTTTCCCGAATATTCCCACAATTGCAAATGTGACATTGATTTTATACAACAGTTTAACAAACAAAAAGGTAAAATTAGGTGATGTACATTTTAAACACCGTATTGTCAGTATTGTTTGCTCTAGCAAGCAAGCAAGCAACTTTATTTATATAGCACATTTTCAAACAACAGACGTTGCCCCAAAGTGCTTTACAAAAATGATAACATTAAAATCGTACAACAAAACAAAACATAACTTATTCAAAAGCTAAAGAAAATAAATATGTTTTTAAATAAGACTTAAAAGTGGCAATTGATGGAGCTGACCTCACGTGGAATGGTAAACTATTCCAAAGTTTGGGACCTACCACAGAAAAAGCACAATCTCCTTATGATTTTAAATGACAACGAGGGACCTTTAAAAGCCTTTGATCGGAGGACCTAAGAACTCTAGAAGGAGAGTAGGGAATAGTAAGATCACTGATGTACTGGGGGGCAAGGCCTGATAGGGCCTTGTAGACAAACAAGAGGACTTTAAAATCAATCCTGAATTTAACCAGAAGCCAATGTAAGGATTGCAGTACAGCAGTAATATGGTCTCTCTTTCTCACCCCCGTTAAAAGCATTGCCGCTGCATTTTGCACTAACTGTAGGCGGACTAGCATAGTCTAGGGGAGACCAATATATAAATACTTGCAATAGTCAATCTTTGATGAAATAAAAGAGTGAACCACAATTTCCAAATCCTTAAATAAAAAATGCTTTACTTTAGCAATTGATCTCATGTTAAAAAAGCTACCTTTAACAACAGCACCAATCTGTCTATTAAAATTTAGTGATGAGTCCATGGTCACCACTAAACTCTTTACATGATCTTCAATCTTTAGGGACAAGGAACCTAAACGATCAGGAAAGGTAGGTGAGATGGGAGAGCCTACCATCAAAACCTCAGTTCCCTTACGAAGGGAACTCAACGATGCGTCCATCGACGCCATGGGAACGCCCCCAGCGTGACTGCGTCTGAAGCATCTATGTCAACTAGTCCAATGGAAAGAATGAGCGTCACGGGCGGGTGACGTCATGACCAGGATATGATAAAAGCACATCCGGTGCAAACCGGCATTAGCTTCTGTTGCCTCAGCAAGCGATCTGTGTCAAACTGTCTGTTATATTTACTGTTGTCTGTCTGATATATATATTTAAGGAAACTAAACAATTGCACAAACTCTGTGTTCTCCCTGCTCGCGCTATTTAACGAGTAGGGACACACACGAGCTTTGTGTGATGGGTTTGGGAGTAGAGCATGCGGTATCAGCCTCCGAGGGGGCTGATCGCCAACATTGTGAGAAGCTTTCGCTTCGCATGCTCCGCTCCCGCCTGTCACTTTTCGAGGAAAGTGGCCGGGCTCGCAATTCTCAGGGTGACAGGTCCTGCGTCTGCCGAGGCAGCGCGGAGAATGCATTCCTGTGGATCGCGAATAGGATCTCTTTACGGGGTTGGAGACGGGTCCGCGGATCTTATCTCCTCCCTTTCCACGAGGGATCCAGTGCTCTCTCGCCGGTCTCGGAAGCCCGCGCTGCGGTCTCTTCCGCCCGGGGAGAGAGAGAAATCAATGCTTCAGTGCTCTACCTCCGAGGAGGTAGATGTGCTGGGCATTGAAAGTGACACAATCATGGGGGAAGTGAATTTGCCATCTCTTTCCCCAGCGTATGAGAAATATATATAGCCTATATATATATATATATATATATGATAGTTTATATATTATATATAAAATAAAGTGAATATATATAAAAAATATATATAAAAATAATAAGCTGGTGGAAGTGTTTACTAAGGCTGTAGATAAATTAAATATTTATGGCCAGCAGAAATAAGGGGGCACTCGTCCTAAAAATAAAATAGATTAAACGAGTTTCCTTCCCTCTGTTTTTCCACCTCCATCACGGGGCCTTCCATTTTTCCCGATCTGCACAGCGAGCTGTCTAGATCATGGAAAAAGCCTTACTCCTCTTGTCTTTTAGCCCCCACATTCATGTATATTCAGATATTTGGGGGTTAAGAGGGTATGGCTATGGGGCAATACCCCGGGTAGAACAGACGCTTGCGAGCTATCTGTCTCCCGGTTCAGTATTGTACCTGAAGGCGTCGGCTTCTCTCACTAAACCATTAAAGAAAACTATTTTTTAATCTAGTGGGAAAAGCATATATGGCAGTGGGTCTAGCATGGGCCTGCTTGCACACCATAGCAGTGCTACAAGCATATCAGGCTGACCTGCTGCGGTATTTGGACAGAAGTGAGGGAGTTTGGCCCGATGGGGTTTGAGAACTCCGTCGGGCCACAGATTTATCTCTCAGGGATGGCAGCCCTTGTGGTCACTGAGAGACACCTCTGGCTCAATTTGATGGGAATCATAGAGAAAGATACAAGATAATCTCTCCCTCGCTATGTCCAACCCCCTGGGGCTGCTGGGCGTGAGCAGCTCCAGCCGTCTAGTTTCTCATACACAACACAGCAGCCAAAGCCTTCAAAGCAGAAACCGGATCCGAGGACCGTTCTTCACGCTGAGAAGGCTGCGGCTCAAAAGAAAAAAAGGTCCTGATGTTCACGCATCAGGCCTGTGAGGACAGCCCCGACCGAAGTGGAGCGGTGTACACCTCATTTTACGGTGCCCGTTCCATTTCGGGGTCCTCACGAGACCGTTCTGCCAACCCTGCCACCCTCGGTGCTTCAGGGCGCAGCGGTCTCCAGCGAGTCGCTGATGCTATGCTGCGGCACAGCATCGGTTTCGCGCCCTCTGAGGGGGGCCTTAGAGCGGCCAGTTCAGGTAGTTCCTGCCATTATGTTTCAGGCTCCGGAATTGGCTGTCTCGATAACACCAGAGACCAGCCTCGAGAGGCTGGTTCCCTTAGTAAATTTTCTGGCAGCGTGGAAGCTTCTGCCGAATATTTCTCATTGGGTCCAGCACATTGTAGAGAAAGGATACAGAATCCAGTTTGGTTCTCGTCCTCCTCGTTACAACGGGGTGCTGCCCACAGTGGTGCATCCCGAGCAGGCTCTGGTAATGGAGCAAGAGGTAAAGGCCCTGTTAGCAAAGGAAGCTATAGAGCAGGTGTACTCACCCGACATTGCGTCGGGTCTTTACAGTCGTTATCTCATTGTTCCAAAAAAGGATGGAGAGCTGCGTCACATACTAGATCTTCGTCTGTTGGAGTGTTTGGTGCTGGAACTCAATTCCAAAATGCTGACACTCAAACAGATCGTGACTCAAATCAGATCCGAGGACTGGTTTGTCACGATAGATCTAAAAGACGCATACTTCCATATCTCCATCCTCCCTCAGCACAGGAGGTTCCTGAGGTTTTCTTTGGGGCAAAGAACACCAGTATCAGGCACTTCCTTTCGGTCTAGCTCTATCACCCCGCACATTCACGAAGCGTGTAGACGCAGCTCTGGCCCCGCCAGGCTGCAGTGCATATGCATTCTGAATTGCATAGATGACTGGCTGATTCTAGCGGAATCAGAACAGTTAGCGGTTCGGCACCGAGGTGTCGTTCTCGCTCCTATGCAGATGTTGGGGTTGAGGCTCAATGCCAAGAAGAGTGTGCTTTCTCCAGTACAGAGAACCACTTTCCTTGGTGTGGTATGGGATTCAGTGACGATGCGGGCCACTCTGTCGCCCGTTCGTGTAGCTGCTATCCTAACAGCCACAAAAGAGCTGAGGCTAGGCCAGTCACGCACTGTAAAACAGTTAGAGAGACTGTTGGGTCTTGTGACAGCAGCGTTCAACGGGATAACTTTTGGCCTGCTGTACATGAGACCTTTACAGTGGTGGCTCAGGACCAGAGGGTTCTCCCCGAGGGGAAACCCACTTCGTATGATCAAGATCACGCGGCGGTGTCTCCGCACCTTGGTTATATGGAGGAAACACTGGTTCTTAACCCAGGGTCCGGTGTTGGGAGCTCTTTGCCATCGAGTTGTGATCTCGACAGATGCTTCCCTCACCGGCTGGGGAGCGGTATTGGAAGGCCGCTCAGCTCAGGGCTTGTGGAGGAGTCATCATCTCTCTTGGCACATGAATTGCCTAGAGATGATGGTCGTCTTCAATGCGTTGAGACATCTCCTCCCAGACCTGAGGGGCCATCATGTGTTGTTCTGGAACAGTGACTGTTAGGCCTCAGGGCAGCAGCGTCCAATGTGATACCCTTTGACCTGCTGTACGTGAGACCTTTACAGAGGTGGCTCAGGACCAGAGGGTTCTCCCTGAGGGGAAACCCACTCCTTACGATCAAGATCACGCGGCAGTATCCCCGCGCCTTGGTTATATGGAGGAAACTCTGGTTCTTGACCCACAGACAACACGTTGGTGGCCTCTTATTTTGGTCCCTCAAGAAATTACGCTGTCTGAGGGCAGTGTATATTCCGGGGGGGGCCAGAATATTGGAGCAGACACCCTGTCGAGGCAGGGGCTGAGGCCAGGGGACTCCACCCCGAGGCGGTGGAGCAAATATGGGAGTTTTACGGCCAGGCAGAAGTGGATTTGTTCTCGTCTCAGCATACGACGCACTGTCCACTCTGGTTATCCCTCACTCAACCAGTCCCCTCGGGGCTGGATGCTATGGTGCAGACGTGGCCGAGGCTACGTCTGTACGCATTTCCCTCCGTTGCTCTGCTCCCAGGAGTTCTGGAGTGAATCCGCCAGGATGGAATAAGCCTATTTAGTAGCACCACCCTGGCCGAGCTGAATTTGGTTTGCGGACCTAATTTTTCTCCTCGACGGACCTCCCTTGGAGGTCCCGATCAGGAGAGACCTTCTGTCTCAGGCAGGGGATGCAATATTGCACCCCCGGCAGGGGATTTGGGAACTGTGGGTTTGGCCTCTGAGGGGGCCCAACTCATAGAGAGTGGTCTCTCAACCGAGGTTGTTTAGACCATTCTAAGCTCCAGAGCTCCCGCTACGAGGAAACTATATTCACTATTTCGAGAGTTTTTCACTTCTTGGTGTTACCAGCGTCAGTGGGATCCGGTTAACTGTTCAGTAAACACAGTATTCGAGTTTCTGCAAGAACGCTTTGTATCAGGTCTATGTCCTTCCACGCTTAAGGTATAATATGTGTGGCGGCCATTGCGGCTTTCCACGCCCTGGTGGGTAGAACATTTTTGGGTCGAGACCCCCTGATCACTCGTTTCCTTCGTGGCACTTTGAGGCTGAGGCATGCAACTTGCACTAAGGTGCTGGCTTGGGACCTTGCAATAGTTCTAGAAGGCCTATCTGGGGCTCCCTTCGAGCCCTTAGATTTGGTCTCAGAGAAGTTCCTTTCTTTTAAGACTATTTTCTGCTAGCTATTTCGTCCCTATAAGAGTCAGACCTTCAGGCCCTTTCGGTCCCCACCTGCCTTGAGTGCACCGGGATGGCCAAGGCAATCTTACCCGAAACATGGATATGTTCCAAAGGTGCCTACCATTATTCCGAGGCCTATTGTGCTGCAGGTTTCTGTCCTCCCCCATTTTTCGGACCAGGAAAAGCTGAACCTCTTGTGCCAGTGCGAGCACTGGACACTTATGTTCATCGGACTTCTCTGTCGAGAAAATCCAACCTATTGAGCATATAGATAGTCGAGACTATTCTTCTTGCTTGTGAGTCTTCTGGCCAACCATTTGGTGGTCAGGGCTCATTCCACTAGGAGTATGGCTTCTAAGCGTATTATCTGGAGTTCTCTCCAAGACGTTTGTGATGCGGCGGGCTGGTCCTCACCGCTCACATTCATGAGGTTTTACAGCTTGGACCTGGATGCTGCCCCAGGATCCCAGGTGCTGGGTGCAGTGTGACAACAGGCTGACACTCAGGCATTTGAAAGTCTGGCGCTTTGGGTATTCTCGTTCCCATGGCGTCGATGGACGCATCGTTGAGTTCCCTTCGTAAGGGAACGTCTCAGGTTACTATTGTAACCATAGTTCCCTGAGAACAGGGAACGAGACGATGCGTCACCCTGCCATACTTCCTGCATCCCTGTGATCGGCTTGCTTCGGCAATTTTCGAAGCTAATGCCGGTTTGCACCGGATGTGCTTTTATCATATCCTGGTCATGACGTCACCCGCCCGTGACGCTCATTCTTTCCATTGGACTAGTTGACATAGATGCTTCAGATGCAGTCACGCTGGGGGCGTTCCCATGGCGTCGATGGACGCATCGTCTCGTTCCCTGTTCTCAGGGAACTATGGTTACAATAGTAACCTGAGACGTTTTACTCTCATTTAATTGGAGAAAGTTGCTAGAACGCCAAAGTTTTATGTTGCTGTAACATTCCTGTGCTTTGTCCAGCGAACAGGTTTTATCTAAGCTCACAGGAAAGTAAAACTGGAGATCGTCGGCATAACCGTGGTATGAAATACTATACTTCTGAAAAATAGTGCTAAGAGGAAGCATATACAGAAAGAACAGCAATGTTCCCAAAATCGACCCCTGAGGAACACCACAAACTAAAGCGGCCAATGTAGAAGAAAAGTCTCCCAGATTCATAGCAACTGTCCTCTCTTTTAAATATGAGGCAAACCACTGAAGGGCTGTACCCTGGACACCAACCCAACACTCCAGACGGTTGAGAAGAACCTCTTGGTCAATCGTATTGAAGGCAGTGCTTAGATCTAATAAAACTAGAACAACATGTGATCCTGAGTCCAACGATAATAATATATCATTAGTGACTTTAAGCAATGCAGACTCTGTGCTGTGCAGGTCCTAAAGCCCGACTGTAATGTGTCTAAAATATCAAAAGTATTCAAAAATGAATATAGCTGTGAGTAGACCACTTTCTCTAAAACCTTGGAAATAAAAGGCAGTTAAGAAATTGGTCTATAGTTGTTATATACTGCATGATCTGAATTAGGTTTTTTTAACAAGGGATGAATAATTGCATGTTTGAAACTCTTAGGTACTACTCCACTCATCAAGGAGCTGTTAATTATAGCTGTTAGGCTACAACTCACAGTAGGAAAAACATCTTTTAAAAGATGAGTATGGAGAACATCCAGTCTGCAGCTACCTCCAATCATTTTTGAGACAATATCTGCCAGCTGTTCTGATGAAACCAGTTCAAAGTTAGTGAAAGTGTTAGACAGCGCAGGTTTAATTGATGAACGGAAATGTGAAGGTACAATTGCACTTCTG
This sequence comes from Siphateles boraxobius, assembly GCF_051911475.1. NCBI lineage: Eukaryota > Metazoa > Chordata > Actinopteri > Cypriniformes > Leuciscidae > Siphateles > Siphateles boraxobius. The sequence goes on from NW_027509142.1 coordinate 2,924,364, forward strand.
ATCTTCTCAATTTTTTGAGCAAAAAATAATAAAAACTCATCACAGGTCTCTTGTGTGGCATCTCTCATAACATTCCTTGAGAGGTTTAAAATAGAATCAATTGTGTCAAACAGTACTTTTGGCTTATTTGCATTATCTGAAATTACTTTAGAGAAAAAAATAATTTTTTCCTCCTTTACTACCTACTGATCGTTAGCCAGGGAGTCTTTTAACATCTCAGACGAAATCTGAAGTTTATCTCTCTTCCACTTCCGTTCAGCTTTTCTGCACTATTGTCTAAGAGAGCGAGTAACATTGTTTAGCCAAGGTTGAGAGGTTCCCTTGTGTTTCTTTAATTTAAGAGGGGCAACACAATCTAAGGAAAAAGTACATGACTTAGTAAAAGCCTCAACCAGCACTTCAGTGTCCTCTCCGAAGACTTTTTCTGTAACTTTGTCAGTTGAAGAATTGATGGACCTAGCATAATGTAAAGGCTGAGAAGAGATTGGATGGATATAAGAACAAAAGGCATCGAATACCACTGAATAATGGTCGGAAATACCTACATCTGAAACCACCAAATTTGATACAGAAATACCAAGTGATAACACAAAATCCAGTGTATGACCTTTCTTATGAGTAGAACTAGTAACATGTTGTGTTAAACTAAAAGACTCAATAAGAGAAAGAAATTCTTTAACCAATGGCTTTGATGGGCAGCATAAATGAACATTAAAATCCCCAAGGACCAAAAGTTTATCACAGCGAGACAGCAAACCTGAGAGAAAATCAGAAAAATGCTGCATGAAATGTTATTCAGCTTATAGGTCTTTACCAAAGCACAGAAAAAAGAATCCAGAGTATCAATCTTTAGTAACTGTACCTCTAAGCTCGAATAGGTTTCTGTGGATTGCAATCTACATTTAAAAGTGTCTCGGAAAACAGTAGCAACACCACCTCCTCGTCCTGCCGTCCGGGTGGAGTTCAAAAAGTCACAGCCTGGTGGTGTCAACTCACACAGAGCCATCTGATCTCCAGGATTCAACCAAGTCTCAGTAATAAACAAAAAGTCCAGCGAACGTGATGTTAAAAAGTAATTCAAAATAAAAGCCTTGTTTGATATAGAACGTGCATTTAAGAGACCCATTTTTATGGAGGTGATTTCTGTCTTTTTCAACGGGACACTGGCAGTATATTTTAACACGCTAAGATTGTTGACATTAACACCCCGTTTTACGTCATTTAGGCCATTCGGGTGATGGCGCTGAGAAGACCAGATGACTGGAATGTGACTGTCAGAGGAAGCCGTCTGAAAACTGCTAAAACAGCGATGAGATTCACGATGCACATACTGTGGTCGACGCGTAATTCCCAGGGCAGCATACTGATTATAAACTCTGGCTGGCAAGCGGAGCGAAGAATTTTAACGTAGTAAATCGGATGATGAATAATATAAAACCATATCGAAGACAACACAAAAGTCTGAGTATGCAGGCATATGATCCAATTGAAATTGGCGATGATCAGCAGGGAGTGTCAAACAAACCAAGACAAATAGCAGGGATAACATTATCAGTTTCCGCTTACGATTCAGAGTTAGAAAAGTAGACGTTCAATCCTACCGTAGATGAACAAAAGACAGGAATCAGGCGGTATCACCCTGTAGCGCGTCCTTCATCGCAGATTTTGACGAGACCAGCAGAAAAAAACAATTGTATAGTTCCCAAACCATGAACGAACAGAAGACAGGATTCAAGTGATTTCAGCCTGCATGTTACGCGTCCTTTGCAGATTTTAACGAGAACAGCAGAACAAACAGTAGCGTAGTTTCCAAACCCGTGAGGACAGTCCCTTTTTTAATACTCCTTTTAAGTCCATTAAATGGTTTAAAATTTCACAGGAAAAAAGACGACCGGAGAGCAGCTGCAGATACACACGTACGCCAGCGTTCCCTCGGACCGGAAGGGTCCTGACAAACTCAATCAGGAACTTAGTGATAAATGACATCCAAATGTGACATTGATCTTATACAACAGTTTAACAAACAAAACGGTAATATTAGGTGATGTACATTTTAAACACCGTATTGTCAGTATTGTTTGCTCTATTTTACAATGCAATAAGAAACATCAGAACATTTACACGCAACACAGCAGTGTTTCGTTTGTGAACGAATCTGTGGCTATGAGGAAATTGTGAGAGTCAATGATTCAATGACCCATTCATAAATACACTTGGGGTGCTTCTCATTTCTTATTTGTGCATCCACGTTTACTTTTCTCGCTTCCTTTCCTCGCGTCTCAGCTCCACCCCCTTTGGACGCAAGGGAAGGACTCAAGGAAATAATATGAGGACCAAGGAATCGAAAGGAAGCTTATTTGTATATTGGAATATTCTTGATCCCTCAAGCGTAACTTCACAGTGTCATCAGCTGTGCTCAAGGGATCTGGCCTTATGTTGTTGAAGTTTGGTTATTTATGAAATTCATAATAAATAATAATAAAGCAAGTAATAATAAAGCAATATGCCCTGTTGAAATATGTGATAAGTGATATGTATGATTTATTAAACCTGCAAAGGAAAAGCATACATTTAAATTATTGTGACTTTATATGTGAGTCAGGTTGCTTGACAAGAAAGACTTCTGCATAGGATACACCTGTGCATCCTCACTCGTCGCTCCTCTGGAAGCTTCCTCCCCTCCTTGTTCCTTGCCTCCTCGCGGTGCAATTAGATAATTGAGATTTCCTTCAAGATGGCTAACTTTGATCAGTTTCTGGCTAATGGGCTGGAGGACGGAGGAGCGAGGAAACGAGGACGCATCAATTTGAGTATTGAGAAGCACCCATTGAGGCATTCATTCATTCATTCATTCATTCAGTAAAGTAATTCAGTAAAGGCAAGGGTGTTTCTCAATACTCAGGTTGATGCTTCCTCATTTCCTCTGTCCTCCTCTGTCCTCCAGCCCGCGACCCGGAAATCGATCGTACTCAGCCATCTTAAAGGACATCTCAACTCTCTAATTGCCCTGGGAGGAGACGAGGAACGAGGAGTGAGAAAGCTTCCTGAAGAGCCATGAGCGAGGATAAACTAAGACACAAGAAAATGAGGTGAGGAAAGGGATGCAAAAATAAGACATGAGAAGCACCTTATGACTCACTTATTAGGACAGTGACTTACCACCACCTACTGGTGGTTTTAGTTTAATATGTCAAAGTATCACTTCATTAATTGCATTCAAGCTTCCTCTGAGCAGCATTAAACAGTGTGTAAATACATCTAGATGCAGTTTGTCCTTTAATAGTGTTAGAAAAACCCTGCCTTTATAAAGTTAAAAAATGCACCTAAAATCAATTTAAGGGCCAAATATTGTCCCTTAATGGAAAAGGTGTTACTGCAGTCTGTGGAAGAGAGGGATGTTGGGTTTGGGAACCACTGGTATAGAGGGAGAAAGTCAAAACTTTCACAGACATCCTTGTTTCAATAATAAATTTAGTTTACATTTTCTTTTTTTGTTTGTTTTGAACATCATCCCTTCACATTAACGAAATGTAGTGTAGAAACAGAGCAACTGGTAATGAGGATTAGACTGCCTTTAATATGAAGGCTGTTGACCTGCAGACGGTCTGGCATTCCTCATAGATCTATTTCTGGATACATTCCAGTGACCTAAGACACGGTGCCATGCGTTCTCTCCAATAGACAGTGTAGTAAGAATAAACCTGTTGAAATGAAGTTAATCATTAACCCATTTAAATAATTGTGTAAGCATTACATATGTTTTATAACATACTGTATTTATCTATTGCTATTTTTAAATTCGGGAAAGTCAGTTTGTGTAATTTAACACTTGATGCATTTCAAAATTAGACCAATTTTATTTTATTTTATTAAATATATTTTAAATTTATAAATTTAAATAAATGTATTTTATTTTACTGAAAATGCAAGCCAACAAAAACAGCTCATATAAGACAGTTTTAATCTAAATATGATCCCAAAAGTCCCGCAATGAATAATAGATACATCTAAAAAAATGTTGTTGTTTTTTCAGATCGACCCAAGATCCGCATGCCCCGTGCCCTGAGGTCAAGACACGTCAAGCATGTTGGCGAACAGATCAATCTTGTTATCCCATTCTGTGTAAGTTCAGAGTTTTATATGTAAATACATCAAACAGAGCCATGCTTATTATATGCTGTGTTCGATAATTCTTCGTTTTGTAGGGCAAACCTAAACCTGTGATATCTTGGACCAAGGATGGCCAGCCTTTGGATACGAAGAAGATAAATATACGCAACAGCGACAAGGATAGCATCCTGTTTATCCGCAAGGCTGAGCGAGACGACTCTGGCAGCTATGAGATGACCGTGAAGATCGACAGCTTCGAGGACAAGGCTACCCTCATAATTCAGATTGTCGGTGAGACATGCTATGATCTAGAGCTCTTCTTGTACCTTGGCTATTTCTGTCCCCCTTGCATTTTCATTCTTAGTCCATTCCTTGACACCTCTGTTTACTGAGTAAGACCTCACAGTGTAAAATGATCCATACTAAGGAGGCTAAATCATTTTTAATGGTTGTGTGTAGATCTGCCTGGTCCTCCTGCATCTGTCAAGCTAGTTGACTCTTGGGGCTTCAATGCAGCTTTGGAATGGACCGCTCCCAAAGACAACGGCAACACTGAGATCACTGGATACACCATTCAGAAGGCTGACAAGAAAACTGGAGTAAGTAACTCATTATTGGCAGATTAATAAAGCAAGTAACGCAAGAACAATGTGCCAGCACATCGTCCATCAGTTCCGTTCTCAGAAAATTAACTACAGTACTTCCCTATTTATCTAAGGAACAATGTTATTTGGGGTGAGAAAAACTGCATTTTAATAAACTGTTATCTAACATAAAATTAATTTTGCCAGCCGGCAGCCAGGTGCGTATCGAGGACCCGATTACGCCTTCTCACGCACCCCCTGTCGGCCTGTGTATGTGTTGCATGGCACACTCAGACCCCACTTCGGGCTGCCCCCGGGCCTTCTGAGTCGGGTCCCTTTCATCTACTTCGCTGCCCCACCCCGTGTACGTCTGTGGGGCCTCTGGTCCCCCTGGCCCGGTTCGTGGAACCCTGGAGAGTGCTTCCTAACTGGTCCAGCTGACTACGCGGCACCATCAGACTCGGCTATATTATTCAGTTCGGCCGGCGTCCGCCCAAGTTCAGCGGTGTTCGTTACACTTCGGTGTTGAGTGAAAATGCCCCTGTCATGAGTGCAGAGATTGCAGTCCTACTAGCAAAGGACACAACAGAGCCGGTCCCTCTAGCCAATATGAAAACCGGCTTCTACAGCCCGTTCTTCATTGCTAACGCAGAAACGCATTTTCGAATGCATCCGTCCCCGAGATTGGTTTGCAGCAATCAACCTGAAGGACGGGTACTTTCATGTCTCCATCCTCCTGCGACACAGTCCATTCCTGCGCTTTGCGTTGGAGGGTCGAGCATATCAGTACAAAGTCCTATCCTTCGGGCTGCCCCTGTCGCCCCTCATCTTTATGAAAGTCATGGAGGCGGCCATTGCTCCAATGAGAGAGCATGATGTTCACATCCTCTACTATGTCGACGACTGGCTGATACTAGCTCAGTCTCGGGAGCAGTTGTGCGAGCACAGGGCCTTGCTGCTCCAGCATATCAGTCAGTTGGGTATTCGGGTAAACTAGGAAAAGAGCAAACTCGCCCCCGTGCTGAGGATTTCTTTTCTTGTTATGGAGCTGGATTCGGTCCACCAGACCGCAAGTATGTGACTCCCCCAGTGAGCCTTCTTGCACAGACACTGTGCAAAGTCAGGGAGGAAGAGGAGCAGGTCTTGCAAGTTGCCCCTTATTGGCCAAACCGGACCTGGTTCCCCGAACTGATGCTCCTCTTGACAGCTCCTCCCTGGCCCATTACTCTGAGGGAGGACCATCTCTCTCAGGGACGGGGCAACATATGGCACCCGCTTCCAGACCTCTGGAAACTCAATGTCTAGTCCCTGGACGGGACACGGAGGCGTTCTGCTCCTGTACGTGGACAGAACGCAAAGACTCAGGACCTCCGACCTGGATAGTGGATGCCATCGTCTTGGCGTATCAATCCCAAGACACACCATGCCCCCCCTGGGTTGCGAGCTCACTCCACTTGGAGTGTAGCTTCTTCCTGGGCACTGGCACAGGGTACCTCACTGACAGATATATGTAGAGCTGCGGGCTGGGCGACACCAAACACATTCACTAGATTTTATAGCTTACGTGTCGGGGCGGTAGCTTCCCGCGTGCTCTCTTCGCATAGAAGGCAGTCAACACTGTAAGCCCCGCTCAAAGTGTTGGCTTGCTGCTCCATTCCCCTCCTATGGACTGGATACGTGCGCCATTCTTGCTCCAGTAGAGTTCCTTTTAGCCGAACCCTGTTGAGTCCTCAACACCCCTCGGCAACGGACGTGGTGGAGCGTCTGTTGCCAGGCCTAACACTCGTATGCACTGGTGGAACCTTTGCTAGGATTGGTCCCATATGTTGTGATCCCTACGGCGATCCCATATGTGTATTCTTCCACGATACGGCTCCCTACGGCGAGCCCTTGTCTTTTCCTTGGCAGAGCCCCCTCTGCTGTCTCTGACCGGTGTTGTCTTGCCCCTGCTTAGGCTGGAGCCACCCAGTGACACTCCATATGTTGTACTGCCCGGAAACCCCCAGTCCATATGTACAACCTCCACATGATACCTCCCTACGGGCAGGGTGTGGCTCCCTTTCCACTAATACTTTCCCAGTGTTATACAAGTCTGTCTGAATGAGGGTTAATGAGGCGCTGCGAGGGTAAATCTGTCAGTCACGACCCGTGTTCTGAGTGTACGGAACAGCAGTGGACTTTCCTGGCCTAAGCCCTGTCACATCTCCACCTCAATAAATGCGGGGGGATCGGAGGCTTCCGCTGGGCACTGGAATGTGGCAGCACTAGGTGGCATTTTAATTGTGATCCCAATCATTACGGTACGTCCGACTACGTTGAACGTGACCGAAACTGAAAGGGAACGTCTCGGTTACGTATGTAACCCTCGTTCCCTGAAGGATGGAACGGAGGCTAAGTCCCATCGCCACTAGTGCTGGACTACCGAAAAACAAGTGGTGCGTGCATCAGCTTCCGTATTTATACCCACGCGGAGCGCGAGATGCAAATCTTGCACGCCAATGTGCATTGGCTCATTTTTTCAATACTCTAAGATGACAGGCTCCCTGAGCGTGATCCCAATCAGTACGGTAGGTCTGACTACGTCTCCGTTCCCTTCTTCAGGGAACGAGGGTTACATACACGTAACCAAGATGTTCTCCTTGTTAAAAATTATATAATTAATTAATTTATTTGTTTTGATAGCCATGATGCAGAGAAAATGCAGAGAAAATACAAATCAGAAATATCCATACAAAGCCACCAAAATCAGCTCATCTATAGACCTTATGCAGCCCCGCCCCTTTACAGTGCTGTGCTTGTTGTCTTTTGTCTTCCGGTCTGTATTTTCACAGTGATCTTGCAGATTTATGAATGAACGCGTCATTTTAAACTATTTAAAATCTACTGACATCTGTTAAGACATCTGCTCTAAACATTACAATCCGCCAGAGAACCTTCGTTAACTTTACAATAAGTAAATCCACTTCACCAGCTAATTACTCCTCGACACGATGCCATAGAGATATACAGAGCGACCACAAAAACGGAAGTTCAAAGACAATATTCTAAAGATGGCTGCACCCTTGTTTCTCTGGCGTATAAAGTCTATACTGTAATATTGAGTTTAACCTGCTGAAGGTGACGGTCAATTTTTCGAAAATCTGTATTAGGTAACTTCATGCAGATGTGTGCATGCTCTGATAGCCTAAACCACATGCACTTACCACAGTAAGAACTGACAGCAAGCAGTGAATCCTCCTCAAAAAAATGTTTTGTTGTTTTTTTAAGTGGGATGTATGTAATCATACTTAAGCAAGACTTAATTTAGCCTCCTGTCAAGTCTGTAAATCTAAACGAAGAGTCTTGAGACTCTGTATATGGACATGACGCGTCTATCTATAAGCTTGTATCTGGGTGTCCGAGGCATGGGTCAGATGACTTTTTGGAGGGAGATCATCAGGATGGAAATGTGTAAAGTGCCGACAGATAGAGAGAGAGCTCCATGATGACATCTCATAACTCTGACTGTCATGATGCGAATCATGATACTAAACAGCTAGCTTGATGTGAATACAAGATGTCCAGGGAACATACTGTACAGTACAAAAACACTTAATCTAAAAGCACTTTTGCCAAAGCCAAAGATATTTAACACTGTAATGCAAATCACTTTGTTTATGATGTATTTATTGGATGGAACCGACAGGGAAATATTTCCCAGGCTTGTGCTCAATTTAGTGATAGTCTATAATGTCCTGTCATACTAAGAGTATTACTGTTTTTGGCAGGATTGGTTCACGGTTCTCGAGCACTTCCACAGGCTGAACGCCACAGTCACTGACCTTGTGATGGGAAATGTATACACCTTCAGAGTTTTTAGCGAAAACAAGGTTGGAAAGAGTGAGACTGCTGCTGTAACAAAAGATGCTGCTCATATTCAGAAAACAGGTGAGGTCACAACGTTATTGTTTTATGGCACTTCAAACTTCTTCCATTAGTTAAATTGGTCTCTGAAGAAAAGTAAATGAAAACAATAATTCATGCATTTCATGGCTTGACTGAGGTAAAATTACTAATCTATAGCCTTGAGTGGCTTATGCTGGCAGCAGAAGAATAAAATACACCTATGTTCAATAAATACTAAGATCTGCCATGAAACTCTAGATGGGGCAGGCTGATAGTCCTTACCTCAGTCTGCTTGCAACCACAACATTCTCTAGGACACAGCTGTTTGTTTCCTGCTGTATTAGTAGCCAATGAACTCGCTGCTCAACCTTCAAACATTTGGTCAGCATTTACTGTAGCATTTGCAGTGCACTTTCAGAAACCCTCCCCCTTCCCCAGCTCCATCTGTATAGATATTCTATGGGTAATTAATGTATGCTATATTGTACATCAGCTGCATGTCTTATTTGCTTACCATGTATATAATGGCAGTAGTCCCGTACTTGTTTTGCAGCAGCAACAGCAGCAGCGTAGCAGAACTATTCAGCCAAGACCAAATATATCAACACTGTCATATCCATTACTATGCCAAACACATGGAGAGTTGCCATGACAGAAATAAATACAGCAATCACAATAAACAATTCTTCCACTAAGTAATTAAATTCACTATCATAATTGCAGACTGTTTGTGGCTGCCATGCAACATATAAAATTGGCACATTAATATTGAATTAAAATTATGTATAGTCACAGGTGTGTGTGTGCAGTACAGCTATACACATACACTACCGTTCAAAAATTTGAGGTCAGGAAGATTTATGTTTTAAATGTATAGTATTAATACGTGTATTTAGCAATGATGCATTAAATTGATCAAAAGTGATAGTAAAGATGTTACAAAATATTAATATTTAAAATAAAAGCTGTTCTTTGGACATTTCTATCCGTCAAAGAATCAAGAAAATCTTTTCAGGGTTTCGATAAAAATATTACGAAAGAGAGTCATTAATTGCACACAACCTCACATTATTTTTTAAGTGGCAAGATGCAAACAGCTTACAAATAAACTAACTTATTGATATAATTGATAGTAATAACTTGTACTAAATTAACTGTTCCTTTAAAACGTGCGTTTTCGTTAGCAGCACACATTGACAGAACAGAATACAGTACTAAGTATTCTCACTGTGTGAATTTAAGACTTGGCTCTGCCTTGAGTGCGACAGTTCTCGTTCATCACATCAGTGGTACATGGGGTCTGCCTGATAACATGGATTATGCTGCAGAGCTGCAAAACTGACAATAATTTAGCAACGTGCATCAGTCATCTCTCTGCGTATGTATAGCTGTTAAACCATGAAGTAGCTGACACTGAGCTGGTTACATTTTTTAACTTCCAGCCTGTTGTAACCTTATATCCTGAGCCAAAAACATGTTGCAAGCAAAATGCTTTTAGGTTAACACATTCTATGGTATCTTTTTTGCAAATAAATTATGTAATATATATTAATATAATAATTAGGGAGGTGTCACAATGGTCAACTTTTTCGACTTCTCACCCTGAAACTTCTAGCTGATTAGTGAGGTCAAATCATTTACCTAAATTTTAATTTTTTTCATTTTAATGTTTATGAAAACAACGATGATATGTTTTTGATATTTTTATTGCTTTAATTACCACGCTAGCAGCTTGCAATGCCTTAGCTGTTATACAGTAAGCATAATCATCAGGCATCTTAAATCAGTGGTCTCTAACCTGCAGATAGCTCCAACCCTAATTAAACCCATCTGACCTAATCAAGGTTTTCAGGATTACTAAGCTGTGTTTGATATCACCTCCTGTACCTTCATTCACTATTCCATAAACAAATATAATAAATCAATTAAAAATAAATATATAGCTTTATGATATTACGCTGTAGCCACATTGGACCAGCGGTTTGGAAATTGGATGGATGATTCGCCATCCGGTCAGACGCAACAATTCATTTGACAAGACTCTCACAGCTTTTTTCTCTAGCCGTTGTGCTTAAACCAGTTGTACACTCAGTTGTACACTCATTATTGTGGTGCATTATGAGATTGAAAGAGTGCAATCGTGCCACTATGGTTTCGTACACCACTACAAATGCCTATTCCCTCAAATAGTGGCATATTTAAGGATATAGGGGGCAATTCTGCCCTAGAAACTTCCAGGCAGATGTGTTACAGCTGGTTGGAGCTAAACGTTCTAGGACAGTGGCCCAGTAAGAGCTGAGTTAGAGACCTCTGCCTTAAATCAAGGGGGTCCAGTCCTGCTCCTGGAGGTCCACCTTCCATCAGAGTTTAGCTCCAGTCCTAATTAAATACACCTGTCCCAGCTAATCAAAGAGTGTCCGAAATCATTCCCTCCACCCTTATGCAGTGGGTTGCATTTTATTTCGATTGTACACTTTAGACATTCTACTAACTATAAGTAACTAATGTCTAAAGTAATGCCAACTAACTCATAAGAATATAAGACTGTTAGGTTAGGGTTATTAGAATAAGTCGACATACAGTATACTTGCAAAGTTACTTATAATCAGTTGAATATCTGTTGGGGGACCATCAAATATAATAAAATATAATAATGTATTTGCAGATATTAACAGAATGTCTACTAATACTCTAATGACTGGTTGTTGACATGTAGTTGCAAAGTTATTTATAGTCAGTAGAATGCCTAAAGTGGACTATCGAAATAAAGTATTACCATAAAGTGCACTAATAGAACGGACTACCATTTGTAATAATGTCAGAAACCATAATGGACATTATCAAGTTCTCTATTCAATCCCACAATGCACCTCTACAATGAGTATTCAACTGATGTACAATTAAAAGCGAGCTGCTAAAGAATGCAAATGCTCAAAGAATTATGACAATTTTTTTCCTGTGTCTTGCTCTCAGTTTCCGAATTTGCTCCCTCAATTTCATTCATTCCTTCAAATGGACTATATCAGTGGTGTAATTTAGGGAATAGTAAATGAGAGTAAATGAAGGATTTTGAATACAGCAAAGGTCTTAAGGATCACTAAAAACTTCCAGCCAGATAGTGGCCCCTTCAGGAGCAGGACTGGACACTCATGTCTTAAATTCATAGGTGTTACAGTTATAAACATTCAGACGGACATGTTTTGCTGTTGCAACTTGCATTTCACCCCTTCTATGGAACGTGTACGGTTGGAACCCGACTAGGAACCCACCAGCCAACCAACTAATGGATTTTAAAACCTGTAGTTTTGCACATGTCATGTAACATCTATACCCTCCTGACAACTGTCAGTCCCGGCTGAGGTTGTTGTCCCCTGTCCTGTAGGTATTGTCTACAAACCACCAGAGTACAAGGAGCACGATTTCAGTGAGGCTCCCAAGTTCACAGCCCTCCTCAACGACAGAGCTGCCACTGTGGGCTACAACACTAAACTACTGTGTGCAGTCCGAGGCAGTCCAAAGGTATGGATGATCTCTCTTCTGCTGATTTGGTATACTCCTCCATGCCCTCCTTTTACATTTTATATTGTGGACAATGTACCAACCAGTAGCTAAATGTTTGGAGCCAGGAATTAGCTGATGAGTCGTCTCATACTTATACTTTTAAAAGAGTATCGTTGTAATCTAATCAATGATTGATAATAATCCAACTATGGTATCAGCATATCCAAACGTCCTTGGGTTCAAGCTCAATAAATAGCTTAATTATACCCATAGCTGTAGTCATAAGGCACAACAAGCACGGTGATGTTGGTCATTCCTGCTGACCACTAAAGCCAGCTGGTAAACAGTCATGTGGGGACTATGTTAGCTTGTCATTCCCAGGGAGGGGGACATAGAATCAAGTTTCGATAACAGCTGAGATGGATGCAAAAACTGGGCTGAATGGAAATCCTGATGAGGTAGTCTTCTAGGACACTCCAAAATTCTTGTTCATCAAAGCTTGCAGTAATGCGGCCTGCAGTCTATTTTGTGCTAACAAAGTTCCAGAGATGTCCAGGGTTTCTTGGGCATGTTAAATGCAATTAGAAATTTAAAACATTCAAAGCCACGATAGAACATAATGTGTTTAAGAACACAGTTATGGCTTCCTCGATATAATGGGTATAGTATTTACAACATTCTCCAAGCAACACAATAACACTCTGTTCCAGAGTTTACTTGTAAGTAAAGCTTTACATTTATTTAGCACTTTTAAAAACAGTGTTCACAAAGTGCTTTACAGAAGATAAATAAAATAAAATAAAGTAAATCAAGGAAAGACTAGTGATCAAATGTGCTTTGAGAGACATTTTAAAGGTGCAGACAATCAATTGCTCGTATGTTGTCAGGAAGAGAGTTCCATTGCTTGGGACTGAAATGACTAAAGGCTGACTCACCATTTTTCAGCCGTGTTTTTGGTACAACAAACTAGTTGCTATTGGACGTTCGGAGCTATCTCGCTAGAGTATATATTCAACATATAAGAAAGGTATATTGTACCATTAAGTACCATGAAAACATTTAAAGAATAATAAGATGATCTTGAATTCAATTCTGAATGATCCAGGCAGCCAGTGAAGGGATATCAAGCGTAGCGTCAGCTAGAGAATATCGAGAGAATATCACATAGTCAGGGATTAGTGAATTTTATATAAAGACTGATATTTAAAAACCCATGATCCAGATTTTCATCATCTGGCTCAATTTCTATTTGGTATCAAACCAGTTCCAGGATGTCTTGAGGTTTTTGGATGAAGTTGGAAACCTAAAACCATCAAAGCCACTGGAAAACATCATGATGTACTTTATAGAACGATGCCATAGATTATTTTCCACCATCGTTGTGAAACTGTGCCGTTCCATCATGTTTATCCAGACCAGTTGACATGGTTCAACATACTTTTTCCACTTTGGTGCTACAAAATCAGGATACGTCTGAGACACAAGAGCTGGTGACAGTGTGATAATGTACAGTAATTAAACATTGGAAAAAGAAAGCTCATGTACTGGAAATCCACTTGGAACCACTCCTCACCTTGCTCAGAACTATTTTTCCCAGTGGAGCTTCATGGTAATTGCTTCCTCAACAGTTGAAGCTTCTGTTAGATCCTTCCTCAGATTGAAAATTATGATTTCATAAGGCAAAGGAATTATGTTCATATTTTTGTAAAGATTTATTATTAATCTTTGACAGTCTTATTTGTCATTTAGCCTTTAATATTGCCAGTTTGTAAAGGTTAGCAAGTTGACTAAACAGCAACAGAGTCTTTGAAGAACACATGCTACATTTTTGGGAAAATATAAGTTCAACACAGATTAATCAGATGTTCGATTAGCAAGATCCCTGCAACGATCTGTTGTGCATTGCCATATCTGCTAACTGAAGATCTATTTTTGACATTCGTTGTCCTCAAAAGCATAGCTAACATAGTTATAGCTTCAGCTTGGCTTATGTAACTCCTTCATTATTTCCTGTTAAGCTTTAGCATTAGCCTGAATGAAGATCAAGCGATCAACTGCTTTCAGTTTTCACTTTGGCATGTTTAATTCATGAAGCAGTGTACTTTAATTAAGACCCCATCTCAATCTTCCCCAAAAGATCTCTGCATTAGCCATTGTGTGCTAGCTTGATCTCTGAAGAAATTTAGCATCTTGTGGACACAATCTGTGTGTGGAACCAAAGGTATTAGATCCCAGAGGAGCTTAATGTTTCTCTTTTCTGGAAAGTCACTCATGGAGCAGTGGGACATCTAGAGTATGTGTGAACAGAATACTGAAATGTTTCTGTAAGTTTAACCCATGCGGTGCAGCTGATCAACTACGAGTGGGCAGAAATTCAGGGACTTAGACGTGTGACATTTTATGTTAGGACCATGACACCTCTAAGTGTGTGTGAGGGATAAAATTAATGAGTCTAGGGGAACATTAACACTGGAGTTGGTTATAGCTTCAGTTACGCCAGTTCACAGCATTACTTTGGGTTATTAAATGCCTCTCGGTTTGTAATCCATGTATTAATTACACCTTATTAAAATGTATTTTGTTTAATTGCTAGAGTGTTTAAACGGTAATGTGTTAAACATACGTGTGAAATGGTCCAGTTTGATGGATGACTTGCTGATGTTAGTTGTGGCTATGTCAGTTGAAATGATTTTGTCTGCAGCCTAAGATCGAGTGGCTGAAAAATCAGATGCTCATAGGGGACGATCCCAAATACAGGCAGATCAACAACCAGGGAGTGTGCTCGCTGGAAATCCGCAAACCATCCAGCTTTGATGGTGGCGTCTACACTTGCAGGGCCAAGAATTCCCTTGGTGAGGCTACTGTTGCTTGTAGGCTGGAGGTCAAACGTAAGTACAGGATCGTTTGCTCTTTGCCTGACACGCTAATATGCTACATGGTGCATTTTCAGCTGATTATATTGACATTGATCCTTTAAGGTGTTTATCTGAGAAAGGAATGCAATGGAGCATGTTTTGTGCTGACTATGATTAATTTGAGTAGTTTCAAAGCATGTATAATGTGTCGGTGTGAGTACTGGATGGGTACAGAGATATGATTATGACAATTTGCTTTTCTCTTTTACCAGAGGTGACCATCCAAGAAGAAAAAGATAGGAAATAAGATGTGCACAGGTCAGTAAATAAAAAACATAATTGATAAAAGCAATATGGAAAAATAAGTTATAACCGTAATTAAACTAGACTATACCTGTTCTATCTACATACAGTATATATTCTCTGGCTCGGTGGGCATTATTGTCCGACTCCAGGTCGAAATGAACACAGCTACTGAGAGTTTATGTTTTGATATTATCATTCCCTGAGATGAGAGATTGTCCTGACTGAGCGAGCTCATGAAGCTCCGCCCTCTGGGCCGGCACCAGCTGCTCATTTGCATTTAAAGGGATACACACTAAAACGGTGCATTTTTCTAAGCCCCAAAAAGTGACAATTTAAACATGCTGTAAAAAATATCTGTTTTTTAAATAACTAAAACTTCACATACACATTTTGGGGACATCATATACTTATTTTACATCTTGTGAAAAGGGGCATAATAGGTCCCCTTTAAATTAAACAATTATACTTTTTTTGTCTTTATTTAGTTTGAAACTCTGTTCATTTGCATCATGCAACAATATCAGAATATAATGTTACATGTAACATTTTTCATTTGACAAAATGCAACAAATTATTGGGAGAACCCACGTAAAACAACCCGACGAAGCATTAGTGCCAACATCCGTACACTTTGTGTCTAACATCCCTATCAGGGAGTCATGTGCTGGCAGCTGTGTCTCGCTGTGAGACTCCCATACACAGAAGAGCCTACACAGTGAGAATGTAGCCGATTTAACTCAAAGAGGCCAAAGTGACTGTTAGCGGTTGTGTGGGCTAAAAATGAAACTGTGGCTTGGCCGAGAGCAGAGAACGGAAAACAGCACATCACCAATGACTTCTGACAGTTGCCACACATACCTCAAGCTGATACCTCATGTTTGTTTTTCAAGCACTGAAAGATTAGTTTGTTGAATGTATAAGCAACAAATAAAACCTAAGAGCTGTAAGAGTTACGAAGAAAAATAACAAGTTTATACCATATTTTTAATGTAACAATAAAATGTTTACCCATCTTAAGCCACCATGAAATCAAAATTGACAATTGACAATTGTGGATTTTTGCAGTTTTAATTACAAATTATTTATCTCCTGCAGCGACTTCTCTTCTCTTCTCTTCTCTTCTCTTCTCTTCTCTTCTCTTCTCTTCTCTTCTCTTCTCTTCTCTTCTCTTCTCTTCTCTTCTCTTCTCTTCTCTGATGACGTGTTTACAAGTGCCAGGGCGGGAAATATCCTGTCACTCACATGGGATCCACCAATTGCAAACCACAGCCATCCAATCAATTCCCCATGGACAAAATTAAGTCCCACCCTACGTTTTTTCTCGTTCAAGATGCCATTTCACTATTAATATATACGTAACAATATGGAAGAAAAAACTATCAAAAAGCCATGCCAATTTTAAAGACGCACCAGGGCTTGACATTAACACCCATCAAATGCGTGTGTATTTCAGAAGTGGCGTGTAACGCATTCACTCTTACTAGCCACTTTGGAGGGTTGGATTTTTATATGTAATATATACATTTTTACATTTTAGCCTTTTAAAAAGGCATCTGAAATAATAAACTAAATGCAATTAAGTGTTGTCAAAATATATATATTATTCGCTACATATCACTGAAATATCTGAAACGCTTCCAATATAAATTTTCCGCGGAATAGATACACGATACCAGCTGTGTTTTCTCTCTCTCTCATCTCTCTGACATCGAGTGACACACAAACCCGCCTCTCCGCACTCACTTGTTTCATTTGCTCCGGATGAAAAATGGTGGTGTTACAGGGCTTGAATTTTGGCATGGTATAGTGTTTATTGTGCATCATTTTACTCATTGCCACATATTTTGTGCTCACACCCAAACTGTGTGCACATAAAGCTGCCTTCTCAGCACTGGATTGAGTTATTTTTTGCTGCTTTTTGTGCTTAAACAGTCAAATACACACAACATAATGTCAAGATGCCAGTCTTGGCGAGTATTCATGACACTCATGACATGAGTATTCATGTAAACACAGTCAGATATGTTTTAAGTGAACTTAACCAGTTGTGAAAGAAAACTAATGTGTAACAGTATAATGGATCTGTGCGTCAGGTCTTAAAGTGACAGCAGCATAATACACCTGCTTGCAAATTATGAGATAATATTAAAAATATCTACATGGCCATTTCCCTCATGGTATCGATGTCAAAATTGTGTCCAGTAAAAACCATTACCCACAGTGGCTGTGGCCCCTATGCGACCTGTATCTGATCTTTGCATGACAGTCTGAACGACACAGATCCAATCTTTTCAAATGCAACCCAGGCCACTTGGGTATGTGGTCCAAATCCAATATGTATCCGATCTTTTGAAATGCGATTTCAATCTGAACGGCCAGGTCACATGTATCCGACTCGCACGTCATTGATATGCGACAAACGTCATAATTCTGCGTTGAAGTAGGCGGGAATGAGAAGATAAACAACAACTATGGCGGATGATGCTGAGACCAGTCAATGGAAGGGAAGCGAGCTTTCTGATTTAATTAATATGTGGGGGGACAGCTCTGTTCAGGCCAAACTCGAGGGCTCTTATCAGGAACCGGGCGGTTTACAGGAGATCACAAAAGGTCGCATTTAATTGGAAATGTGAATGGCCTTGCAAAAAAATCAAATTTTTTCCAAAAATCGGAATTGAGCATTAAGCCCCTGCAGTGTGAACGCAGTCTTTGTTTGTTTTAATTTATCCTTGTGTGTTCCTTCATTTGACTTTCCCGCCACTGCTTTGTTACCATGGTCACTGTCATTATGAGTTTGTTTAGCTCAGCTGGGTTCTATTAATCATCTTGTTTGAGTTCCTATTTAAGTTCATGTTCATTCTCTGTCAGCCATGTTCACATTTACTGTGTGTTGCTACCTTCTGTTATCCTTGTGGATATTTTATATTAAACTCGTGCTGGAACCTCCTTCATCTTCGTCTGTTTACCTGCAATCAATCTTGACAGGCTGATTCAGTTTGATTCAAGTTTCACAAAATATGGCTTAAAACTGCATAGTTTTATGCAATAGTATAGTAAACTGCATAGTAGCAGGTAACAGGTTTCTTTGCAAAATATTTGAAATTTAAATTTTCCAGCATGTCAAAATCATCAATTTGTAACTAACTGAAATACCAACTTTATTTTCCAATGCTTGTTACTGTGGGTACTTTTAAATTTGAGAAGGGAAGAAATACTTGTAATTAATGATGTGATGATTTTTTATTTTTTATTATTTTTCTTTTTTGCAGTTCTCCTGTCAAGGAGCAGCAGGACACTATGCTATAGAATAACAATGGTGAGCATAGCTACAACAACGCTTCAATTGTTATACAATATACCAATATATACAAATACCCTAGTCTTTCTACTATATATTGAACAGTATAAGAAATAAACTTATTTGAATGCATGTTTATCAATATGTGATGTGTCAGTGACCGGTAGTACCAACGCTATCTCATGACCAATTCGTACGAATTTGTTCGAGTGATTAAAAAGTGGCTAATTCGAATGACCTCACTCATACGAATTTGTACGATTTTTGTCTAAACCCACGTGATGGGTAGGTTTAGGGGCGGGGTCAGGGGTAGGTCATTTGTACAAATTCATACGATTTCGGCAACTCGTAAAATATGTACGATTTAGCAAAATTCGTACTAATTCGTGCGAGTGAGGTCATATGAATTTGTACGAATTAGCCACCTCGTAAAATTCGTACACATTGCCGTGAGATCGGGCTGATAGTACTGTTGCAGTGCAATACCTATTCAGTGCATTTGGTGTAGTTTAACAGAAGCATTCTGGGGAATGGAGTTTCCTGGTACCTGACACACTTTCTTCTCTCTTTCTCCTGTTGTAGATGTTTACAGTGGTGCAGGAGGATGAGCTGATGTGTGCACAATACTAGAGGCTCAGACTCGCTTCTGTGATTCATTCTTTCAACAAAATACAAGAAACATCATATAGATTCCTGTTTGGCTTAAAAGCAACAACCTGTTAGTGAAGGCATAAATAAGTATTTTTAGTTTTATATTTCTTGCATGTATTTCAAGTGTCACTTTAGTTGCCTGTATCTGTTTATTCATGATTATTCATTATTATTGAGTGTTTTATCTTATTGCAATATTATATAATAATCTATAAATGACAATTAAAACATATTGTGCTTTTATATTTTCTTATTGGATATAGTGCTGTTGTGAACAAAGCAAAACATCCCATTGTTTGTCAAATTCTGTCAAATTTTATTCAAAGGTCCGAGGTTTGCACCGGATGCTGTTGCCATTAGTCTGTTTCTGATAAGATAAACCAGCAGGATGGTTGATTTAGAAACAGAGGCATGAAGGCTTTTAAATATATGACTTGTGGTCTTATCTGCTAGTGCAAAGGTTTTACACAGAAAAAGCTTTAACTGGAACTTGCTGCAAATACACACCGATGAATCCAGTTACTAACAACACTGGTTACACGATTTACCATTAGTCAGAGCCTACTAATAGTGTACTTTTTTAACTGTTGCTGATGTTATGGGATATCAAAACATTATAAACCATTTCTCTTCCCCTAATTAAAAAATTGGTGAAGCATTAGCTCTGCTTATAATAAGGTTCAATATGGAATCAACACTATTATCACTGGAGAGTTTTGCATCATTTTCCCCATGATGTACAACTTTGAATGATTAAAATATATTTGTTATAGTGACAAAAAATAATATTTTAACCTGTATCAAATATGTAAAGCACAGAAAAACAAACTCCCTTCGGCATATTCATCAATTATAAATATATAGTTGATACTGTACTTTTTGTACTGTACCTGTACTCTACTGATACATCACTTTTTTTAGTGGGGTTGGTTTGTATGTACTAAGTGCAATTTACTGTAATGTAAGAACTGGGCGTACATGTTGGTTGACACACATTAACCATAAGTCTACAACTACCAAAAAGACTTAACAATGCATCAAGTTAACAATGCATCATTGCAGGCCTGGTTCTACGGGGGTAGAAGCAAGAGCACCCTCAGTTGATACTGTAATAATATATTGGCGAAACAGATTTGGCAAACGTTCCATTGCATATTTGTGTTTGCGCTCTGGAGAATGTCAAATGTCTCTATTTACAATTTCACGAGTTCACAATTACAAATAATCAGATAAGTATGCATATTTGCATAAACATGTCATTAAAAGTCGTTTATTTTGGTCGGTGTTTACATAGCGCCGGGAGCTAATGTTAAAGAATCCCAGCGCTTACTCGCCGATTAGATACTAAGCATCGAGCGAACAAATCCGGATTCCTTAGCTATCATTCTTGGCGACTTTAACAAAGGTAATCTTAGCCATGATCTCCCCAAATATAGACAATTCATCAAATGCCCTACCAGAAAAGATAACACTTTGGACCACTTCTACACTACCGTCAGTGAAGCCTACCACGCAGTTCCTTGTGCAGCACTGGGTCACTCTGACCATGCCATGGTCCACCTGATTCCTGCTTACAGGCAGAAACTAAAACTCTGTAAACCCGCTGTGAGGATATCAAAACAGTGGACCAGTGAAGCCTTAGAGGACTTGTGGGCGTGTTTGGACTCTACTGACTGGGACATGTTCAGGTACACTACCAATAGCCTGGATGAGCACACAGAGGCTGTAATGACATACATCAGTTTCTGTGAAGACTGCTGTATTCCAACACGCACCAGGGTGCATTTTTACAACAATAAGCCCTGGTTTTCAGGTAAACTCAGAAGGTTGAGGGTGGACAAAGAGAAAGCATTTAGGATTGGGGACAGAGATAGATTCAAGGAGTCGAAAAACAGGTTTGGAAAAGCCGTGAAGGAGGCTAAACAACTGTATTCAGAGAGGCTGCAGCACCAGTTCTCTACTGACGACTCCGCTTCTTTCTGGAGGGGGCTCAGGCAGATTACCAACTACAAGCCCAGAGCCCCCCACACCACTAATGACTCTCGCTTGGCTAACGACCTGAATGAATTTTACTGTAGATTCGACAGGCAAATGGACGGTCCTGTTAAAGGGGGTGGATTGGAATCCAATGCTGCTTCAATGTATATGTAATGATTGATTATAATCAAGGTATTAATCAATATTCTTCCTTCCAAATATCAAATGAGTTGAATGACTTCTCTGGAGATTTTACTTTGTTATAGAAGTTACCAGTGTGATTACTGAAATGTTCTTTTCATGTATTATTTAATGTCTGTATTTGATATCTGAATGCAGTGACAGTGCTTGCTTATTTATCCCAGCTTCCAGAAATGAAATATAGACTTGTTTTGTGATTGAAAAAGGTCTTCAACGTGTTAAAACATAGAGGGGTCATTGAAGCCAATAGTTTAAGGGGCCAATCTTTGTTAAAGCCTTACTTTCCAGTTAGACTAAAGTTTAGCTATCCTTGAGAGAAATAATGCATTAGCTTGATGTTTTGAGAGGACTCTCCTGTTTATAGTTAGAGCCTGGCCAAATCCAACCTTGGAAAAGCCGTGTGTCGGTGTGTGTGTGTTAGTCTTCTTGGTTACAGGTTAAGGAACCACTGGCATTATTGGAGATTGACGGAGTTGTTGTTCAGGACAGGCTGGTGCCCAACCACCCAAATCTGTGACCTGGAAGGTCATGACGTGCCTAACTTCAGGGTCAGAGTGTCAGCTGCATAATCGAAGGAGATATGCTTCCCTCTATCTGTATATGTATGGAAAATCACTGTGTTTATCAATTTAATAGCCAATGAGAATCATTCATCCTGTAAGCAATTACGTATCTTAGACCTTGGAAATGGTATAACTGCTGTGGTCTTTGTAACTGTAAGCGGGGCGGCCTACAAACTCCTGTGTGAGTATTGAAGCTGACGTCTGCTGATGAAACTGCAAACTAACTTCAGTAAAACTTTTCTTTTAATTTATTATAATTCTGACTCCGGGTCTTCATTCTTCATATCTGGTTCTGGGTTTTTGACTGTATACCCCTTACACTGTTCTACACCGCCCTTCACCAGAGCTCCCTCCCCACACCACAGCGTTGGCTCTCTCCGTTCAAGAGAGTGATGTAAACAGACTCTTCAAGAAGCAGAACCCACGAAAATCAGCCGGGCCAGACTCCATCTCTCCAGCCACCCTTAAGCACTGTGCGGACCAGCTGTCTCCTGTGTTCACCACCATCTTCAACACCTCTCTGGAGACATGCCATGTACCAGCCTGTCTTAAGTCTTCCACCATCATCCCTGTGCCCAAAAAGCCAAGGCCTATTGGACATAACGACTACAGACCTGTCACCTTGACCTCGGTGGTAATGAAGTCCTTTGAGCGTCTGGTGCTGGCCCACCTCAAATCAATCACAGACTCTCTCCTGGATCCCCTGCAGTTTGCCTACAGAGCCAACAGGTCTGTGGACGACGCAATCAACATGGCCCTACACTTCACCCTCCAGCACCTGGACTTTCCGGCAACCTATGCCAGGATCTTGTTTGTGGACTTTAGTTCCGCCTTCAATAATATCATCCCTGCCCTGCCCTGCTTCAGGACAAGCGCACTAAGCTCAATGTAAAGGATTATACCTGAAGATGGATCACAGACTTCTTCTCTGACAGGAAGCAGTGCGTTAAGCTGGGGTCACAAGTCCCTGACCCCCGGTTTATCAGCACCGGCTTCCCTCCGGATGACACCACCCTCATTGGGCTCATCTCTGATGGGGATGAGTCTGACTACAGGTGGGAAGTTGACAACCTGGTGTCCTGGTGTAGCCAGAAAAACTTAGAGCTCAATGCTCTAAAGACAGTGGAGATGGTTGTGGACTTCAGAAGGAGCACAGCCCCACCGACCCCCATCAACCTGTGTGACTCCCAAGTAAACACTGTGGAGTCCTTCTGTTTCCTGGGCACTATCCTTTCCCAGAACCTAAAGTGGGAACTGAACATCAGCTTCCTCACCAAGAAAGCACTACAGCGGATGTACTTCCTACGGCAGCTGAAGAAATTAAATCTCCCGAAGACAATGATGGTGCACTTTTATACAGCCATCATAGAGTCCATTTGTACCTCCTCCATCACCACCTGGCATGCTGCTGCCACGGCCAAGGATAAAAGCAGACTGCAGTTTATCATCCGCACTGCGGAGAGGGTGATCGGTTGCAATCTGCCTTCCCTCGAGGACTTGTACTCCTCAAGGGTGCTGAAATGAGCAAAGAGGATTGTGGCAGATCTCTCCCACCCTGGTAATTCCCTGTTCCAGCTACTCCCCTCTGGCAGAAGGCTGCGGTCCGTCAATACCAGCACCTCCCGCCATAAGAACAGTTTCCTCCCTTCTGCTACTGGCCTCCTTAACAAGGCCCGGAGCTCTCACTGACTTCAAACTTGAACTATAAACTCTTATCCATTCCGTATTTACACTGATTATTATAAACGTTAAACATTCCATAGTTGCACTGACTTTAAATTAAAAACTCGTAGCTTTAAATTAAAAACCCTTAGCCCATTGCTTTTTTTGCACTTTGGCATATTTTCACCATTGCTTTATTAGGTACCCCATGTGGGCACATTATTGTGTTATTATATCCCTATATGTTGTATGTTATATGTATGCACCTTCCTGCCAAAGTAAATTCCTTGTCTGTACAAACATTCAGGGCAAATAATCCTCCTTCTGATTCTGATTCTGATTCTGATTTGGAGTGCTGTCCGAGGAGAATTTGGCCCGAAACCAGAGTACTCCCCCCGTATTTCTGGTCGGTGGAGAGATGCTGAAAACTGTCGAGGAACATAGGTGAGTCGACTGCGTATATATATACTATATATATATATATAACAAAACTTTGTGAGATTGCGTAAACTGACAAACAGTGTTTTAGTGGCTGTAAAGAAGGTGGTCTTGGCTCGCTTTCGAGGCTACAGCCTTTATAATTCATTGAATAAAACTAGCCTATTGGTTTTCATGCTGAGAACCGACGGCCAACTACTTGCTACAGTCTCGGAAGTGACATCTACATATAAATGCTGGATTCATATAAATGCTCATGTGCACACTGCATGTGTAAATAGTAACGCACTAAAGCAATGTAAAGGCAGACTAATAGATTAACAGAAAAAAATATTTGTATTCAAAAGATTTTTGAAATTCTATTCTAATTATTGGTAAAGGTGGGGGGAGTGGGAGGGGGGTGGTCTTGCAGATGTTGCAGAGAACAACAGCAAAGTGCAAGGTACTGTTGTTCCCATCAGCCACTGGGTTTTCAAATATCAATCTCTTAATAAGAATGGGCAACTATTATTATCATTTCTGGGCTGTTTTTTTTTTTTTTTTTTTGAGAAAACACTTTGGATTTGTTGCAGCCCCACCTCTAGCATAATTGTTAAAGAGTCTGCTCTCAGGATGTTGGTTAACCACATGTCAGATCAGGAGGCTGGGCTGAATGTGACTTTCTTTTTAAAACTGTCCTATATAACAACTTCTGTCAGATATAATAACTGTCAGGATTATTTTTGGTTTAACACTTACGACATATACTATAGAAGACATTGTCTTTTTGTGTAAATGTGCTGAAAGTGGAAGTTCAGCTGCAGTACACTTCAGTCCATCATTATTGTTTCAAATACATATGAGAAAAATATGAATATTTCTGTGAACCCAAGTATCATAGTCTTGTCACGACCGGGGTTTGAAGTGTGTTGCTGATAACCCAGAGCACTAACTAACCACTACACTATGGAGCTGTGTGGACCCAAATTGCAGAGAATCACAAGAGGCAGGACTTGAGGAAAAATAACTGTCTTTACTTAATGTCCATCTTGAACGTGCTTTTAACTTCCGGTAAGATGGCGGCAGTCCCTGTGAGCTGTGAAACACTGCTGCAGATTAACACCAAATATCTGGTATTACAGATGTATGCAGGTCTGTTTTTTGCCAGATTTATTGCAGTTATAGTATTATTGTTGTTTCACATGCTCCAGTGCCGTAAAGTACTGGTAAACTACTTTGTTTCGACAACTCATAAATGCCAACACTGGCACTCTTTAACAACTAGCGCTAACGTTAAAGCTCAACGTGAATCCGGCGAAGAGCCTTTACTACACCCGCTGAATTGGGTGCTTCGCTGTGTTGTTGCTGCGGTGTGCCTGTGTGGCATTACAACTGTCCCTGGTTTTGTCCAAATCCCTGGCCATCGTGTGTGCCTCGGTAGTGCGGATGAGCCTGAGTGGGGGTGCCTGGCCTGGAAATCTGGCCGCGGCGGTGAGACCAAAGCCTCCAAATGTTTGTCCAACTGCATATTTACTGCAGCTTTCTGACTTAATAAAATCTGTAAAAACTAAGGAGCTTGTTATTCTAGGTGACATTAATTTGAATTGGATCGATAATTCATCTAAACTTTAGAAAGCAACTGCCATAAAACATGGTCTTCATCAACTAATCAAAGATCCCACCATATTTGGCAAAACACGAAATTCTATTTTGGACCTCATCTTCACTAATCAACCTTCTAAGTATAGTATATCTGGAGTAATAAATACAGCAGTTTCTGATCATTCACTAATATATGCCATTAGGAAATGTCTTAAACAGCCAAAGTCTCATAAAAATAGTTACATTAAAAAAGTACCAAATTCAAAATTGTCTCAGTTTAATGCTGAATTTGATGATACTAATTGGAGTAGTGAAATATCTTTGCAAGACCCTGATCATGTTCTATCAAATTTTCATAAAAGAGTGGAGACAATACGTCAAAAATGTACTACTACTTGTAAAATATACATCAGGAAAAATACAATACATTGGGTAACTCCTGACATTATGCAGCTTTTAAAAAAGAAGGCCACCTATTTGAAAGCATACAGATCATTAAAATCACCTGAGGCTAAGCATATTTTCACACAGTTCAGAAATAAGTGCAATTTTTAATTATTCAAAGCAAAACAGCTATATTTTGAAAATCAAATGAATCAAACGATTTCCAACCCAAGAACATTATGGAAAACAATTAAATCTATAACTGGTGAAAATAAATTAAAAAATAATAACAGTTTACAACTATCCATAAATGGTACTCTTCTCACTGATCATGATAAAATTGCTAATTCTTTCAACGAGTATTTTGTTGCATCTGTTCAGAGGTTATCTTCGGGATTTATTGTTCCTCAGTTTCTTCCATCAGTACTGGCGGCATCTCAGCAATTCTCCTTTTCTGAAATTGCACAAAGCGATATAACTTACATTTTGGGTTCTTTGAATGCTTCTCATGCTTGTGATGCAAATAATTTAAATATGATGTTTCTTAAAACTCACGCTAGTACACTTATTCCGCTCTTCCATCATTTAGTTAATCTGTGTATTAGGCAATCAGTATTTCCTGCCATGTGGAAAACAGCCCAGATCACCCCGATTCTTAAGTCTGAGGATCCAACTAATATCTCGAATTACCGCCCAATTGCAATTCTCCCAACTGTTTCTAAGTTACTTGAAAAAACATTATATAATCAATGAATTAAACACCTTGAATACAATAACCTGCTCAGTGATTGTCAGCATGGTTTTCGACCATTGCGGTCAACTATGTCGGCCTTGCTGCTTTTTACTGAGCAGATACGGGCGTCTTTACATAAAGGTCAGGTTACTGGAGTCATATACATAGACTTTCGAAAAGCCTTCGATACTGTCAATCATCAAATTTTGCTAAATAAACTTTTTTCTTTTCATTTGTCCTCCTCTGCAATAGATATGTTTAAATCATATTTAAGTGATAGATCTAAGAATCGGCTCAGTAACATCACAGTCACAAGTGTGTTCTATGGGAGTTCCACAGGGCAGCATCTTAGGTCCTTTACTTTTCCTTATGTACATTATAGGGATGGGACGAAATATCGTTTGACAAAATATCGCGATACAAAACGTGACGAAACGCATCGAGGTCGAAAAAAATGAATCGCGAAATAAAGATAGATGGCACTGCTGCATGATTTGCGTAGTATATAAATAATTTAGTGTATTATATGTGTGTGTGTGTGTGTGTGTGTGTGTGTGTGTGTGTGTGTGTGTGTGTGTATGGGGCAGACATACAGTCTATGGTGGCAGGCTGGCAGCACCATCTGCTGATCAAGCAGGGTAAAACTAAATGAAAAAAAAATTATATCCGGGGAACGGTGCGGTACGTCATCACGTCAAGACAGCGCATGTTGCAACAACAACACTGCAGTCTACAGCGAGCTAACAAATATTAGCATTAACTGCCTTGCCCCCAAACAGCCGACCATGGAGTCAAATGAGGTCGAAATTGAGGACCCTCCGCCTGGATACAAGTCATATGTCTGGCAGTATTTTGGCTTTCTCATTAAAAAAGACAAAGACGGCAATAGAGTAACTGACAAGACTAAGACTGTGTGTAAGCTATGCCATGCTGTCATTCCGTACACCACATCCAACACATCAAACATGAACCACCACCTTCAACGTCACCATAAAAATGTGAAGACGGCCCCGGAAAAAACGAGCCTACCGAAGGGACAGCTGACCATGAAACAAGCGCTGACACCAACTCTACCTCCGTCAAGTCCGCGTGCAAAACAGATAACCAGGCTCATTGGTGAATTCATAGCGGACTTTATGGCTCCATTTAACATGGTAGAGAACAGAAAATTCATCCAAATGTTCAATGTGCTGGAGCCTAAGTTTAAGATGCCATGTCGAGGACATTTTTCAGAGAAGGTAATCCCGGAAATTTACAATGAAACCAAACAAAGCGTGAAAGAGTATCTAAAAAATGCCGACTGTGTCGCCCTGACCACTGACAGCTGGACCTCGCGTGCAACACAGAGTTATGTAACCATCACGGCAGAAGTCATCAACGAGAAATGGGAGAGAAAAAGCTTTGTGTTGCAAACTCGTGAGCTGAGTGAAAGTCATACTGGTGTTAACATAGCTCACGTTTTGAGAAATGCACTGAGTGAGTGGGAGCTAACGAGGCCACAAACAACCATTGCTTGTGTCACAGACAACGCAAGCAACATGGACATTGCCGTGAGAGAGAGCGGTCTCCACCCTCACATCAAGTGCTTAGCGCATGTTGTGAATCTGGCCAGTAAGCGAGGCTTGGCTGTATCCCGCGTCGCGCGCCTTCTTGGTCGTGTGCGAAGAATAACTACTTTCTTTCACAGGAGCACCACGGCCACCGCCGTCCTGACCAACAAGCAAACCCAGTTAGAGCTGCCTCGGCATAAACTCATCACCGATGTCCAGACCAGGTGGAATAGCACATACGACATGCTGGCGCGCTACCTGGAGCAACAAGCAGCTGTCTCAGCAGCGCTGAGCTGCCCAGGAATCCGAAGGAATGCGAGAGAAATTGACACTCTGGATAACACTGATATATCAGATGTCGAGGACATAGTGAAACTGCTTAAGCCACTGAAGACAGCCACAACAGTTGTCTGTGATGAAAAAGAGCCCACTGTTTCACTGATAATGCCAATGAAGTTCATGATCGAGCAAAGCATGTCACCAGACGAAAATGACACACAGACCATCGCCAACATGAAAAGCGCTATTCTACTCGACATCTCGGACCGGTACTCTGGGGATTGTAATGACATGCTGCAGGAGTGCACTGCGCTTGACCCACGATTCCGAAGCCTGTCCCATCTGAATGATGAACAACGCGAGTCCATCTATGCCCGAATACGTTAAAAAGCTTCAGCACTTCATGAGCAGCGCAACCAGGTAGGCTAACTTTTATTGAAAAAAAAATGGTGCGCTGCGCGTGTGTAACTCTGTATGTGTAGGCAAGAGCCCGAAAACTTATTTCTCATATTGTTTTTTTATTTTTTATTAGTCGATGAGAGAGAGAGAGAGAGAGAGAGAGAGAGAGAGAGAGAGAGAGAGAGAGAGAGAGAGAGAGAGAGAGAGAGAGAGAGAGAGAGAGAGAGAGAGACTCTGTGTGCGTGTGTCTGTGAGAGAGGGAGGGAGTGAAGGATTGAAAGACAGAAATGTTTGAGCTGCTTTTATTTTTTCAGACCAGTGATATAGATGAAAGAACCACTAGGGCCAGTGCTTCAACATCAGGGGCAGCAGCAGAGCAGGCCAGGGTCATGGTTGAGGCAGCACAGGGAGCAGAGCAGAGCCAGGAAGAGCCAGTGGAAGGAGAAAGGCAGATGCAGGACGTGACACAGCCTCCCCCACCAAAAAAGACAGCGTTAGAAGATCTCCTTGGGAGCTCCTACACTACTGTTGTTGAGACAGTGCAGTCCAGCAGAGGGATTGAAATGGAGATACTCTCCTACAGAAATGGGATTCCTATCCCACTCAACAGTAGTCCACTTGAGTGGTGGAAAGTTAATGCATATGCTTACCCCATACTTGCCCCCCTTGCCAAAGCCTACCTTTGCATTCCTGCTACATCAGTGCCCAGTGAGCGTGTCTTTTCCACAGCAGGAGACATTGTGTCTGCTCAAAGATCCCTGATTACACCAGAACATGTTGATATGTTAGTTTTTTTGAAGAAGAACCAGTCCTGAGATAACAACCTAGGATTAGAGCAGGAGTGCTCTTGTTTGTGTTTGGCCAGTTAGGCCTTGTGTTTCCCTGTGTGCAGCTGAAACAAAAATAAATAAGTTGTTGTTAAACTTGTTATACAGTAATATTTTTTTCTTTTTTTTCCTTTTTTGATATCGTATCGTGACGTATCGTATCGTGGCCCTGGCATATCGAGGTGCATCGTATCGTGAGTTTAAGTGTATCGTCCCATCCCTAGTACATTAATGATCTCCCCACTGTGTTTTATGTTTCTAGTACTTTGTTATATGCTGATGACACTGTCATTTTTTTGTCTGGCTCAGATATTGATACAATTAATTACAAACTTAACTCAGACCTACAGAATCTACATGATTGGCTCCAAGATAACCATTTAACACTGAATACTAAGAAAAACGAATGTATGTATTTCTATTAATCTAGGAAACAACTGTCTATATGAAATTTCATCACCTTTTCTAATCGAAAACTTTAAATTGTATCCACGTATAAGTATCTGGGAGTCTCTCTTGACTCACATCTTACTTATCCTGACCATGTCCAAATTTTAATCAGAACGTTAAACCAAAAGTTATTTGTTTATAGTAAAATTAGATCATATCTACTGCATTCTGTTTCTAAAACATATCTTCATGCCATTATATTGTCCACTCTGTTGTATTGTTTACCTGTTTGGTCACTCACAACAAAAAGCCATGGTTTGAACCTTTTTTATCAGATTTTAAATGGTCATACTGCTGCGGGATTGATTGCGCTGGCTCCAAAACTCAGTTCAAGGCTTGAACGCACTACGAGATCTGTTGCAAATGGACTTCTCCCTATACCGGCTTTTAGGAACTGCTATGGACAGAGATCTTTTTTTAATTTGCTCACTAGAGCCTGGAATGAGACTCCACAACACATCAGATCTATAACATCAATAAGACTATTTAAACAAACTTTTGCTTGCCATCTGATGGACAGGTATATCTGTGACCACTGAGATGGCTTTATGGCCTCCTGCTGATGCTTGTTTCCTATCGTGGTTTGTGTGCTTGTTGTGTGTTTGTTATTGCATGATCCTGGAGTTCTGTCATGTTTGAGGTATTTATGTTCTGCAGAACAGGAACCTGCTGAAAATCAGTTTTATACTGAGTCAGGCCCGATTGCTCTTAATCTTTTCCTGTTTAAATAAAATAAATAAAAAAAATAAATAAAAAAACACACACAAAAAAAAAAAAATCGAGAATCGAAAGCAGGGCTGAAGAAGGTACAGATCCACAATGACTTGATGCAAGCAATAATGTCCAATAACGTAAAGCAAAGTTCCCTAACAAGCAGGTCAAAAGATCAGGGTAAAAAGTCTCTCAAGGTAATTCAAACACGGGTCAATAGAAAACAGGCATACACAAAAGATCGGCCTAAACAATTATCTATGGCTGTATTAGAATTATTTATTAATTCAGAATATGATCAAGATTACATAGGTGGATGTGTTCTGGGAATTTGATTGTTAAAAGTATAACATTTAAAACCACTTGAATGAACGAAATGACTCAAGTAAAGATTCATACATTTTGATGAATGAGAGAGTCAGTAAAATGATTCAAACTTCCCATCACTATAAGCCTGAGCAAAGATACAAATAAATGCAGGTCTTATATATACACACACACATACAAAAGCCAGGCACAGGTTATCTCATTGAGCTAATAATGAACAGGAAATCTGTAGGAAGTTGTGGAATGTCTTGTGCTATCTGTTTCCCGCTGCTCGACAGACTGTGGTGTAACAATTCTATAAAATTTCCTCCAGTCCTTACCCTATCTGTTGTTGACGTATACACATTTTAGAAAGGAACACTTCAGGTTCCTCGGTTCAAACTAAAAGTATTTAATTGCTGTAAATGTTTGTTGGGATATTTGTTTGTGATATTTGTGTGATACCATTGTGAATTCATCCAGCATAGCTATGGAGGAAAAAAAGGAAGTCAACATAACACTGCATTCATCAACAATTATTTTTTGAACAATAGTGCAATTAACCACAGCCACAATGCTTAAAACAGAAACCAGAACAATAACAGAACTTCGGAATTGGTAAGTATTAATCATTTTAAAATATAATATAAAATTTAACTGGCCATAGGTGCATTCTAGAGGTTAAAAATGCCTTCATGACATTTCATAAGCTTTATAGGTGAAATGGAAGTAGACAAGGCGTCACGATTTCCTGTCAGGTTTCCATCAAAAGTGGTAATAGGGAGGAAGCTTTTCTTTTTGCAGAGACTCATGCAAGATCTGTGTTCACTGAGGCTTACTTTGCAGCTGCAAATGGAAACATTTAAAATCATCATTTTGACAGGTAGGGTGCCTTTATTAATATTTATTATATTGGAAATGAACACTCAGAAAAAAAAAAGTTACAAAAGCTGTAACTGGGGCGGTACTCTTTCAAAAGGTACACCTTTGTACCTAAAGAGTGCATAGTACCTCAAAAATACATATTGGTACCAAAAGTGTACATGGTAGTACCTAAATGGTATATATTGGAACCTTTAAAAAAAAAGGGTACCGACCCAGTGACATCTTTTGTACCTTTTGTTCTGGGTGTAAATAAAACTAGGGAATCACTACTGTAGCCCACATTTTCTCTGAATCTTTTTATATTACAGTGGCAGTCTATGTGCAAGAGGGCACTGGAGGTAAGATTATTATTAATATTATATAATATATATATATATATATATATATATATATATATATATATATATATATATATATATATATATATATATATATATATACATTGGTATTTGGTGTTGGTTTATTTACTTTTAATGTAAAAGTTTGATGTTCTGTTATCTTTGGTTACACTTTATAATAACTGCATGGTATTAATCATTAGTTAAGCAGATGTAAACAGTTAATTTGTCAATTATAAAGCATTAATAGACATTAGTAAGCAGTTTATAAATACAGTTATAAATGTATTATTCTTGAGAGATTTTGATTTTTAACACACCTTTATTAACTACACAACATCTAAGAAACAAGAACAAAAACAGCACATTTACAAAAACTCACATAGAATTAGGCCTACTCAAATTCTTCAACAAAGTGCAATATGTAATTTTCAATGCAGCACAAAATTCTTTGTACGGTACACTCCACGTCTCTTCAAAGTTTTCATTTTTTTCCTATGAGAATAACAAATAAAATCATGTTTTATTCTTGCTTGTATGAGCCCCTTAAACAATTCAACATTTTTACTACTGCCAGCGATTTCATATTTCTTACTAGTATAAACTGCCATTTTGGCTTGACCTAAGCTACATTTTAACAACCGTCCTTTCTTCTTTTTTCCTTTACAATATTTAAAACCAAAAATAAACACAATCATTGTAAACATTTCACTAACATTAGCAAATAAAATCTCCAATAAACTAAATAAAGCTCTTAGTCTCTCACAGTGCATAAAACAATGAAATACTCTTTCACCACAAAAAAGGACAATTATCTTAAACATTCGGATTCAACAATGGGATAAAAGCATTTATAGCAACAATTCCATGTAAAATTTGAAATGAAGATCACCCACATTTTTAGTGTGGGTGAAAATGTGAAAAGGGTTTGACATCAAAATCAACAATTAAATGATCTCTCCATGGTGCATCCATACGTTTTAATTTCTCTTTATTTATCACCTTCACACAAACTTCATATATATTCTTACCCCCCATCGTATCAAACATTATCTCTCTCAAATTATCTGAGGTCATTAAAACATTTTCATTTTCTATTACAATTTTAGATATCACCATACAAGGAAAATGGTCCGTTTTATCAGGAAGAGACTGACTTGACAAAAAGTTCCAGTCTTCTTCACTCAAAATTTCTCTGCACTTCTTTAGTAAAAAATAGAATATCCTTGTTGATTTAATTTCAAGTCTCTGTGCAAGTGCATCAGCATTGTCCAACGCGATACCAGCCACTTCTAGTAAGTCTTTCATTTTAACAACTTTGGCTTTTGTTAAAATTTGCATCAACCACAAAATTGTATCTCCACATAAATCGAGTCAAGCACCATTAATCAATGGCTCTTCCAAAAAACAATACAGAGACTGATATGACAAAGATGTTTTGACCTGTACCATACACCATGCTTTTCTTAAACGTTCATAAAAGGAAGATAGACTTCAAATTAAAACTCCTACAATCTGTCCAAAAGATATTTCTTCTAAAACCGCATCCTCCAACCTTACTTAAAAGGCAACAGGCTGGTCCAAACCATGAAATACTAGTACTGTATAAAAACTTTTGAACAAACTGTAGCCTAAAGGTTACTTTCCAGCTTATAAGGTCAACAACCCCTTGACCACCTTCTTCCTTTGGAAGGTACAGAAGATTCAGTGGTAACCATTGTAATCCGTTCCAAAAAGGAATTGATCATCTTGACCTGTATTTTTCCAAGAACCCCTTCATGAGGCTCTAAAACTGTTAATTTGTGCCATAATGAGGAGGCAACTAAATTATTAGTAATCAATGCTCTCCCCCTAAAGGACATTTTAGGTAAAATCCATTTCCACCTTTCAAATCTCCTACTACATTTTCAAGAATATTTTCCCAGTTTCTTTGCATTATTATTTCATCACCCAAAAATATTCCAACATATTACAGACCTCTTTGTGACCAAACCATTTCACCTGGTAATACCAGGTCTACTTTACTTTTGCAGATGAGATCTTTGCATAAATGTTAACAATATCAACCAGCTTGACAATATCATCCTGTCCACTAGTTAAAACTAAAAAATCATATGTATATGCTGATAGCTTTATAGGTGGAAAGGTACTCTCATAGGCCTATGTAAAACCATCTAAATGAGTCCTAATTTTATTTAGCATGGGTTCTATTGCTACTGAGTAAAGCATACCTGACAAGGCACATCCTTGTCTAATCCCCCATTGTATTTTAAAAGGGCTACTCAAACCACCATTGATTTTCAGCACACTTTCAATATTTTCATAAAGCACTTTAATCAAGGCAGTGAAAGCAAGTGGAAAACCAAAAGTTTCGAACGTGTACCATAAAAAACTGATGATCCACCCGATCAAATGCCTTTTCTTGATCTAGGGAAATTAAGCCACATTTTTTCCCAAACAGTCTAGAGACTTCCAAAACATCTCGAATTAAGGATATATTATCCACAATGTATCTATTAGGTACACAATAGGATTGATCTAAATTTATAACCTGCCCAATTACTTTCTTCAGTCTGTTTTATATGGCCAATATGCCATATAAAAATCAACAGGCAACCCATCCAATCCTGGTGCTTTACCATTCTTCCTACTCTGCAAAGCATTAAAAAGTGTATCTATTGTTAAGGGACATATCAGTTCTGCATATGAATCTTCTTTTACTTTTGGTAGATTGAACACAAATTCAGCCATTAACTGGCCATCCACAACACTCTCGGAATGGTAAACGTGATTTCACCAAGTACCACATGTTTACTGGATCAACATCTTTGTTGATCCTGGAACAACTTTCAGATCAACCAATCAGATTTGAGGGACAAGTTTACAGTTTAGGTCAAGTTTAGGCTTAGAACCAGGGTTAAGTGCTTCGACATCAGTGTTATTCACTAGGGATGCACCGATAACACTTTTTTCAGAATCGATCCGATACCAAAAATTCTGAGTATCGACCGATACCGATGCCGATCCGATACCAACAAAGTTTTTTTTTTAAATTAAGTAGAATTTAAATAACTCTCTGTGTGTTGAACTGATAATCACTCTTTTGTGTGTTAAACACAATCTACTTAATACAGACAACTTCATTATAAAGAAAAACAAATCCAAAAAATATATGATCATAATCTATGACAAAAATGCTTTTATAAACTAGATTAGTGGATAATTCAGCATTAAAATTTAGTCTAGCAGAATCATAAGTCCACAATAATTGTATAAAATCTGAACATTTTGTGAAAACAACAAATAAGAGACAATAAGTGTAACACTAAATCTGGTAAAACGTTACACATTGCTCTTTATATTGTAAAAACACATTGTGTATAAAACGCATTCATGAAAAACAACATAACAAAAATCAAAAAGATAAATTATTTTATGTATAGCCTAGATATAGGCTACTATACAATTGAGACATGTTTTAAATGTATAGCACACCAGATTAATGAGGCAGCAACATATGATAGATAGGAAAGAACAAGAAAGGCCGTTAATACTCTTTCATTGCATCACTGTATTATGATATGAAAGGCTGCAATACGTGCGGCACAAATCGCTTATGCGCATCCCGTGCGTAGAATGATGCGCTTAAAGCAACACGGAGTCACAGCGCGTCGAGTCCGCATTGAAAAGTTCAAAGCACAAACGAAAGACATATTGATGCGTAGTGTATTATACAGTATCTATCTATACAACATTTTAGTGAGCCTTTTATTTTAACAGTTTAAAATTGTAGTTACTGTGCGCTTGAAGAACAATTATAGTGGACTCTACTCTAGTTTTGTGATCTAACAGACACCCGGTAGAAACATGATTAAGTTACCGTTACAGCAATAAAGTCCAACAAGATAAAGTTGTTTTATGCGAAACCATAGACCTTTATCTACAGATCAAGTATAATAATAGTAACATAGAATCATCTTGGAGAGAGTTTCATCCTGTTGACTGTCGTAACCAAACGCGGCGCTGAATACTGAATGAAGAATGACTGACAGCCGCTGCGGAGGGAAAAGTTTACGTGATCTTGAATTTAATGACTTAAATGTTAATTTCTATCTCACATTATACTATAATGGCTTCAGAACACTTGTTATATAGTGCACGAAAACTTTATGGTGCTTTATAATGTTTTTGGTGCTTCAGTGGGGCTTAACAATAACACAGAATAGTATACGCACAACAT
Organism: Siphateles boraxobius; assembly: GCF_051911475.1. Lineage (NCBI taxonomy): Eukaryota > Metazoa > Chordata > Actinopteri > Cypriniformes > Leuciscidae > Siphateles > Siphateles boraxobius. Next base: position 2,961,078 of record NW_027509142.1, read on the forward strand.
CGGATTTGGATCGGCCTCGTCTGATCGATACTCGATCCGGCAAAAATGGCAGTATCGGAGCCGATACCGATGCTGAGTATCGGATCGGTGCATCCCTTTTATTCACCAATCATTTCCCTCTAATTTTAGGGAAAAGTTATGGGTAGGGTTAGGTTTAGGGGTAGGGATAGGGTAAGGACTACATTATGGGACAGGAATGTTATTCCAGGATCAACAAAATATGTTGATCCAGGAACATGTCTTGGCAAAATCACGGTGACCAAAGAGCGAGGGCCCCAAGAAAGGGACCCAGAGAATAAGAAGAGAGCCAGAGCATAAAAGAGACAGAGCAACAGTTACAATCTCCTTGTATCCTTTCCCTGATCATGTGACTTTAACCCAAATGTGAGATGATCAAACTGACCAATCAGATATGTACAACTTCCCCCATTGTACAAAAGGTGTGACAATTTATAGACCCCCAAAGTGCACAAATCTGGGTCTACAAGCCTCGATAACTATCAGCCCCTCTGTGCCTTTAGGAACTCCAAATGGTCCTTGTGGTAGAAAGAGGGGGTGGAAAACAGTCAAGCAAATGCGTTGCAAAGCAAATGTTCATTTCAAATATCTTGGATTATGTTCAATCCTAGCACTTAGAATGGTCTCAATAACGTCAGGCGTAAACCCATTGTCCCTCAGTTGGTACCCATCGGGGGCCAAACATGAAGGTTCCACAGGTCGGGTCTGGGATGAAATATTGTGCCCTCCGCCTGAGACAGAAGGTCCCTCCTCTCCGGAATCGCCCATGGCGAGCCTTCGAGGAGAGATATTATCTCCGAGAACCATATTATTTTAGGCCAACATGGCGTTATCGGTAAGGGGCAAGTCCCTTGTTGGCAAACTCTGACTAGATCTCCTGGGAGCAAATAAACTGGAGGAAACGCATACAGGCACATTTTGGGCCATGTGTGCGCCATTGTGTCCAGACCCAGGGGTGCTGGGTGACTCAGAGAGAAGTAGAGGGGACATTGCGTTGTCTGGTGGGAGGCGAAGAGGTCCACCTCCGCTTCTTAAAACCTGGTCCAGATCTGATTCACTAGTTCTGGGTGGAGTTTCCATTCCCCCATCAGTAATTTCTGTCTGGACAGTAAATCCACTCCCACATTCAGATACCCTGGAATGTTCACTGTCCTGAGTAACAGGAACTTCTCCTGGGCCCAGAGAAAAATCTGCATCACTATTCTGTTCAGATTGATTTGAACGCTCACTTTCACAATTGAACGCTTGATGCTCACGCAGACCTCCCTGTTGATTTATGTAAGAGACTGCCACTGTGTTGTCCTCCCGCACTAGGACATGACAGCCTCTTAACTGAGGGAGAAAGTATTTCAGGGCCGGAAATACAGCCATCAGCTCGAGGCAATTGATTTGCCAATCGAGATGATGCCTCCCCTGATCCCTTGGGCTGGGTGACCACTTAAGACCGCTACCCAGCCCGTTAGCATTCTGCGATGGCAAGGCGCACCTAGAGTCGGACCCAAGGCAAGGAACTGGGGTCTGAACCACATAGAAAGGGAACAAAGCCTCAGCTCGTAACCCTTACCCTAAACATGGATTTTAGAAAGAGCATGAAGCGTTCAGCGCGTGACTTACCACAAACATGTTTTTTTTTAGAAAGGACACGAAGCACTCAGCGCGTGCCATTGCCCTTATTTGCCTTTAGGGTTTGTATAGATGAAATCCCCCGGTTTTGAGCCACAACTGAAGTGGTCTCATGTGCAAAAGGCCCAGAGGGATCACTGTGGGGCTGCCATGAGAGCTATTTGGTGTTTAAAATAGTCTTGACACGAGGGGAGACAGATGTGCCCCCAAGCCCCAAGCACGTTAACCTCTAGGCAGAAGAGAGAACTCTCTTCTTGGCGTTGCATCTCAGCCCCAGAGAGAAAGGATGAGTGAGGATCAATCTCAATGTCGAAGCGCAAGCTCTTGAGACTGGGCCAGTATCAGCCAATCGTCTATGTAACATGGCTAGGTCGAATGGAAGGACCCGATATTGGTAAGCTTCGCCCCCAAAAGCAAACCTCAGGAACTTCCTGTGTTGTGGCAATATTTCAATGTGAAAATATGTGTCTTTAAGATCGATCGTGAAGAACCAATCGCAATCTTGAATTTGCAACATGATCTTCTTGATAGTTAGAATCGTGAACTTGAGCATTCTGACGAACACAGTCCCTCATTTATTTATTCTTTTGTGACAGCAGATGCTCCTACTCCTGTTCAATAGTAGTGGGAACCACGCCGTTAAAACGAGGAGGGCAACGTATTCCTTTTTACTGTCTTTAGGACGCAAAGAGAGATACACGGCAGTTGCATTCAAGCTGCCAAAGTCTCTTTAAAGGGATACCAATTTTAATAATTCCTTTTCAACATTTCGCTGGAAACCGCTGCCCCCCCAAATCACCAGAGGTGGCGGGGATGTTACAGTGGTTTCGTGAGGGTGTCAGGTAGGAGCTAATTGATATATTTTACATGCACCGTCCCTAAGGGGCACACCCTCACAGACCTGGGACAAAAAACCCTCAGGATTTTTGTCTCAGGTCTATTATGAGAATGCTGAGCGCGACGAGCCGGTTCCCAGTCTTTACGAGGGGGAGCGAAACTCGCCACACTCTGCTTTTGAGGCCCTCTTGTTCTTGCCCAAAACACTGCCAAAGTGGGCAGGGCAGCACCAGTCTGACCCTAACCAGCGTGGATGTTATTATGCACGGCTTGGTGGGGAGTGCTGACTCCTTAAATGACGATGAGCCCCAGAGAAGAGATAGCCCATTAGCGTCTCTTCGGACTGGCGCATTATTGTGAACGGCATGCCCCTGCACCCACGATAGTCTAATAAATTGACGTTGAGGGCACAAAGACGTGCAAAGAATAAGGTTTTCCCCATGAACGAGTTAACGTCATGAAGATCCTCGAGGAGGGCAGTCTAGCTGTAATCTGGCCATTGGACGAGTCACCACCTCGAGTAACCTCTCACACGCTTTATCATAACGAGAGAAGTGCTCGGAGGCGGCACTCTCAAAATCCATAATTTTTTAGATGGATTTTTCAATATTTAATTCGTCAGAATTAAATGTGGCCAAAGACCACCCAGACAATATATTAAAACAAGCATCTGATTTCTCATATTATCATTTAATTCCTCAGCAATAAATACAGCCAAATATCAATCATACAAGCAAACGTGGTCTGGATGACCGGCTGTGTTTAAATCTTTCATAAGATCAGCCTGGTATGCCTGTAACACAGCCACGGTGTACAGCGCAGTACTAGGATGACCCGCTGGTGAAAATGCGTCTAATTAATGCGATCCCAGGGGAGAGATAGCCCAGCGAGCGTCTCTCCAATCTGAGAGCGAGAGGCACGCTTCGGTAGTCAGGCAAAAGGACATTGCCATCTTGAGAGAGAGCGAGCGATAGGGACGCACCCGTCTCACTGAATTTTGAGATCGCAATAGATGTGAAGGACTATAATACGTTAAGGACTCTCTCAAGTACTGGGGAGCTAAACCATTTAGTGCCTTGTAAGTAATCAGCAATATTTTAAAATTTATATGATGTTTAATATTGACCCAATGCAGTGTTGACAGAACCGGGCTAATATGGTAATACTTCCTGGTTCTGGTAAGAACTCTAGCTGCTGCGTTTTGGACCAGCTGTAGTTTGTTCACTAAGCGTGCGGGGCAACCACCCATAATAGCATTACAATAATCTAGCCTTGATGTCATGAACGCATGAACTAATTGTTCCGCAATTTCCATTGATACTGTAGCATATGATGTCATTTAGATATACTAGACACTTGACTTTCAAATGAAAGATTGGTATCAAAGAGCACACCCTGGTTCCTAACCAACGATGAGGACTTGACAGAGCAGCCATCAAATGTTAGATAGTATTCCAGGTTATTACGTGAGGATGTTGTCATGATCCGGCCTTCTTGTCCTTGATTTCCCCTAGTCTTGAGGCTGGATCATGACAGACCCATGTTTTGTGTTCAAGCACATGGCCTTTTGTTTGGGCCATGTGCTTGTGTTGTCTCGTTACATACCCCGCCCCCTTGTTATCCTTGTCTCGTCATTGTCTAGTCGCTTCACCTGTTCTTGTCGTTAGTGTCTCCCTTTATAAGTCCCTTGTGTTTTCTGTCCTGTGTCGGTTCATTGTGATTGTTTGTGATACATACGGTGATTTCCACCTGTGGTTTAAACTTACCTGTGAGTACCTTGTGAGAGTTTTGTCTGGATAATTTCTGATCCTGTTTCTGTTGTTAGTTTATGGTCTAGTATGTCAGTCCTAGTCTAGTCTAGTCTTGTCATTTCTTTTGCTGTTCATGTTTTGCCGCCTCGTGGGTTTTGTTTTCTGTCTACAATAAACTTTGTCACTGCATCCTGTCTGCGCCTGGGTTCACCTTCCACCATCATAACAGATGTTTTTTGTCCAATAATTGGAATCTCCGTTTTTTCAGAATTAAGTAGTAGGAAATTGCTAGTCATTCCAGTTTTTTATATCTGCTTTGCATTCCGTTAATTTTGTGAATTGGTAAGTTTCGTCAGGGCGTGAAGAAATATAGAGCTGAGTATCATCAGCATAACAGTGAAAACTAATGCCATGCTTCCTAATGATATCTCCTAAGGGTAGCATGTACAGAGTGAACAGCAACGGTCCTAGTACTGAGCCTTGTGGTACACCATACTGAACTTTTGATCGATAAGACATCTCTTCATTTACTGCTGCAAACTGATAACGGTCAGATACATATGATTTAAACTATGCTAGTGCAATTCCACTAAAGCCAACTGTAAGGAACTCAGCTTTTTGGAAATATTAATAATCAATAATATCTTGTTATTATTAATTATAAATATTTGGGTCAGTTAATTGGATTAACTTGATGTGGCTGAATTAATATTACAATCAATTAATCAGTTCTTCCAACGAACTCTTTTGATTATTAATTTATTCTAATAAAGGGTATCTTCCATGGCCACCGACAAATAATTATTTCTTCGCCTGTACAGTACTTTGAGCCAGTAGCAAAAACCGTGATCGTAAAGTGGCTTGTATTGCAAACAAAACAGAACCAAATACATATTATGTACAAGTTTTATTAACTAAATATAGATATTTATATGAATATAAATACACTAAACAACATACACACATGAATACATAAATAGGTTAGTGATAGGATGATATTGGAAACCGGAAGAGGGTCTATGAGAAGAACCATCAGAATTTCATTTTCACATTTCATTGAATTGAATACTTGCATTTGTAATGGGAACAATTCTTGAAGTTGTTGAAAATTGGAGTCGTTGATGGTTACGGCAGTGTCAAGTGGAAGTTGGTTGAGCGTTCTCTTTCTCCAGGAACGCATGACTGGTTTGGTGAAGGCCTGGGACTCTGTTGAGGCCACGCCGAGCACCCAGGAGAAGTGAGGAAGTCGGAAGGATGGGTGATTGGAGTCGTTGTTGGTTGGAGTCTTTGTTCCTAAACTCTTGAGATTGTCCTTGGTTCTTTGTGAGAGAGTCATCTCTCTCCTGCCTGAGCCCATATCTGGTTGGAATCGAGGCCTGCTGGGCCCTGGGGCCCCCGTGGAGGGGGAAGGGGGTTCCCCAGTAACACCAGAACAGTGTTCCGGCTGGGTGAAAGAACTAAGAGAGGGAGGTCACATGTGGACTGTCTCTAATAAGGCCTGGAGAAGATCCTCCCCTAAGGGTTGAACTCGACCAATCAGAAAGGGGACATGTCTGAGAGGGAAAGTGGCTCTTAGTTGATTTACGGATCTTTGTCCCATAATATGATTATACCTTCATTAATGCTAAAATAGCTATAACACATCCACACTGCATTCTAGAAGAAGGTGATGTACATCAAAGTGTGAGTCATTAAATGAGGATTATTTAGGTAGGAGGCATTATACAGGTGAGGTTACATTGATCGTTAGTTGGTTGTATACCAGGATACATACCATAATATATACCTAATAGTACACGAGACAGTAAACCATTTACACTGTAAATGGTTTACTAGCCACTGTAAATGGTTTACTAGCCACTAGCCTCTCTCTTGAGTATGTGGCCACATTCCTCGGAGGTCGTAAAATCTCCTTATCATGCCCTGTAACATGACACTGTTTCTTTCACTTGTGTTTGTTCATTTGGGCTGTGTGAGGAGTTTCATAAACCTTTGTATATAATGAATAAATAGTATGTGTCTGATTGGTCCATACCCTACAGATCCCACCTCTCGATCGTTGTTGTCCCCCCTCAAGGACAACCACGAGCGAAGTTGGAAGTGCAGAGAGATCGGACACACACTTGTCATAGAAGGCTGGAAGGCCATGGTGGCCTCTGGTTGCTCGTGTCTTCTGGGGCGGTGGTCGTTCCACGGCTGGTGATGTGGACAGTAGCCAAGTCCAGGTCTCTGCAGCAGGTGTTGAGGCAGCAGGTGTTGGGACATTCTGAAGTTCATTAGTTTTGGGGCAGGTGTTTCCTTGTGGTTGCAGGAAGTGGTTAGGCCTCTATGTAGCATAGAGAGGTTTTCAAGCTGACATGGTGCTGGTGGCCGGAGGTCAGAAGGTGGTTGTTAGCCTCTCAGTCACGAGAGGTCTGAAGGATTGAAGTGTTGTTCTGTCCTTATGGTGGTGCCGACGCAAGCTTGCCTAAGCTGGGGTGGGCAAGGAGTCGGAAGCTTGTACCTTACAGGACTCCTCGGGTGAGTCCTGTGCAGGGAGCTATTTTGCGTGTGTCAGCGGCTCCAGTAACTCTGAGGCAGGTGCGTCCAGCTGTCCTTGCGGAGCCTCAGATTGACACCTGTGTGAAGGGTATGGAAGAGGATGCTGTCGTTGACAGCCGTGGTCTTCCTGTGGTGTTTGCAGGTTGAGGGTGCTGTCCTCCATGGCTTCTCCAAGGGGCTTGGCTGGTACCTGGGTTGTTGCCATGGTGACAGTTCTGTGCTGGTCCTGGGCATGCTCAGTCCAGCTGCATTGAATCTGGTTCGAACCTCAGTGTCTAGCTGGTCTGTAAGGCTTTGGGCACAGGTCCGCTCCTTGTGGGACGCTGTGATCTATTATGTGAGGTTGTTTACCTTCTGTTTTATACCCATAAGGTGGGGTAAGGAGATGAGAATCTTGATCACCCCGGTGTGGCTGTAACTCTGGCTTGGGTCATGGGTCGTTTGTCCTCTTCTCTCATGGTGCAGTTCCGTTGGCTCCGGTGCCGTCGGATGTCAGCAGCCATGGGTGGAACAGTGTTCCTCGCGATGGCTTGTCAGTCTTTTCGTTCTCCAAACCGGTTAAGGTCAGGTTAAGCAGAGGATCTGCAACATTTTGGCACACCTGTGGAGAGAGACTAATGCATGACCCTAGAAAGTTCAGAGCCACGGTTTAATTAGATTAACAAGGTTCGCTAGATATGTAGCATAAAGCTAGGTATTTCATGTGTAGCTAGCTAGTGAAGTGTGTATTGTATCCTTATCATCTTAGCTGTGAATGTTAGGAGGCTAAGACTTGTGTGGTTCCGAGAGTATTTCCTGGAAAGGGCATAGCCGAGATGAAATAAATGACTTAAGATGGTTCTTATGGCTAAAATATTTCTCTGGACTTAAATGGTGGTTCACTACGGCTAGACGAAGAGAAGAATAGGAGGAAAAAGGACAGCTTTCCTATTCAAATTATGCTTATTATCAATCCTCAGGACTATAGTTATGCCCTAGTAATCGTTGAAGTTACTTGTGTTGCAGGGTCATAAAAATTAGTGCACTTGTTGAAAATAAACAAAATCACAAATAAAGGTGTCTCTGGTTCCTTTCTGGGCCCTATGGGAAATGGAACCACATTTGAACAAGAGAAGAAATGGAAATAAATCATATACATGACAGTATAGACAAGTGAATAGCTGACTGCTATTATTATCGAAGTAAAATAAAAATAAAAAGGACTTAAGTAAGTGATCAAAACAGCCGGAATGATCTGAAATTGAGAGTAATCAATAGCACTAGTGACTAACCTTTAGATTTGCCTGGACCAACACTCCATAGTGGGTCACAGCTGTTGCGTGTTTAAGACCACACCGTGTGTGTCCCTCCAAAGGTTTAGTCAACATGCTGATGAAAATTCTCATAACTATAAGAATTCTTCTCTAGCTACACAGCTTACATGTAATTAAACTTGGGTTTAATTGACAGGGCATCTGCAAATTTAGCCCACAGCGCTCAGCAAGGACTATGCCTAAACTAGTGAAGGTGAAATTCAGCTGAGAAGAATTGAAAGTAAGGAAAGAGAAAAATTAGAAACCCTAAATGGGGTTAAAGAAAGTATTTTAGAATACTTTGCGCTGTATACATAAAAGCTGTAATTAAGGCTTCAAGTAAATGATGCTAACCGCTAACTGTAGAAGTTATTATGTAGCTTAGCCTAAGCTGGATTGATGCTAGGTTAGCTTAGCTTAGCCTAAGCTGGATGGACGCTAGGTTAAGTTAGATTAGCCACTTAGGCTGGTTTGTTTACAAGATGACGTCACGAGTTAGCACTTCCTGTGACAAGTCGTTGTCATGGGAACCAGTGCATGTCAGAACAATTCAACAGTCCATGAAAAATGTCCGCATATTTTAAATGAGTTATGCATGTTTAAACGGGTTAAAAGGGGGCGCCTATACTTTAAGTCTTTCAAGAACTTGATGTTACATTCAGTAAAATGCAAATGTGGTTTGGCATTTGCAAATTTTACTCATGGAACTCTTCTCTTTACTGTACGCAACTTATTCTATTTGTTTACAGAGTAAGGAAATAGATTTGCTGTAAGTCAAAGCTTGTCTAAGCCTATATAGTTACGTCCATCTCGTGCATAAATACTGACTTTTCAGCGAGTAAACAGTTTTGATCGCTAGGTAGCTCTCTGCTTGTAGATGCAGCCAAAATTTAGGTGAATTTACATCAACCTAACAATAATTTGTAAGGTCTTTACTTTGTAGAAAGGTGAGCATCACCCAAGTCTACGTGTATATAACACTGTACTGAGATTCCTTCGTCAGAAACAGATTAAGCAATACTGCAATTTGGATTCCTTCAACCAAAGCAGACTAATAAATACCGGTACAGTTTGCATGCCGCTGAGATGAGATTCCTTTGTCAAACAGACTTACGCTTTAATGCTGAAATTACCGATACCAGTTAAGACCCCTTTTTTTTATTTTTTATTATTATTATTTTAAGTAGAGATGTCAATTCCAGCTATCGTTTTATCTGCATTTAGACAAGCCAGCAGCTAGTGATCAAAATGTGTATCGCATATCATGTCCCGTTTGGATCGGAATGATCAAATAAGCACTTTTTTAGGATAACAGTAGTTACGAAGGGGCTCTAGGTCATGCTAGTTTTCCCAGCTTAGGTGGTTTGTTTACTATCTTGCATTAGGGTGACGAATGCCCTATTTGGAGTTTGTATTTCCTGTAACAAGTCATTGTCATGGAAACTAATGTGCAGCAGTGTATATTTCAACCAGCGGGTGGCACAATGTCTGTATGTTTCAAAAAACAGTGCATAGTCTGTTGGCACGTGACGCTTACACCTACATTCAAGATTTTCTTTAAATCAGTAAAATTCAAATTTTACTAATGCGAACTCTTGCTTCCTTTTGAGCACACATTTTCATCTACTTTAAAAGTTTTATGTCCTAAGCTGACTAGGAACTTTGTAGCAGAGTCGTGCATTGTGGTCATGCCGTGTGTCTTCTGGGTTTTGAAGTTCAGAGTCAAAAGGTTCTTGAAGCTGGTGTCTTCCTCCATCACAGGTTTGTTGCACGCTCCGAGGTAGCTCGCTTGATGTCTGTGGTAGTAGCACAGGGACTTTCAGGGTTACCCTGGTTGGTGTCTGGGACCGCGCCCAGTCTACATTCAGACTCTTAAGTCTGAGAATCCTGTTGTGATGGCTTGTTCCAGCTGCTGGTAGTTAGACTGGATGTTTTCTGGCTGCCGAGCCAGAAAGCGTCGCAACTCTGGGCTGGATGTGATCCAGGTCAGATAGAGTCTAGCAAGCTCTGGTGTAAATGCAGGGATATGTCTGGCCGTTCGGTTGAGGTCTTTGAGTGTCACTACACGCGTCGTTTCAAGATTCTTCTGAATCAATCCTTTCCTTTCACGGCTGCAGAAGCTTTAAGGAAATTGTCTGATGACATGTTAAGCAGAGGGGTTTGTCCCCCCCCCCCCCCCCCCCCTTTTTGTGCAGGGCTGGGGAAGCCTACGCTGCTGATGCGAAGTTCAGCAGGGTACATCTTTCTCGTGGGGTCCATTTGCAGTTGGTTGGACTGTTTCAGTTCTATTTGGACCACATCGAGCTGGACTATAATGTTGCAGCATCGCTGAGTCAGTGTTGGGACTTCAGCTCTGGCTGCAAGCCGATGGCCTCAGCGTCTCTCTCTTTGAGTTCAACCAGTTCCTCTCTCGTCTGTTGGCAGGTGCTCAGCAGCTGTCAGAGCCGCTTGAAAACTGGTGATCTCTTTCAGTTGCTCCACGCTGTCAGGGTCTCTGCATCTGTCCTGTGCCTTCTCCCGTTAAGCAGGGTTCGTTCTCTGTGGAGTCCTGTGGCTGGCAGCATTAGTTCATTTACCTCCTGTTTGAGGCCTGCGGGAGCATGGCCAAGGAGAAGATAATGCTGGTCAGCTCTTGGTGGCTCAGGCTGGGTGTCAGACGTCTGCTTTCGTTGTTGCCTAACTGTTCCTTCCTCTGCCGTGACAGGTCGTTGCCTGCCTCAGGCTGAAGGATGTCCATGACACTGCTCTGCCGGGTCTTCAGCTGGTCCTGGTGGCAGGGCCGGGTGTCTGAGGCCTACTGGCACACTTGTGGGAACACGAGAGAGAAATGGCAAAGGCAAATGCAAGTTTCTACAGAGGTGGTGAGCTATCTGTGTGGGAGAATGGCTATGTGGAGCAGCTACAATTAAGTGTTGGTGAGCACACACAACAACAAAAAAAAAGTTTTGAGTATCTTAGTTGACTGCTTTAAGCAGCATCGACTGATGACTGGGCTCTTACATGTCATAACCTATTACTCAAAAATGCTGATGGTTCTTCTCACATGTTGTGCTACGAGAGTAACAGATAGAGAAAAACCAAAATAAAACAATAGGATGAAACCAGAAAAGAAGAGGAAGAAAGGAGTGTTTTACCTATTTAGGTTTAGCTAGGAGACATAGGTAAACAGGAGTCACTTATGGGTTATGCTGCTGTTAGACTAAGCTACCAGGGACACATCAGACATCTCAAGGTCCAAAAGAAGAAGAAGAAACAATGGGAAGTGTTTCCAGTTCTGTCTGGGGCCTACTGTGCGTTTGTGTTTAGCCGTACTTCATTTATTTAGCTTGGTGCTAAGGAGTGAGGATGGGTAAAACACAGACAGGAAGTAGGATATTAATGACCTGTGTAACTCACTATGGAAACAACAGTCGCTAGATATTGTAATCCTATAGAGAGAGAGAAGATGAGGATAGTGACTAGTGATCTAAAATAAGGTAAAGGTAAAGTTAGAACGTCCTTATAGCTCTAAGAAAACTAAAAGGAAAGGGAAGCGTATCAAGTAATTTAATTAAATTTCAAATTTAGTTGAGCCCTTTTTTTTTCTTTAGCTAAATATAAGAATTCAGGCCGAAACCAAAGTAAATAACTAAATTGAAATAAAATCAAAAAAAATTATGTAAACATTGTGTGTTCTCATAGCTCTGGTAACTATGGGGGGACTTGAATAAGCAAATTGATTTAATTAAATTCCCAATTTAATTAAATTCAACTTAACTGAATAGGAAATTCAGGCTCAACAGGTGTAAATACACAAAATAAAAGAGGGGTAGATTTAAGTAAAAATAAAAGAAACACAAATAAAAACCCAAAGTACCAGGGTGAATCATTCGTCTCAAATCATTCGGAGTGTGTAATGTGTATCACTGCTAAGGTCACGTGATTTTATTAAACTGGGCTTGGTTACGCGTCATAGCTGTTTCGAAATTGTTTTAAATTTCAACGGTTCGTGAACCAGTGTGTATCTGGTCTCTATGTGATCTCGTATCACTTTATACATTCGTACACATTTAATGACGCATTTGATAAAGGGTCTGATTGACTTTCAAGTCAAGCTTTCATAAAACGAGCCCTACAGTTTACTAAGATATTGTGCCTTGAAAGACACCTCATATTAAACGATATTAGGTAGCTCGCGGATTGCCATTACCTGATTACACCTTTTGATAAAACCTTTGCGATTGGTTTGTAAAAGGTGTTCCGTTGATTTGAGATTCCGCTACACTTCCACTGTTTTGACCAGCAGGGGTCGCCAGCGAGGGCGCTTCAAACAAAGAATAATTTGTGACGCAGTTGACTCCTTTGATTCAAAGCCTCGAAGAGCTTTGACTCTCATTACTCGTGTTCAAATCACTCAGTTCAAATCATGCAAAATCTATAGTCTTTGGTTTAAGGTTACACTTTACGCTCTAACGTGTCTAAGTTTTTAGGCGGTGCTAAAACTATCACTCGAGGTTGAGGGTTTTACTTGTAAGTTAGGATTGAGGGAGCTATTGGCTACAACCGTCGCTTGTTTACACGAGGGTCTGTGAGATTGGTGCACTCACACGATGTTGCGTGTGAGTGACTCTTTTTAACAAATCAAAACAGCACCGTTCTTTCACAGACAATGGCAAATTACTAGTTAGCTGATTGTTCTAATACGAATTTGACGCGATTGTTTCATATGAGCGCTTCAGCGGTTTAATATGAATACAATGACGTAACGCATAATAAGGCCTTAATCGGTGATTGAGGAACATCGCTCAGATCACATTCAAAAATGCTGAAAATGGAGATTTCTTCGTCATTATCAGGTTAATTTGTTCTGGTACCATTTATGCGCGCGGCTAATCTGAGATTTCTTCGTCAGAGAAGGCTCATGCTTGATTTATATCTGAAATTAGGCTTTCTTCGCTAATATCAGGAGTTTCTTATCGTACGATTTAAATATGCATTATAGCATTTGTGAACTTTCTGCCATTCGTAGGAAGGCATATTCAAGCTATAGTTTTGCTGATTTACCCAGAAACTTGTACGTGCATGTATGAGATGTTAATAAAAACTTATGGGACAACATATGATTGATTACTGTCTGCTTGCATACAATGTTTAATACGATGCCTTAAAATTCTCCACCATATATGTAAGGAACTCAGCTTTTTGGAAATATTAATAATCAATAATATCTTGTTATTATTAATTATAAATATTTGGGTCAGTTAATTGGATTAACTTGATGTGGCTGAATTAATATTACAATCAATTAATCAGTTCTTCCAACGAACTCTTTTGATTATTAATTTATTCTAATAAAGGGTATCTTCCATGGCCACCGACGAATAATTATTTCTTCGCCTGTACAGTACTTTGAGCCAGTAGCAAAAACCGTGATCGTAAAGTGACTTGTATTGCAAACAAAACAGAACCAAATACATATTATGTACAAGTTTTATTAACTAAATATAGATATTTATATGAACATAAATAAACTAAACAACATACACACATGAATACATAAATAGGTTAGTGATAGGATGAAATTGGAAACCGGAAGAGGGTCTATGAGAAGAACCATCAGAATTTCATTTTCACATTTCATTGAATTGAATACTTGCATTTGTAATGGGAACAATTCTTGAAGTTGTTGAAAATTGGAGTCGTTGATGGTTACGGCAGTGTCAAGTGGAAGTTGGTTGAGCGTTCTCTTTCTCCAGGAACGCATGACTGGTTTGGTGAAGGCCTGGGACTCTGTTGAGGCCACGCCGAGCACCCAGGAGAAGTGAGGAAGTCGGAAGATTGGGTGATTGGAGTCGTTGTTGGTTGGAGTCTTTGTTCCTAAACTCTTGAGATTGTCCTTGGTTCTTTGTGAGAGAGTCATCTCTCTCCTGCCTGAGCCCATATCTGGTTGGAATCGAGGCCTGCTGGGCCCTGGGGCCCCCGTGGAGGGGGAAGGGGGTTCCCCAGTAACACCAGAACAGTGTTCCGGCTGGATGAAAGAACTAAGAGAGGGAGGTCACATGTGGACTGTCTCTAATAAGGCCTGGAGAAGATCCTCCCCTAAGGGTTGAACTCGACCAATCAGAAAGGGGACATGTCTGAGAGGGAAAGTGGCTCTTAGTTGATTTACGGATCTTTGTCCCATAATATGATTATACCTTCATTAATGCTAAAATAGCTATAACACATCCACACTGCATTCTAGAAGAAGGTGATGTACATCAAAGTGTGAGTCATTAAATGAGGATTATTTAGGTAGGAGGCATTATACAGGTGAGGTTACATTGATCGTTAGTTGGTTGTATACCAGGATACATACCATAATATATACCTTATAGTACACGAGACAGTAAACCATTTACACTGTTTCTTTCACAGTTTTATGCATGTTCATTTATAGATCAGTTAGTCTATGATTAACGCAGCAAAGTCTGTTTTAAAGAGGGTTTCTGTTTCATAGTCTCTCTCTTGAGTATGTGGCCACATTCCTCGGAGGTCGTAAAATCTCCTTATCATGCCCTGTAACATGACACTGTTTCTTTCACTTGTGTTTGTTCATTTGGGCTGTGTGAGGAGTTTCATAAACCTTTGTATATAATGAATAAATAGTATGTGTCTGATTGGTCCATACCCTACACAACATAAGTTTCGAAGTCTATTTAAAAGAAGGTTGTTATCGATAGTGTCAAATGCAGCACTAAGATCGAGTAACACTAATAGAGAGATACAACCATGATCAGATGATAAGAGCAAATCATTTGTGACTCTAAAGAGAGCTGTCACAGTACTATGGTACGGTCTAAATCCTGATTGAAAATCCTTGCAGATATAATTTCTTTCTAAAAAGGAACATAGTTGTGAGGATACTGCCTTTTCTAGTATCTCTGACAGAAAAGGTAGATTCGAGATCGGCCTGTAATTGACTAATTCTGTAGGATCAAGTTGCGTTTTTTTAACAAGCGGTTTAATCATAGCCAGCTTAAAAGTTTTTGGTACATATCCTAATGACAAAGATGAATTAATGATATTAAGAAGAGGATCTATGACCTTATGAAGCATCTCTTTCAGTAGATTAGTCGGTAATTCTCCCTCTCCTATAGCAATGAATGAATCAAATTTTTCATCAGGGAGACTACAATTCACTGCCTAATGCAATACTGTTGTAGACGGTTGCTTAGTTATAATTTTCTCCCTGATATTATCAATCTTGTTAGTAAAGAAGTTCATAAAGTCATTACTGCTGTGCTGCTTGGAAACGTCTGGGCTAGAAGCTTTATTTTTCGGTAGTTTAGCCGCTGTTTCAAATACATACCTAGGGTTTTGTTTATTTTCTTCTAATAGGGTTGAAAAATAAACAGATTTAGCAGCTTTTAGTGCCTCTCTGTATGCAATCGTGCTCTCTTTCCATGAGATGCAAAATACCTCTAGTTTTGTTCTCTTACAGTTGCGCTCTATTTTTCTGGCAGCTCTCTTAAGGAGCTCAGTGTGCTTGTTGTACCATGGCGTTGGACTATTTTCTTTAATCTTCTGTAAGAGCAAAGGAGCAACTGTGTCTAAAGTGCTAGAAAAGAGAGAGTTAAAAGTTTCTGTCGTTCTTCTAAGCTATCTGGGATGCTGAGATGATGAAACTGCCCAGGAAGATTATTAATAAAGCAATCTTTAGTGGCAGAAGTGAGAGGTCTAACATATTTGTAACAAAGAGTCGGCATTGCAGCCTTGGCTAAATTAAGTTTACACAAGACTATAATGATCTGAGATGTCATCACTGTGCTGCAGAATTTCAGTGGCATCAACATTGATTCCATGTGATAATATTAGATCTAGAGTATGATTACGACAGTGAGTAGGTCCTGATATATGTTGTCTAACTACAATAGAGTTAAGAATGTCTTTAAGTGCCAATCCAAATGTATATTTTTCGTTATCCTCATGTATATTAAAATCACCAACAATTAGGGCTTTATCTGCGGCCAGTACTAACTCTGATAGAAAGTCAGCAAATTATTTGATAAAGTCTGTATGGTGCCCTGGTGGCCTGTATACAGCAGCCAGTGTATACAGTATGTGATTTATCATTTACACTAGATATTGTTATTTTAAGCACCAACACTTCAAAATAATTATATTTGAAACTAGACTTTTTAGTAATTCTGAAAATATTACCATAAATTACAGCAACACCTCCCCCTTTGCCTTTCAGACGAGGCTCATGTTTATAACCGTAATCTTAGGGGTGGACTCATTTAAAGTAGTTATCATTTGTTAATTTGTTTTTATTTGTTGAAAATCAATTAAATGTTACACCCTTAGAAGGGTTTGGAGGTTTTTTTGTATTTCTTAATACTGGGAACAGACACAGTCTCTTTATGATGATATCTACAGTAGGTGAAAGAATCTCTATGTAATGGAATTTATTTGACCTCAGTGACGTGAGACAGCTAGAGACGGTCGGTTTAGCCAGCCAGTCTGTCTGCTTTCTGACCCTCAAAAAGGGACAATTTTAACATGCTGTAAAATGTCTTCACATACACACTCTGGGGACAACAGAGACTTATTATTATCTTTTATTATTATCTTGTAAAAAGGGGCACTTTACCACCCCTTTAAAGGTGACAAACCACCAGAACTATTACCTTCATTCACTCAATCTTCTTAATCACAAAGTGTAAGTTATCAGCCTTTTATTTTGCAGGAATAAAAGCCATTAAAAACACTTTTGAAATTGTAGGTCTGTAATATAAAATATAAGCTACACAAATATCACTGCATGAACTACATATTGGCACATAGTCTGAACAGTGGCAGAGCCAGGATTTGTTCATAAGGGTGGCCAGGCAAGCGCCAGCAACCAGTCTGGGGTGGCACAGAAATGTTCATTATTATAAAAATTAGTTTGACTACATACTGGACTGTTTTAGTGCCTACAACACAACCAAATACAATTAATTTGTACTTAATTGTAATTGAGAGTGAATTAGATCACAGAATACTGAGTGACTTTGACTATTTTTGTATTATTCCTCAACTCCAGGCATGTTAATAAAGGGGCTCACAGTATAGTTAAAGATCAACTTGCTCAGTCAGCTTCCTTCTGGTTCTCAAAAAGAAGAAGAAGCTTGTTATCCATTGTTGTATCTTCATGTTAGAGACATGGAAAACTACACTGTAGTTCAAAGATAATTCAACCTTCATTGAATGATATATAATCAATGAGTTCTTCAACAATTCTGAGTTAGACTGTAATGGCTGTTTCAAAAACCTGCAACTGAAAAAGTAAACACTAAAGGATTAACCAATCAAGCTTCAGAGAAAACGTCTCGGTTACGTATGTAACCCTCGTTCCCTGAGTAGGGAACGGAGACGTTACGTCGGATGACGACGAATGGGGTTTCGCTTAGAACACCTATCGACTTCGAGTATTACAAAACGAGCCAATGGCAAAGAAATGCCATGGGTCTGCGGAATTTGCATGACGTAACTCCGCCCCACCTCGTGGGTATAAAAGGAGGACGCCGGCAACAGGCAGATATGTTTCTTCGCTGAGGAGCCAAGACTGAGCTCAGGCGATCCCCGCGGTACAGCGGAAAGTGGCAGGCAGACGTAACGTCTCCGTTCCCTACTCAGGGAACGAGGGTTACATACGTAACCGAGACGTTCCCTTTCGTTGTCACTCCGAGTTACGTCGGATGACGACGAATGGGGTTACCAGTCTAATCACGCCACCTTCTCAGCTGTCTTCCAGTGCCCTGCGTAAATCTGAGATCCCTGTCGTGAGACTGGCACGGACGAAGGACTCCTATTTAGCACAGGAATACCAAGGTACACTGGGGAGCATATCCCAAGTTCAGGGGAAATATGCAATTACTGCCAACCCAGAGGGGGGGACTTAGAGAATACACATGTGACCCGAAGGAGACATGGAGAACACTGGGGTGTCCAGCCGCAGGTGGAATATTTCAACCCCAGGGGTGGCAAGGTGGCTTGCCAAGGGAAGACACATGCTCGGGAGGCTTACAGTGGAAATACACATGTGGGGGTCGCTCAGGGGAGGGACCATGCACACGGGAGGCACCTAGCCGACGCACAGGCAATAGACACTGGCGCCAACGTCAGGAGTGCTGGAGGAACTCAGGGCTTTTCGGGGAAGCTCACCTGAGGAGAATATCGCACGTATCCAGTCCGTGGAGTGGAATGGCGAGCAAGCGAAGACACCTGAGCGGGTCCAGTACTAGCTGGTTGAAGCGAGTACATGAGAGGACACTGGCTCCACTCGGAGATTGTAGAATATGGCGAATGTGTTAGGTGTCGCCCAGCCTGCAGCTCTGCAGATGTCTGTTAGCGAGGCGCCATGCGGTAGAGCCCAAGAGGATGCCACACTCCGGGTGGAGTGGGCAGTCACACCAAGGGGGCACGGTCGACCTTGCTGCTGGTATGCCAAGGCAATGGCGTCCACTATCCAGTGAGACAACCTTTGCTTGGAGAGAGCCTTTCCCTTCAGCTTCCCACCATAACAGACAAAGAGCTGGTCTGAGGTCCTGAAACACTGCGTCCTGTCTACATAGGCGCGGAGGGCGCGTACTGGACAGAGCAGTGCCAAGGCTGGGTCTGCCTCCTCCGGGGGCAGCGCTTGCAGGTTCACCACATGGTCCCGGAAGGGAGTGGTAGGAACCTTGGGCACATATCCAGGCCGGGGTCTCAGGATCACGTGAGAGTAAGCCGGCCCAAATTCCAGGCACGCTTCGTCAACGGAGAATGCATGCAAGTCCCCCACCCTCTTGATGGAGGCCAATGCAACCAGGAGCGCTGTCTTCATAGACAGGAACTTAAGCTCCACTGATTGCAAAGGCTCAAAGGGAGCACTCCGCAGGGCAGTTAGAACCACTGAGAGGTCCCAAGAGGGAACGAGAGGAGGGCGAGGAGGATTCAGTCTCCTCGCTCCTCTCAGGAACCTGATGATCAGGTCGTGCCTTCCAACAGACTTACCTTCGACTGGGTCATGGTGTGCGGCAATAGCGGCAACATAGACTTTCAGGGTGGAGGGAGACAGCCTTCGCTCCAGCCTATCTTGAAGGAAGGAAAGCACGACACTAATCGAACATCTCCGGGGGTCTTCTCGGTGAGAAGAGCACCAGTTGACGAAGAGGTTCCACTTCAACGCGTAGACGTGTCTCGTGGACGACGCTCTAGCGGAAGTGATGGTAGCCGCCACCGTAGGTGGAAGGGTACTCAAACCTGCTTCGTCCCGTCCAGGAGCCACACGTGGAGGTTCCAGAGATCGGGACGAGGGTGCCATAGGGTGCCCCGTCCCTGAGAAAGGAGGTCCTTCCTCAGGGGAATCGGCCAGGGAGGTGCTGTCGCGAGGAGTACTAGTTCGGAGAACCAGGTCCGGGCGGGCCAGTATGGCGTGACCAGAATGACCTGCTCCTCGTCCTCCCTGACCTTGCGCAGGGTCTGCGCAAGAAGGCTCACTGGGGGAAACGCATATATGCGGCCCCGCGGCCAGGTGTGCGCCAGTGCATCCGTGCCGAGCGTGCCCTCGGTCAGGGAATAATACAGGGCGCAATGGGTCGAGTCGTGAGAGGCAAACAGATCTATCTGTGCGTCCCCGAACTGGTCCCAAATCAGCTGGACCAACTGGGGATGGAGTCGCCAATCTCCCGGGAGGGGCTGAAGCCGTGAGAGCTCGTCGGCTGCACAGTTCAGGGCTCCGGGGATATAAATGGCATGAAGCGACCTCAGATGCTTCTGACTCCATATGAGGAGGTGGCGGGCGAGTTGCGACATACGGCGGGAGCGTAGACCACCTTGATGGTTGATGTACGCTACAGTGGCGGTATAGTCTAAACGGACTAGTACGTGTTGGTTCTTGAGCACGGCCCGGAAGCGGCGCAAAGCAAGACGTACGGCCAGCAACTCGAGGCAATTGACGTGCCAGAGGCGTCGGGGTCCTGTCCAGGAGCCCGCGGCAGCACTTCCATTGCACATGGCACCCCAGCCCGTGGAGGAGGCATCTGTCGTTACAACAACATGCCGCGAAGCTCGTTCCAGGGGCACTCCGGCCCGTAGAAAACTGAGGTTCGACCACGGGGTGAAGGTCTGACGGCAGGTCGGAGTAACTGGTACTCGGAGGGTGCCGTGTTGCCATGCCCACCTCGGGACTCGGTTGCGGAGCCAAAGCTGAAGCGGTCTCATATGAAGCAATCTGAGCGGCGAACCGCGGCTGCAGATGCCATATGCCCCAGGAGCCTCTGAAGAAACTTCAGTGGAACCGCACTCTTGCGCTTGATAGTCTCAGGCAAGTCAGCAATGGCTGAGTGGAGAAGGCGACCAAGTCCATACCGAGAAAAGAGCTCCTCTGCACGGGGCAAAGTCTACTCCTTCCCCGGTTGACCCGAAGGCCCAGACGAGCTAGGTGCCGGAGCACTGGGTCCCTGTATTCGCAAACCTGGTCTCAGGAGTGAGCTTAAGACAGCCAGTCACCGAGATAGTTCAGGATGCGAACCCCGTGTTCCCATGGAGGAACAAAGGCAGCCTCAACAACCTTGTGAAGGCGCGAAGAGACAGGGCTAGCCCGAATGGGAAAACAGCGTACTGATATGCGCGCGCCCTGACAGCAAACCGTAGGTATGTTCTGAGTCGAGGGAGAACGGAGACATAAAAGTAGGCGTCCTTCAGGTCGATCGCTGCAAACCAATCCTGTGGCCGCACATATCCAGAAATGCGTTTGGCCAGGAGCATCTTGAACGGCAGCCTGTGAAGGGAGCGGTTCGGACCAGGATTGGCCGTAACCCACCAGACTTCTCCGGGACAATGAGGTAGGGGCTGTAGACCCGGACCTCCTTTCGGCTGGAGGGACAGTCTCAATCGCACCCTTCGCCAGTAGGGTAGCAACCTCCGCTCTCATGATAGGGCATAGCCATCGACCAAAGTGGAGCGGACTCCCCTGAAGTGGGGAGGAGACCGTGCGAACTGAATCGCATAGCCGAGCCGATGGTTCGCGCGACCCAGCGGAACAGATAGGGAAGCTCTAGGCAGGCTCCCAACTGTGCCAGCGGCGTCGAGAACCACAGAGGTCCCCCCGGTGGTGCAGCGAAGCGGAATGACCGGCCCAGACGTGGACGGCCTGGCGACAGAGGGGGACAGGGGCGAAGCGGTCGTGGACGGCACGCCATGTCAACCACCTCCGGGACAGAGGGGGACGAGGAGAGCATGGCATGTGGGCGGCGCTCTGTGACGTCCGAACTCTCTGTGCTCAGAGACGGGAGAGTCAGTTCTTTGGAGAATAAGGATTCTTCCCCGGCCCTCACCCGGGGAAAGGAGTGGTCCTGCTACCAGCTCCTGGAAAGAACTGAGTCCCATCTCTGAGGAGCCCATCCCAAGAGCGCCGCTTAACCCGGCGTGTAGCGGGGGGCGGGGCTGGAGAGGACTGTTTTGGCGTCCGACCGCGGCCTCCAGAGCCGGCCCGGCTGAGCGGGCGGGGTGGGAGCCGCGGGGGGCGACCACGGCGGTGGGCAGACCGAGGGACCTGAGCGGACGGCGGGGCCGTCGGGACAGAGTCAACCTCAGTCTCAGGAGCGCTGCTTAACCCGGCGTGTAGCGGGGGGCGGGGCTGGAGAGGGGCTGTGGCGTCCGCCCGCGGCCCCCAGAGCCGGCCCGGGTGAACGGGCGGGGTGGGAGCCGTGGGAGGGCGCCTTCGGCGGTGGGTAGACCGAGGGACCTGGGCGGACGGCGGGGCCGTCGGGACGGAATCAACGTCAGTCTGCTCATGAGCGGCTGAGAGCTGTTGGTCAAGCCCTCAACCGCACCGCCGGAGAGGCCGACCTGGGATATGGGAATGTCGGACAGACGGGTCCGCGCGACATCCAGCACATCAGACAGGTTCAGCCACAGAATGGTGAGCATCACATGACCCAGGGAGCGTACGGCCACTTTCGTCGCTCGGAGAGCAAGGTCAGTGACGGCGCGCAGCTCAGTGAAGAGCCCTGGGTCAGTCCCGCCCTCGTGCAGGTCCATGAGCATCTGGGTCAGGTGGACCAGCAGAATGACCATGGCATGCAGAGAGGCGGCTGCCAGTCCCGTGGCACTATAGGATCTCGCCACAAGCGTAGACGAAAAACTACAGGCCACGGGCGGGTGCTTAGGATTGCGCCGAGAAGAAGCACTCTGAGGACACATAGCATCGCAACAGAGCGTTCAGCCGGGGGAACCCCAGTGTACCCAAGGGCAGCGGCCCCATCGAGGGGAGGAAAGGCGGATGAGATCAGCGAGCGGTCCTGAGAAGACAAGGAAGGTGGCAGCTGTGACGAGCCCTCACTTCCAGAAGACTCAAGCCCACCTAGTGATGCTGCAACAGACATGCCATCTTCCTCTGTAGCTTCAACTGAAACACGCGGGCCACCAGAGGGTAGACTCGGCGGAATCAGCAGTTCACTAGCGGGCACCGTCATTGAAGAGGGGGGCTGGGGTCACGGACACATAGTCGGCGCCTTGTTCCAGACAGTAACCCTCAGGTCACCCTGGCCACCCGCCGAAGATCGGGGGGTGGATGAGGGGACTCTCACTCTTGCGAGTTCACCGAGTCTCGACCTATTTATGACGCGATGATCACGTTCCCTTGCGAGAACATGAGTCACCCACGAGCGCTGTTCAAGCATGATCAAACACACTAGACAGCGCTCGTGCCCATCAGAGTCCGATACCAGTCCGCTGCAACCAGAAATGCACGGGCGAGCCGTCTTTAAAAAGACGTGCCGCGTGCGAGCTCTTTTATGAGAGGAGAGAAAAAACTCCGCGATGTTGAAGCGCACAGGGAGACACACACACACTGGCAGATTACTGCACAGATCAGCAGGCACTGTGAGCTCGCTGCAGATCGCCGTCACACCAACACCGGAGAGAGAAGCTCGTCTCGTAGAGCGAAGTCAGAGATGACTGTGGAGTGAAGAAATGCTCTTGGCTCCGAAGCGAAAACATGTCTGCCTGTTGCCGGCGTCCTCCTTTTATACCCACTAGGTGGGGCGGAGTTACGTCATGCAAATTCCGCAGACCCATGGCATTTCTTTGCCATTGGCTCGTTTTGTAATACTCGAAGTCGATAGGTGTTCTAAGCGAAACCCCATTCGTCGTCATCCGACGTAACTCGGAGTGACAACGAAAGGGAACTGGGTTTCCCCATAAGCGTCAAGATAACTCTGATGCAATGCTTGTTCCTGTTACCTCAGGGAATCAAGGTTGCATTAGCAAGCAGAATGTTTCTTGGTGTTTTCATTGAAATCATAAGCAAACCAAGCATAATTATAATTTTATAAATCTTTAAATTATTGTTAGTGTGATTCTTGAATTAAAACAAAAATAATAATTCCTTTGGAATATCACATTTCCAAATTACTACAGATAGAATTATAAAATAATTATAAACTATTTTTTATAATCATAATGACCAAAAGTAGTTATTGTTTGAAGAGAGTGCATTAATACTAATTCTAACCCTGTGACTTAGAATACTCATCAAAACCACACATCAGAAAAGATCAATGGTTTAAGCCCTTCTACACTGGGGAGAAAATCCAGCTTGATTGTAACATGTCTGGTGATGGATGGACGTATTACTGGTATAAAGACTCAAAACCCTTGGACAGAGATCCAACCTTCATTATCCACTCAGCATCTCCCTCTGACACTGGTGACTATCACTGCACAGCAAAGAGTGGAGACTTCTCAGTGGATAGTGAAACTCTACAAGTGCAAGTTCAAGGTGAGTACATAATGTACTGTACCTCTTTAAAGTAACTTCTATTGTGGAATATTATTCCCATTGTTCTTTTGATTGCGTTTACAATGCCTCAGTAAAGTCCCCAGGAAATTGATGATCTGATGACATTCAGACCAATACCTTTACAGAAATTACATGGAATCAAGAAAGTTAAATAAGTATTTTATACTAAACAATTTTATAACCAAAAAACTGGGCTTCTCTTGCTCTAAATATAATTTTCATACACTTTTCCACGTCAATTGTTTATTACTGTTGTTGTTGTTGTTGTTGTTTTTATTTTTCCCTGTGCAGAGCCGCCTCAACCAAAACTGTCAATTGAGTCTGAATGGAAAACATTTTACCCAAATGAAAAAGTGATTCTGAAGTGTTCAATCAATTCAAATGAATGGGCCTATGAATGGTTTAGAAACCAAGCTCAGCTTTCAGATAACAAGGACATTTCCTTTTTTGGAAACACACTCTCAATCAGCTCAGCAAAAGAGAGTCATTCAGGACAGTATACCTGCAGAGGAAAACATCGTGCGAGAACGTTAGTGACTACAAGAACAACAGAAGCTTTGAAACTTCACATTAATGGTAAGACTACTTATGATATTCTATGGTTAATAGATATTAATGAAATTGGCAGGCACCCAAAAGAGTTCAGTGAAGTAGCTGATTATATTTTATGCTGATTTGCATGTGCTTGTATCAGTGTTCATGTCAACATATGCAGTTTCCTGTCTGCTCTTCTTGACAGTGGCCAGACACTATTAGCAGTATGAGTCAGTTCATTTAGTCTTGGATTATAAAGCATATATATATGCATATATATATATATATATATATGCATATGTATGTGTATATATATATATATATATATATATATGTGTGTGTGTGTGTGTGTGTGTGTGTGTGTGTGTGTGTGTGTGTGTGTGTGTGTGTGTGTGTGTGTGTGTGTGTGTGTATATATATATATATATATATATATATATATATATATACAAGCATATGCACCTCAAAGCATTTATTGCTTGAAGAAAGTTCATAATAACTGATTCTACCCCTGTGATTCTTAGATAACACACCAAAACCACACATCAGAAAAGATCCATGGTTTGATTTCTTCTACACTGAGGAGAAAATCCAGCTTGGTTGTAACATACCTGGTGATGGTTGGACGTATGACTGGTATAAAGACTCAAAACCCTTGAACAGACGTCCAACCTATACCATCAACTCAGCATCTCTCTCTGACACTGGTGTCTATCACTGCACAGCAAAGAGAGGAGACTTCTCAGTGGATAGTGAGACTCTACAAGTGCGAGTTCAAGGTGAGTCCATAATGTACCTCTTTATAGTCAATTATATTGTGGAATATTCTTCCAATTGTTAATTTATTGAGTTTACAGTGCCTAAGTAAAGTTCCCAGTAAATAAATGATCTAATGGAATTCAGACCTATAACTTGAACACAATGTTAGTCGCTTCGGAAGCATCTGCCAAATATGTAACAGAAATGACATGAAATCAAGTGAGTTAAATAAGTATTTTAGACTTAACAATTGTATAACCAAGAAACTGGGCGTCTGGCTATAAGTATAATTTTCATTCACTTTTCCAAGTCAATTGTTCATTACTGTTGTTGTTGCTGATGTTGTTGTTTCCTGTGCAGACCCGCCTCACCCCAAACTGTCAATACAGTCTGAATGGAAAACATTTTACCCAAATGAAAAAGTGATTCTGAAGTGTTCAATCAATTCAAATGAATGGGCCTATGAATGGTTTAGAAATGGAACTCAGCTTTCAGATAACAAGGACATGTCCTTCTCTGGAAACACACTCTCAATCAGCTCTGCAAAAGAGAGTCATTCAGGACAGTATACCTGCAGAGGAAAACATCGTGCGAGAATGTTAGTGACTACAAGAACAACAGGAGCTTTGAAACTTCACATTAATGGTAAAACTACTTATGATATTCTATTATTAATAGATATTAACTAAATTGACAGGCACCCAAAAGAGTTTAACAAAAAAACTGTTTATATTTTAAGATGTTTTTCATTTGCATTGGCTTGTATCAATGTCAGCATATACAGTTTCCTGTCTGCTCTTCTTGACAGTGGCCAGACACTATTAGCAGTGTGATTCAATTAATTTAGTCTTGGATTATAAATAATTGTATGCATATGCACTTCAAAGCATTTATTGCTTGAAGAGAGTTCATTATTACTAATTCTACCCTTGTGGTTTTTAGATAACACACCAAAACCACACATCAGAAAAGATCCATTGTTTGATTTCTTCTACACTGGGGAGAAAATCCAGCTTGATTGTAACATGCCTGGTGATGGATGGACGTATGACTGGTATAAAAACTCAAAACCCTTGAACAGACATCCAACCTTCATTATCCACTCAGCATCTCCCTCTAACACTGGTGTCTATCACTGCAAAGCAAAGAGAGGAGACTTCTCAGTGGATAGTGAGACTCTACAAGTGCGAGTTAAAGGTGAGTCCATAATGTACCTCTTTACAATAATTTATATTGTGGGATATTCTTCCTATTGTTCATTCATTGAGTTTACAATGCCTTAGTAAAGTCCCCATGAAATGAATGAACTCATTAAATTCAGACCTATAACTTGAACACAATGTTAGTCGCTTCGGAAGCATCTGCCAAATATGAAACAATGAAATGGAATCAAGACAGTTAAATAAGTATTTTTGACTAAAAAATAGTAAAAAAAAATAAACTGGGCTTCTGGCTATAAAATAATTTTCATTCACTTTTCCACGTCAATTCATTACTGTTGTTGTTTTTAATCCAGTGTTTTTTCCAGTGTTTAATCCAGTGTAATTTCCAGTGCAGACCCGCCTCAACAAAAACTGTCAATAGAGTCTGAATGGAAAACAATGTAACCAAATGAAAAAAGTGATTCTGAAGTGTTCAATCAATTAAAATTAATGGGGCTATGAACGGTTTAGAAACCAATGTTGGGCATGTTACTTTAAAAAAGTAATTAGTTACTTTAGTAAAAAAGTAATGGAAGGAATGAACGTCAAGGGCGGGTGACGTCATGACCAGGAAAGGATAAGAGCGCATCCGGTGCAACCGGCATTAGCTTCGAAAATTGCCAAAGCAGTCGATCCGAGGGATGCAGGAAGTATGGCAGGGCGACGCATCGTCTCGTTCCCTTTCTCAGGGAACTATGGTTACAGTCGTAACCTGAGACGTTCCCTTTCAAGGGAACTCGCGATGTGTCGATGACGCTTTGGGAACGAGAATACCCAAATTCGCCAAACTTTCAAATGTCTGAGTGTCAGCCTGTTTTCATCACTACACTAAGCACTAAGCACCTGAGACCTTGGCAGCGTCCAGGTCAAGGCTATAAAATCTGATGAATGTGAGCGGTAAGGACCAGCCCGCCGCATCACAAAAGTCTTGGAGAGAACTCCAAATAATAAACTAGTGATCAGGGGGTGTCGACCCATAAATGTACCACCCACCAGGACGTAGAAAGCCGCAATGGCCGCCACGTATACCTTAAGCGTGGAAGGACATAGACCTGATACAACGCGTTCTTGCAGAAACTCGAATACTGTGTTTACTGAACAGTTAACCGGATTCCACTACACTTGTAACACCAAGAAGTGAAAAACTCTCCAAATAATGAATATAGTTTTCTTGTAGCTGGAGCTCTGGAGCTCTGAATGGTCTCAGCAACCTCGGTTGAGAGACCACCCTCTATGAGTTGGGCCCCCTCAGAGGCCAAACCCACAGTTTCCAAATCCCCAGCCGGGGGTGCAATATTGCAACCCCTTCTTGAGACAGAAGGTCTCTCCTGATTGGGATCTCCAAGGGAGGGCCGTCGAGGAGAAGAATTAGGTCCGCAAACAAAAATCATCTCGGCCAGGGTAGTGCTACTAACAATAGGCTTATTCCATCCTGGCGGATTCACTCCAGAACTCCTGGGAGAAGAGCAACAAGGGGAAATGTGTACAGACGCAGCCTCGGCCACGTCTGCACCATAGCATCAAGCCCCAAGGGGGCTGATTGAGTGAGGGAGAACCAGAGTGGACAGTGTGTCGTATGCTGAGATGTGAACAGATCAACAGATGTCTCGACAGGGTTTCTGCTCCTATATTCTGGCTCCCTGGAATATACACTGCCCTTAGAGAGCGTATTTCCTGAGGGACCAAAATAAGAGGCCACCAACGTGTTGTCTGTGGGAAAAGAACCAGAATTTCCTCCATATAACCAAGGCGCGGGGATACTGCTGTGTGATCTTGAACGTAGGGAGTGGGTTTCCCCTCGGGGAGAACCCTCTGGTCCTGAGCCACCACTGTAAAGGTCTCACATACAGCAGGTCAAAGGGTATCACATTAGACGCTGCTGTCCTGAGGCCTAACAGTCGCTGTTCCAGAGCAACACATGATGGCCCCTTAGGTCTGGGAGGAGATATCTCAATGCATTGACGACGACCATAATCTCTAGGCAATTCATGTGCCAAGAGAGATGATGACTCCTCCACAAGCCCTGAGCTGAGCGGCCTTCCAATACCGCTCCCCAGCTGGTGAGGGGAAGTATCTGTCGAGATAGCAACTCAATGGCAAAGAGCTCCTAACACCGGAACCTGGTACAAGAACCAGTGTTTCCTCCATATAACCAAGGCACGGGGATACTGCCGCGTGATCTTGATCATACAGAGTGGGTTTCCACTCAGGCAGAACCCTCTGGTCCTGAGCCACCACTGCAAAGGTCTCACGTACAGCAGGTCAAGGGGTATCACATTGGACGCTGCTGCCCTGAGGCCTAACAGTCTCTCGAACTGTTTCACAGTGTGTGACTGGCCTAGCTTTAGCTCTTTTGTGGCAGTAAGGAAAACAGCTACACGAGCGGGCGACAGTACGGCTCGCATCGTGACTGAGTCCCAGACCACTCCAAGAAAAGTGGTCGTCTGTACTGGAGAAAGCACACTCTTCTTGGCATTCGATGCCGAACCACTAACTGTTCTGATTCCGCTAGAATCAGCCAGTGGTCTATGCAATTCAGAATGCGTATGCACTGCAGCCTGGCGGGGCTAGAGCTGCATCTACACGCTTTGTGAATGTGTGGGGTGATAGAGCTAGACCGAAAGGAAGTGCCTGATACTGGTGTTCTTTGCCCCTGAAAGAAAACTTCAGGAACCTCCTGTGCTGAGGGTGGATTGAGATATGGAAGTATGCGTCTTTCAGATCTATCGTGACAGACCAGTCCTCAGATCTGATTTGAGTCACAATCTGTTTGAGTGTCAGCATCTTGGACTTGAGTTCCAGCACCGAACACTCAAACAGACGAAGATCTAGTATGTGACGCAGTTCTCCATCCTTTTTTGGAACAATGAGATAACGACTGTAAAGACCCGACGCAATGTCGGGTGAGTACACCTGCTCTATAGCTTTCTTTGCTAACAGGGCCTTTATCTCTTGCTCCATTACCAGAGCCTGCTTGGGATACACTAACATGAGCAACACCCCGTTGTAGCCTGGAGGACGAGAACCAAATTGGAATCTGCCTCTTACTACTAACTGCAGGACCCATAGAGATATATTTGGCATTAGCCTGAAGCATACTGGCAGGAACTACCCGAACTGACTGTTTTCGAACCCCCCTCAGAGGGCGCGAGTCTGACGCAATGTCAAGTTGACGCTTTGCCAGAAAGTCGCTGGAGACCACTGCGCCCCGAAGCACCAAGGATGGCGGGGTTGGCAGAACGGTCCCCTGAGGGCACCGAGATGGAACGGGCACCGTATAATGAGGTGTACATCGTTCCACCCCGGTTGGGGCTGCCCTCACCTGTCTGACGCCGGTATTGCCAAGACCCTTTCTTTTGAGCCGAAGCCTTCTCAGCGTGAAGAACGGTTCCTCGGATCCGGCTTCTGCTTTGAAGGCTTTAGCTGCTCTGTTGCGTATGAGAAAGACGGCTGGAGCTCCTCACACCCAGCAGCCCCAGGGGGTTGGACATAGCGAGGGAGAGAATATTTTTTAACGCCGCTGACTGTAAAATCTGTGGCCCGACAAAGTTCTCGAACCCCATCGGGCCAAACTCCCTCACTTCTGTCCAAATACCCCAGCAGGTCAGCCTGATATGCTTGCTCAGTGTTATAGTGTGCAAGCAGACTCCTGCTAGACCCACTATATATTAAAAATAGTTTTCTTAATAGTTTAGTGAGAGAAGCCGAGGCCTTCAGGGACGATAATGAACCAGGAGACAGATAGCTCGCAAGTGTCTGTTCTACCCGGAGTATTGACCCATAGCCATACTCTCTTAACCCCATAATATCTGAATATACATAAACTTGGGGGCTGAAAGACAAGAAGAGTTAGGCTTTTTCCATGATCTAGACAGCTCGCTGTGCAGATCGGGAAAAAATGGAAGGCCCTGTGATGGAGGTGAAAAAATAGAGGGAAGAAAGCTTGTTTATTTTTATTTTTAGGACGAGCCCCCTTATTTCTGCTGGCCATTAAATATATATATGTGTATATATATGTATATATTTTTCATATGCTGGGGAAAGAGATGGCTTCCCCCATGATTTTGTCACTTTCAATGCCCAGCACATCCACCTCCTCAGAGGTAGAGCACTGAAGCATTGATCTCTCTCCCCGGCGGAAGAGACCGCAGCGCGGGCTTCCGATACCGGTGAGAGAGCAATGGATCCCTCGGGAAAGGGAGGAGACAAGATCCGAGGACCCGTCTCCAACCCCGTAAAGAGATCCATTTGCGATCCACATGAATGCATTCTCCGCGCTGCCTCGGCAAATGCGGGTCCTGCACCCTGAGAATCGCGAGCCTGGCCACTTTCCTCGAAAAGTGACAGGCGGGAGCAGAGCCTGCGAAGCGAAAGCTTCTCACAATGTCGGCAATAAGCCTTGCATGCTCCACTCCAAAACACATCACACAAAGCTTGTGTGTGTCCCCACTCAGACAGACAACAGTAAATATAACAGACAGTTTGACACAGATCGTTTGCTGAGGCAACAGAAGCTAATGCCGGTTGCACCGGATGCGCTCTTATCCTTTCCTGGTCATGACGTCACCCGCCCGTGACGCTCATTCCTTCCATTGGACTAGTTGACATAGATGCTTCAGACGCATTCACGCTGAAAGCGTTCCGAAAGCGGCATCGGCGCATAGCGAGTTCCCTTGAAAGGGAACTATTGAGTTACTTAAAAAAAAAAAAAAATCAAATATGTCAAATAACTTGGATGCCCCCAATATTAAATATATTAAATGAATGAAATGGACACTAAATAGAATGCATTATTATTATAAAACATTGTTCACTAACTACACTTTTTTAAATGTTGCTGTGGGACAATGTTAGAGACACCTCTTAATCAGGGCTCAAGTAGGGTTTACGTGTTTGGTGTTTGGGGTCAGATAGACCCCAAACTTTTACAGAGTGATTGCATAAGGAAATATAATTTTTGGCAAAACTAATGACAAACTATATATATATATATATATATATATATATATATATATATATATATATATATATATATATATATATATGTATATATATATATATATATATTTTTTTTTTTTTTTTTTTTTTAATGTACTTCTCAAGTGTACATTTATGCTTTGTTTATGCTGTGTTTTTTGTGGATATTTGGTAGTTGTTTTACCTATTTAATGCACAATTACTTAACTATGCCATAAATTGGCTCATGAAAATTTATTTTTTTATGGAAATTTTTCTTAATTATCTTTCTTGATTATCTTAATCAAATTTAAAAATCTAAATAGTTTTTGGACATTGCTCTATGTGTTAGGGATAGAATACTGCCATCTAAAGATTTGTGTAAAAACTTTAGGAATTATAGTTAAAGAAAACAAAGTGCAATGACCACATATCTCCAGTAGAGGTCCATAGGGACTGATTTATTTTTTTCATTTCATTTTTCTTGATGCTTCAACTTCTCCTCACAGTTTTATGATAT
Source organism: Siphateles boraxobius (assembly GCF_051911475.1). Lineage (NCBI taxonomy): Eukaryota > Metazoa > Chordata > Actinopteri > Cypriniformes > Leuciscidae > Siphateles > Siphateles boraxobius. The sequence goes on from NW_027509142.1 coordinate 2,992,904, forward strand.
ATATTTTGTGAATATGTGACCGATCACGGAAACTAGAGACACAAGTCGGTTCTGGGGCATTTTGAGTTAGTCATAGATTCTGAAAGTGTAGCCTCCAAGCTTTCCAACGATGTGTAACACATGGAAATCAGATAATATTTGGAGAAGTTGTGGCCATTTGAAGGTAGGCACTCAAAAAAGCTAAAAGGTTAGATAACGGCCTCTAAAGATTGTGCAGTTCTCACCTCTCTCTGCTGCTAGGAGTGACAATGGAGCTCATTTACATCTCATTTAGATAAGCCATACCCACTGTAAAGCTTCCACCTGTGCTTGACAGCTTTTTTTCTTTCCTGAGCTAGCTAATTACAATAGGTAGGTATGGGAAGGTCTAAACATGGACTAAACATAATGTGAAACTCACCGAGTCGTCTGGGGTGTTCACTGATATGCTCACGCAAAAATCGCTGCAAAAGAAGCTTTCCAACAGGTTTTATCGTAGTTTTTGGAAGAATGTCCGGTTGTGAGGCGTTGGAAAAGTAGGTCCACAGTTTTACAACAAATGGTAAAACACCTGTTGGAAAGCATCTTTTGCAGCGATTTTTGCGTGAGCATACTATCTTAAAACAGGGCTTTACTTATAAAACACCGAACTAACCCTTTAAGGGTTTACTCAATATATTATTGTAAATAGTATCTTTACTGTAGTGGAACAATAAAACAAAATAGATGGTTTAGAACTTTTAATATGTATTGCACAGACCACTGTCCAGCAAATAAGTCTACAAATAAATAATCTTCTTATGAAATGTACCATAAATTATTAAATAATAATAAAAAAATATACATACACTCTTTGTAGTGCAAATTAAAATTATAAAACTGTCAGACAGCTTTACGACTGGTAGACATACTGTAGCCTACTTGAAGTATTTTCTTCCTCACAAAAGTAAACAGTTTAACAAGAAGCACTCTCAATATAATATTGAACAATTTACCAAATATAAATAATAATAATAATAAAATATAATATTTTGGGGTTTTATTTTTATAACCTAAAGAGAACGTCATAATCAGAGGTTATTTAAGCCAAATTCCAGGCGTGTTTGCCGCACTGTTCTCCCTGACCGCACGGTCAATATGTTTTCTGGGAACGTTCCCTGCAGGTTTTTTTTTTTTGTCGTTTTTTTTGGATTTTATTTTATAACCTAATGAAAAAAGTTCCCAGAACGTTACCTGTTATTTTTAGGTTTTATTTTTATAACCTAAACGGAACCTTCCCAGAACTTTCCCTGAAGGTTATTTTAGATTTTATTTTTATAACCATGTAAACTAATTAAAATGTTGCAGATGATACCAATAGGCTACAGAGATTATTCTAATGCTGAAATGAGTAATTTATATATAAACAAACTATGCAAAATGTGTAATTTATTTATATACAAACTATATAATGCTCAGACATCCTAGGTCTCTCTTGATTACTGTCGAGTGCACTCGCGGCGTTCGCTTCGCTTTTGTCCAGTCCCGCATCTCATAAACACACACACACCAGAGAAAATGTTGCAGGTCCTATGGCGGAGAGAGAGCCTACCTGGATGAAAACTGCTTCAGTGGGCTCAAGTAACGCAGCATTTTATTGTCAGTCGCGGTAACGGCGTTGTAACCGGGGAAACAGTAATTAGATTGATTGCTCGTTACTGAAAAAATAACGCCCTTAGTAACGCCACTTATTTAACGCCGTTATTCCCATCACTGTTAGAAACAGTGCTCGGGTTTCGGGTAACAAGGATATTCCCTTTTCTGGAAACACACTCACAATCAGCTCAGCAAAAGAGAGTCATTCAGGACAGTATACCTGCAGAGGAAAACATTGTGCGAGAACGTTAGTGACTACAAGAACAACAGGAGCTTTACAACTTCATATGGAAAACTACTTATGATATTATATGATTAATAGATATGAACGAAATTAAACAGTACTTAAAAAAAAAGTTCAGTGAAGAAGCCAGACACTAAGCAGTATGATACAGTTCATTTAGTCTCAGATCAAAGAGAATTACAAGTACATGCAACTGAAGGCTGCTATGTTTGAAGAGAGTCTATCATTTTTAATTCTACCCCTGTGATTCTTAGATAACACACCACAACCACACATTAATAAAGATCAGTGGTTTGATTTCTTCTACACTGAGGAGAAAGTCCAGCTTGGTTGTAACATGCCTGGTGATGGTTGGACGTATGACTGGTATAAAGACTCAAAACCCTTGAACAGACGTCCAACCTATACCATCAACTCAGCATCTCTCTCTGACACTGGTGTCTATCACTGCACAGCAAAGAGAGGAGACTTCTCAGTGGATAGTGAGACTCTACAAGTGCAAGTTCAAGGTGAGTCCATAATGTACCTCTTTATAGTAATTTATAAAATGGTTAGTTCTAGTCCTTGATTCTGATTTTTCAATGACTGTGTTTTATTTACGATTTATTACGCTATTACCGCTTCACCCAACGGTTCTATGTATCACTACACAACTCCTAGCAACCACTCTTAGCAACCTAAACATATATTCTCATTGATATTGATCATTGAAGCTTGGAGTCGAGTATTATGAGAGATTGAGTTAGCAAGTGTACCTGCATTCGCTTCTCGTCGTGCCTAACAACGCTCTTCAGCCATGACTTATACACGATAGAGCACAGCCTCGGGTAACAACTGGTCAGGTATGATCAGTGAATACGGGAATACTTTGCCAACGTATCTGTATGGACAATTCAATACAACAAATTATAATTAATTATCTATACAGGTAGGCAAAAATAGATCAATTTCTACATCAATAATCAATCACAACATGTTTATAATTAAATATTATTATACAAATTGTCTATTCTAGATCGATTCTCAGGAGAACTCTTAATGGAATTAATTTGTTATCAACTATCGCAAGCAACTATCGGTTTGTCCGGCAAACTGACAGGACGATCTTTTATCAAATCTCAAAAGCAGTTATCCGATTTATAGACTTTCAGGAAAGACTGTTCTTCTGGCCATGAAAAACAACTTCCCCTTCAGGGACTACCGCTGCGTGAAATCGCAGTGGGAACGCCCTCAGCGTGACGCGTCTGAAGCATGAATGAAATCAGTCAATGGAGAGAATGAGCGTACGGCGAGTGACGTCATCGACCAGGAAGCTATAAATATCCCCTGAGTACACAACACGCCAGCTTTTAGTTACTTCAGCAGCTCTGTGTGTGTCTGAATCTGTCGATTGTGTTTGTCTGTTTTGTCAGGAGTTTTCACTATATATATTTTATATAAAAAAACCAATATGAGCGAGCAGTATAAGAAGTGTGTTCCCCCCTGTACTCGGCACATCACGGGTGGGGATTCACACGAGCTAAGTGTGGCTTGTTTGGGAGTGCAGCAATGCCCAGTCGGCTCTCGAGGGAGTCGATTGTCAGCATTGCGAGCGTTTTCCCTTGAGAACTCTGCGCTCGCGGCGATCGCTCTTCGAGGAGAGTGATTTGCTGCGAGCTCCCCGAGGCTCGGGTCCCGCTTCTGTTGAGGCAGAGCGGCGGCGCTTGTCTTGGGGCTCGCAGATGGATCTCGCTGGCGACGTTGAGACGGGCTCCGCCCTATCTCCGCTATCTCCGACGAGATCTAGTGCCTCTCACCCGGCTCTGGAAGCACGCGCTGCGGCGGTTACTTCTGCCCGGGTGGAGGCACATGATGATGTTGAATTGAGATTTTCCAGTTCTGAGGAGCTGGATGTCGAAAGTTTATTATCAGAGAAAACTAGTTTATCACATTATACTGCAAATGAAGAAGGTTTGATGGATGTATTATCTCGGGCTGTTGAAAAGCTAAAAAAAAATAAAAAAAATAACAGTATCGAGTGGCCAGCTGATAGACAGGTTTCTAGAATTAAAAGCAATCTAGATGATAGATTTCTGTCTGCACGACCTCAACCTTCTAGCCGGTGCTTACCGTTCTTCCCAGATCTTCATGCTGAGTTTTCAAAGACCTGGGTTAGACCGGTTTCAAGCAGAATTTACACAAATCAGTCCAATGCTTATGGTAACATTGTTGGTGCTAAATCTGCTGGTTATGTGACGATACTGTAGGCGGAGGAGACGCTTGCGAGCTATCTCTCTCCTGCTTCATCGTCTTCACTTAAAGCACCGGCTCTTCCACCAAAAAATAAATAAATAAATAAATATATATACCTCTGTGCTGGTGGGGAAGGCTTACTCGGTGGCTCGGCAGGCGGCTGCATGTTTGCATACGATGACTTTTATGCAGGCTTTTCAGGCCGACCTGCTCAAAGGAAATCTGAGGGGGGTCCCCGCCGAGAGAGACTTGCGTTCACCTCCCTTAAGGGTGCCCTGTCTTTCCCGGCGCCCTCAGGGGCCCGTCCTACTAACCCTGCCGAAACAGGGCGTAGAAGGGTCTGGCGAGTGCTTTCCCGAGGGACACTCGCCGCCTCTAAGGAGGGTTCTAGTGTGTTCAGACCAGTCGTTCCCTGCCGGTGCGCCGTTACAGGGCACTGTGTCTGTCACGCAGAATGTTCAACCAGAGCAAAGTCTTTCGTCGAGTTCGTCTTCAAAAAGAGCACAGCAGAAGCGGAGTGTCACGTCTCGTGCCCCCCTGCAGAGAAACTGGAGGGACGAGGCGGGGTGCTCTCCGGCGCGGCCTTCTCGGGGCAGGACTGATCTGAGGACAGTCATTGTCGCCAGAAAGGCCGCGTTGAAAAAGTCCTGACGGGCTGAACGTCAGGACTCTGAGGGTGGTCCCCATCGGGAAAAACTTGAGTTCACCGCACAAAAACACGGTGCCCTGTCTTTCTCGATGCCCTCAGGGGTCTGTTCTACTAACCCTGCCTATACAGGGCGTAGAGAGACTCGGCGAGCGATTTCCCGAGGGACGCTCGCCCCCTCCAAGGAGGGTTGTGGAGTGCTCAGACCAGCTGTTTCCTGCCAGTATGTTACAGGGCGCTGTGTCTGTCACTCGGGATGTTCATCCGGAGGCCAGCCTCGAGACGCTGGTTCCCTTAGTAGAGTTCCTGGCGGAATGGGTCCCCCACCCAGCAAGGAGTTAGGATACTACTTCATCGAAAAAAAAAATCCTGACGTGCTGAACGTCAGGGTTCTGAGGGTGGTCCCTATCGTGAAAGACCTGAGTTCACTGCACAAGAACACGGTGCCCTGTCTTTTCCGATGCCCTCAGTGGTCTGCTCTACTAACCCTGCCTTCACAGGGCGTAGAGAGACTTGGCGAGCGATTTCCCGAGGGACGCTCGCCCCCTCCGAGGAGGGTTGTGGAGTGCCCAGACCAGCTGTTCCCTGCCAGTACGTTACAGGGCGCTGTGTCTGTCACTGGGGATGTTCAAATCAGATCCGAGGACTGGTTTGTCATGATAGATCTAAAGGACGTTTACTTCCATGTATCTATCCTCCCTCAACACAGGAAGTTCCTGAGGTTCGCTTTCGGGGGCGAAGCGTACCAATATCGGGTTCTTCCGTTCGGCCTAGCACTGTCACCCCGAACATTCACGAAGTGTACGGATGCTGCTATAGCCCCGCTGAGGTTACAGGGCATCCGCTTTCTGTACTATATAGACGATTGCTTGATTCTAGCTCAATCGGAACAACAGGCGGTTCGGCACCGAGATGTCGTTCTTGCTCATATCAAGTGACTGGGGCTGAGGCTCAACGCCAAAAAGAGTGTTCTTTCTTCATTACAGAGAACCACTTTTCTAGGTGAAGTGTGGGATTCAACGACGATGCAGGCACGATTGTCACCTGCTCGTATTGCTTTGATTCTCGCTGCAGTAGATCAGGTCAAGCTAGGCCAGTCATCCACTGTAAAACAGTTCCAGAGACTGCTAGGTCTCATGGCAGCTGCGTCCAACGTGATACCTCTTGGCCTCTTGCACATGAGACTGTTACAGTGGTGGCTCAGGACCAAGGGATTCTCCCCGAGGGGAAATCCGCTTCACATGATCGTGAGTTTGCGACGGTGTCATCACGCCCTGATCATGTGGAAAGATCCTTGGTTTCTGTCCCAAGGCCCTGTGTTAGGAGCTCCTTGTCGTCGCGTTATGCTAATGACAGATGCCTCTCTCACGGGTGGGCTCAGGGTCTGTGGGAGGACCATCATCGTCTGTGGCACTTAAACTGCCTAGAGATGTTGGCGGTGTTTCAGGCTCTGAAACACTTCCTCCCAGACCTAAGGGGCCACCATGTTCTTGTCCAGACAGACAACACATCGGTGGTTTCTTATATCAACCATCAGGGGGGTTTGCGTTCTCGCCCGCTTTACAAACTGGCACGTCAGATCCTTCTATGGTCCCAGGGGAAAATTCTTTCTCTGATAGCTTTTATCTCCCGGGGTATTTAAATCAGGGGGCAGACATCCTGTTAAGACAGGGGCCGAGGCCCGGGGAATGGAGTCTTCACCCCGAGGTGGTGGAACTCCTATGGAAACATTTCGGTCTTGCCGAGGTAGACCTATTTGCTTCTCGAGAAACATCACACTGCCCGCTGTGGTTCTCTCTCAGCCATCCAGCCCCGCTGGGGTTGGATGCGATGGTACATCCGTGGCCGAGGTCACGCTTGTACGCTTTTCCCCCGATCGCTCTGCTCCCAGGAGTTCTGGAGAGGGTTCGCCGGGACGGGCTCAGTCTCCTGCTAATAGCCCCGTTCTGGTCGGCCCGGGTATGGTTTGCGGACCTAGTGTCTCTCCTCAACGACTCTCCCCTAGAGATACCGATCAGGAGAGATCTGCTCTCTCAGGCGAGTGGGTCGATCTTTCACCCCCGTCTAGAGCTATGGAGGCTGTGGGCTTGGCCTCTGAGGGGGCCCAGCTCATAGATTCTGGTCTCTCGGCTGAGGTCGTTGAGACCATCCTCCGATCCAGAGCTCCCTCCACGAGGAAGTTATATGCCGCGAGGTGGAAACTTTTCACCTCTTGGTGTGGAGAGCGCCAGCAGGACCCAGTTAACTGCCCGGTTGGTACAGTCCTGGATTTCCTGCAGGACCGTCTCTCCACAGGGTTATCCCACTCCACAATGAAGGTGTATGTGGCGGCCTTAGCTGCTTACCACACCCCTTCAAGTGGAGGTTCCCTCGGGAAACACCTGCTTATGTCTCGCTTCCTTCGTGTCACCTTGAGGCTGAGGCCTGCAGTTCGCACAAGGGTACCAGCTTGGGATCTGGCCGTCATCTTAGAAGGTCTCTCCCTTGCTCCTTTCGAGCCCATCGAGGAAGTTTCGGAAAAGTTTCTTACTCTAAAGACTATCCTTCTTCTCGCTATCTCATCTCTAAAAAGAATTGGAGATATTCAAGCACTTTCGGTGGCTCCCTCGTGCCTGGAATTTGCTCCTGGTTGGTTAAGGCCTTTCTCTTTCCGAGACCAGGTTATGTTCCTAAGGTTCCAACTGTTTCAGTTAGACCTATAGTTCTGCAGGTTTTCTGTCCTCCGCCTTTTCTGACGTCAGACCAGGAGAAAATTAATTTGCTGTGCCCAGTTTGGGTTTTGATGCTTACGTCCACAGAGCTGCCCTGTGGAGGAGATCGGAACAAATGTTCGTCTGTTTGGGTCACCTAAGAAAGGGTGTCCTGCATCTAGAAAAAGGATGAGCAAGTGGGTGGTCGAGGCCATCCCACTTGCTTATGGTTCGGCCCATCAGCCTTCACTTTGGCTGTAAGGGCTCATTCCACCCGGAGTTTGGCTGCTTCTACAGCTCTTCTTTCAGGAGCTTCTCTTCAGGACGTTTGTGATGCGGCAGGCTGGTCCTCACCGCACACTTTCGTTAGATTTTATTCCCTCGATCTTAGCTCCACTCCCGGGGCTCAGGTTCTCTCGTCGGTTTGTGTCTCCTAATGACACACGACGGGGATTTGGTCGTATGGGGATGTGGGTATTGCGTTCCCACTGCGATTTCACGCAGCGGTAGTCCCTGAAGGGGAACGTCCCGGGTTACGTATGTAACCCTAGTTCCCCGAAGGGACGGACGCTGCGTGTCCTGCCATACTCTCGGCATCCCCTTGGGTCGCTGCTTCAGTAACTTTTAAGCTGGCGTGTTGTGTACTCAGGGGATATTTATAGCTTCCTGGTCGATGACGTCACTCGCCGTACGCTCATTCTCTCCATTGACTGATTTCATTCATGCTTCAGACGCGTCACGCTGAGGGCGTTCCCACTGCGATTTCACGCAGCGTCCGTCCCTTCGGGGAACTAGGGTTACATACGTAACCCGGGACGTTTCTTGTCTTTAAAAGAAAATACTATTTAAAGTATCAACAATTTGTAAAGCGTGTAGCTTTGATCGGACATTAAAGGGACTTTATAATATGAGCACAAACAGAGTCAATAAATGAGTATATATGGATTTAATAAAGGAAACACTACGTATATCGGTGATTAAGGTTACATGGAATAAAATGTATATACACAAAATGCAACAACAAACAATGAAACAATGAAGAAAATGAGAGTCAGAGAGAGAGTGAAAAAGGGACAGAAGATGAGAGAGATCATGTAAGGATCACAGAATGGCAAATTACCTGGACAAAACCTTTGAGAGAGAACCAACAAGCAATCACAATCGCCCTATAAAAGGGGGTTATACAAATCTTAATCCTTTGAAAACTTCAATAAACGAACACTTGCAAATATAGCTCTCTTGTGTTGTCGAGAAAGCGTGTGTGTGTCCTTGGAGGCTGTGCATGTTCTCTCGGATTCTCGGTCCTTCGGAGCTGCGCACGTTCACGTGAAGAGGTAGTTGTCCGTTGAAGGTAAAGTTTGCCAGATTATTCAGGCTAAGTTCATTTCACTCGTTGGTGGAAATGAACAAAGGAGAATCCGAAAATGGAAAATAAAAACTTAAAGAAAGAAACAAACAAAAGAAAACAAAGACGAAGAGTCTGAAGAGGACTTGAAGAAGTTGAAGAGGGCGGTTTAAGAGTTGAAGAGAGAGAGAAACCACTGGTCAATGGTTATAACGAGGGTCCCCGTTCACACCCACTGGAGTGAACTGACCAATCGACTTGGAGTTCTGTGAGCGGGAAACTTGTTCCTTTGTCTTTTCGAAACAGCTCATTTACATAGTTTATGACATTGTAAGAAAATGTAATTTCTACTCCAGACAGCCGTGCACAGAGAATCATACATTTTACTGCAATCTCCTGTACGTGACCAACTCAGTGAGACCAAGAGGATTACAATGATACCAAGAAACACATACACACATGCTAGGAATAGTCATTCCAATATGACGTGGGGAAAAGGCAAGCATAAAAACATGTCAAATATATCTTGGTAATGTCTTTATAGGAGGAAGTTAATGCACAGGTCCATGTTTGTGTGAAGAGATCTCTCACTCTCTGCGGAGAGCCGATTAAGATCTCTTTGAAGCTCGGACCTAGGGCTGGGGGAATGTGTGGACTATTCTGGTATTGCTCTGATGGCCCATAAAAGTGTCGAAAAGGCCATCTTACCCAGACTTTCTGGCGCTTCAACCAGAGATTTAGATTTGGATGAGTCACAAGTTGCAAGCTTTATGAAGCACAAATGTGTTCATTGCGTTCAGAATGAAATAATCATGATTCTTGTTCATACGCTACAGTGTTCATACGCTACAGATGTTTGAAACTTGTTAAAAGTGATTATCATAATCATAAACTTTAAATATGACCTACAAACGCACACACACACACACACACACACACACACACACACACACACACACACACACACATATATATATGTATGTATATATTTAAAAACTAACTGGATGAAACCTTTGAAAGAGAATGTCCACTTCATAACCCCGATGACATGTCCATGCTCAGTCAGCTCAGCATCTAGTCTCGGAAAGGGATAAATGAGGAAACTCATCTTTTGATCCTGCAGATGTATGAAGGCCATATTAATGTTTGTCTGTGGGCATTGTTTGTATGTTGTCACATCATTAATATAAAAAAAGGCCGCTGTATGAGTTCTCGACTAACTATTGTTCCTTCGTCCCTTAAAAGTGTCTGAAGTAATGTAATATATTTTAACATAGGTCTCAATATTGGCTATACAGTTTGTTTGTTCAGTGAAGGGGCAGTTTTTGTATTTGTTTGATAAATCAATCTCTGATGTATTAAAGCGTGTAAATGACCGCTTGTCAAGCATGGAAAATGGTGCAAAACATACGTTTATTGTGTATCTAACACAAATTTAAACAACATAACCAACAATGGGGTGTGAACATCAGTGTAGTAGTGTAGGGCTGGTGCATGGATGTGTTGTGTGTGGGTGCAAGTGTTGAGTGTTAAAATAAAAGACAAACTTAGATAACTTAAATGTGCATCTGTGTGAAGCCCTGGCGTCCCGAGCGAGGTGTGGACCCGGAGAGGCCAACAGAGCAGCATTCGTGCCTTTAGCCACCAGACCAGAGCAAGAAGAGATAAATGCAGTGGATGAGCTCCTATTTAAACAGAAGCTTCCCAGGTGCCAAAAATTAGGCCTGAAAGAGGAGGAGGAGCAGGAGAGCGACCAGAAACAGGCCAAGGGCCTCATTTATTATAACGTATAAATGAGGAATACAGCAGCCAGCAATTCTTTGTGAAGAGGCAAATGAACACAACAAGTGCAAATAAACAAAATTTCAGACATTGCTTAGAGTACCATAAGCTAGAATAGGGAGGGAGTAAAGGAAAGTAAAAGCATAGTTTTTTTTTTTTTAAGTGCTCACGGAAGAGAGGACTTTTCAGCAGACTTTTGAATGTTGTCAGGGATTCTGCATTCTGGATGAAGGCGAGGAGATCGTTCCACCAGCAAGGAACAGTGAACGAAAATGTTCTGGAGAGTGATTTTGTGCATGTCTGTGATGGCACCACGAGTCGTCGCTAATTTACCAATCGTAGGCCTCTGTTTTGGTAGGGATGTAGACTCGTAAGAGCGAGTGGAAGTAGGAGGGCACTGAGCCTGTGGTAGATCTGTAAGCAAGCATCAATGCCTTGAACTTAATGCGAGTAGCGAGTGGTAGCCAGTGCAGAGAGATGAGGAGAGGAGTGACGTGGGCCCTTTTGGGCTCGTTGTAGACAAGACATGCTGCAGTGTTCTGAATCATTTATAGAGGTTTGATTTCACATGATGGAAGTCCAGCCAGAATAGCATTGCGGTAATTCAGCCTAAAAATGACCGGGGACTGGACAAGAAGCTGTTTTGCATGCTCAGTTAGAAAAGGCCTGACTTTCCTGATATTTTGTAGTGCAAACCTGCATTACTGAGCTGTCTTTGCAATGTGGTCTTTGAAGGTCAGCTGGTCATTAAAATGTACTCCAAGATTTCTGACCAATCTTGATGGAGTAAAAGGTGATGAACCTAGCTGGAAGGTGTAATCATGCTTTTAAACCGGATAGGCATGGAAGACGATAAGATCAGTCTTTGCCAGGTCAAGCTACAGGTGATGTTGTTTCATCCATGCCGAGATGTCTGCCAGACATCTTGAGATTCGTGCAGCTACTGTGGGATCATCTCGTTAAAATTAAATGTAGAGCTGTGTGTTATCAGCATAGCAATGGTAGGAAAAAAAACATGTGCCTGTATGATGGGTCCCAGTGATGTAGAGTATATGGAGAAGAGGAGGGGTCTAAGAACTGATCCCTGAGGAACCCCAGTGATCAGTTGATGTGCTTTGGATACCTCCCCTCTCCAGGCATCACTGAAAGACCTACCTGTGAGATATGATTCAAACCAGTGGAGTATACTCCTTGTGATTCCCAGTGATGAGAGGGTTGACAGAAGGATCTGAGGATTCACAGTGTCAAAGGCAGCAGATAGATCCAGGAGGTCGAGAACTGATGATTTGGAATCAGCTTTCACAATCCGTAGGGCTTCAGTGACAGACAGGAATGCATTACGAAAAGAAAAAAAAAACAGATCATAAACCAGCAGTTATGGGCAGCTTCTCCCTCTAAAAGCAAGCAGTAGCAGAAGCAGCAGCAAGCAATGGTTTGAGTGAGACAATGACTCAGTAGTATCAATGCCATCAGCCATATCACCCTTAAGCCCAAGACTGGTTGCCGACTGAAGCTAAGCAGAGTTGAGCCTGGTTAGTACCTGGATGGGAAAACCAGGTTGCTGCTGGAAGAGGTGTTAGTGAGGCCAGTAGGGTCTGCTCACCCTGTGGTCTGTGTGGGTCCTAAAGCCAAAGAGCACCGTCCTTCAGATGAGACGTTAAACCGAGGTCCTGACTCTCTGTGGTCATTAGAAATCCCATGGCACTTCTTGTAAAGAGTAGAGGTGTAACCCCAGTGTCCAGGCCAAATTCCCTCCATTGGCCCTTACCAATCACGGCCTCCTAATAATCCCCTTAAACTGAATTGGCTCTATCACTATCTCTCCTCTATCTATAGCTGATTTTTCCACTTTAGCACAAATAAGTATTTTTAATACAACTTTAGTTGAAATTTAGCACTTCTTTTGAACAACTAAAATGCATTTAGTATAAAATAAGTTCCAATTTAGACTTTAAGTATACCTATTTATAGTGTGACACAAATACATTTAGTTATCCTAAAGTACCTACAAATAAATTGTGCTTAAGTATATAATTTTTTCTCTAGAGGGGAGGGACGGGGTTGGGTATTCTGGTTAAAGTATACTATTTATTCACTTTTCCAAGTCAATTGTTAATTACTGTTGTTGTTGTTGTTGTTGTTTTTGTTTTTGTTGTTGTTGATGTGGTTTCCTGTGCAGACCCGCCTCACCCCAAACTGTCAATAGAGACTGAATGGAAAACATTTTACCCAAATGAAAAAGTGATTCTGAAGTGTTCAATCAATTCAGATGAATGGGCCTATGAATGGTTTAGAAACAGTGCTCGACTTTCAGGTAACAAAGAAATTTCCTTTCCTGGAAACACACTCTCAATCAGCTCTGCAAAAGAGAGTCATTCAGGACAGTATACCTGCAGAGGAAAACATCTGAAGAGAACGCCACTGACTACAAGAACAACAGGAGCTTTACAAATTAATATTTACGGCAAGTGAATCTACTTCTGAAAAATGTGACAGTCAAAAATGAAAAAAAAAGACAAAAAAATTCAAATAGTGACAGCCATGTGTCTTAAAGAGGTCAATGAAGATTTTGCTTTCCATAGAAAAGGTTTAGCTGCTTTAATGTTACACTGACATTGTTATTATAAAAAAAGGTTAGTATCAGTGTTTACAGCTTCCTAACTATGTGCAAAAGGATTTTCATTGAACAACTTTGTTCCTTTTGTGTGAGGATTATAAAGAATTACAAGCACATGCAATTCAAGGCAGTAATTGTATGAACGTAGTGCATTATTTCTATTTTTTTTTTTACTTCTGTTGCTCCTAGTTGACACACCAAAACCACACATCAGAAAAGATCAGTGGTTTGATCTCTTCTACACTGAGGAGAAATTCCAGCTTGGTTGTAACATGTCTGGTTATGGTTGGAACTATGACTGGTATAAAGACTCAGAAACCTTGATCACAAATCCAACCTTCACTATCAACTCAACATCTCTCTCTAACACTGGTGTCTATCACTGCAAAGCAAAGAGAGGAGAATTCTCAGTGGATAGTGAAACTCTACAAGTGCAAGTTCAAGGTGAGTCTTTAGTGTCCAGTGTTGGTAAGGTTTGGTAAGGTACTTTGTATATGTAATAGGTTACAGATTACAAGTTACCCTATTTAAAATGTAATAAGTAGTGTAACTATTCAACTTTATTAAAGTAACATACCTGATTACATTTGATTACTTATCTAAATCTTATCTAGGAAACTTATCTAACAAATATTTTCAACTGTTAATCATTTTAAAACATTTAAACCAGGCAGGGTTAACCTTACAGTAGTACTCAACATAATCCACAGGAATGCATTCTCCGCGCTGCCTCGGCAAATGCGGGTCCTGCACCCTGAGAACCCTGTGATTCATAAATAGAAGTGTGGCTGGTAAAGACGTCTGTATCTAGCTAGCAGACTAGGCATAATGACACTCGGTTACTAACATAACCTCGGTTCTCTCTAGATGAGGGAATGAGTGTTGCGTAAGCTAGCTTACGCTACTGGAAAACCTCTTTTCTCGAGAATACTGAAGTCAAAAATTATGTAATTTTTTTTAATTCCTTAATTTTGCATTAATTTAAAACGCATTGCTGCACAGAACAGACCTAGGCAAAGCAGCTTGCGCGCCTATTGGTTGCTCTGCAACTGCTGCAGCCTATCAATGGACTATTCGTGACGTAAGCACCAATGGGCGCATGACGGTCCGCCAGAATGGGCGTAGTTAGAGTTTAAAGATAGGATGTTCTTTGGTTTTTCACACTGAAGCGAAACCAGAACGTAGCACAACCATGGCAGGGTTATGCAACACTCGTTCCCTCATCTAGAGAGAGCCGAGGTTATGTTAGTAACCGAGTGTCGTTCTATTACGGGGAACTTCTCTTACGGGGAACTGTATTGCAACTGACTATTATAGCCTATCAGTCAGGCATTAGACTGAAAACAGCTTAGCCTGCTGCACAGGAACTTCCAGGTTGTAAAACCTTATAAATGTAGACGGTGAGGCCTAGCCTGCCGCCATACAAATATCATGGAGTGAAACCCCACTGGACCAGGCCCATGAAAATGCCACTCCTCTGGTCGAATGGGCTCTGATGCTTAAGGGGCATTGAAGGCCCTTGGACCTATAAGCCAGCACGATAGCGTCAACTATCCACCTGGAAAGACTCTGTTTTGAGGTGGCTAGCCCTTTGGTACGGCCACCAAACGAAACAAAGAGCTGTTCTGACTGCCTGAACGCACCAGACCGCTCAACGTATATCCTCTGCACCCTGACCAAGCAGAGGAGATTAACGTCGCTTTCGCCGTCAGACCTAGATAGGGCTGACAGGGAGATGACTTGCGCTCTGAACAGAGTGGAGAGCACTTTGGGGACATAGCCGTGTCTTGGTTTGAGGACGACCTTAGAGTCGTTAGGCCCAAACTCAATGCACGCCGAGCTCACAGAGAGTGCGTGCAGGTCACCCACCCGCTTGACTGAAGCAAGAGCCATGAGGAAAACGGTTTTAAAAGATAGAAACCGCAGGTCCACTGACTGCAGCGGTTCGAAGGGACCGCCCCTCATAGCGTCCAAAACAGTGGAGAGGTCCCAGACCGAAACCAGAGAGGGTCGAGGAGGGTTTAGTCTACTAGCACACGGATGATAAGATCATTCCTTCCCAGTGACTGGCCATGCAAGGGTTTCAAAAACGCTGCGATGGCTGTGACATACACTTTGAGCGTGGAGGGGGACCTGCCCTCATCCAGAAGTGCTTGTAGGAAAGAGAGGATCTCCGTAACGCCGCAGCATTGTGGGTCTAAGTTTCGAGCTGAGCACCAGCTGGAAAACACTGACCACTTAGAAGCATAGAGCCATCTAGTAGAGGGCGCTCTAGCTTGTGTAATAGTATTTAGCACTTTCACTGGGAGATCAGCGGGTACCCTGATTCGCTTGATTACCTGAGGTAACAACGCGATGGGGGGAAACGCATAGAGAGGGAGGGTGGTCAAGTCGTGGGCCAGCGCGTCCCTGTTTTTCGTGAAAAATGTTGGGCAGTGCGCGTTCTCTGATGAAGAGAACTAGCTTACGCAACACGAGAGTACTCTCGTAAGAGAGCTAATTTGTTATGAATAGAGATTATGATTTGTTTAAATAAATAACGCGGAGCGTTATTAACCAATTGATCCAATTAACCAATTGATCCATATATAAGGCGCTCTGAATTATAAGGCGCACTGTCGTTTTTTGAAAAAATTAAAGGCTTTTAAGTGCGCCTTATAGTGCGGAAAATACGGTACACATCAGTAATATGGTGTGGCAGGTGGGAGTAGGCAATGCCTTTACTACTTTAATATTGACTGCTTACAGTAAATTTTAGGCTAAGTTACAGACCGGCAGATGCTTCCTCAGGTTCGACATTGAAACCTTCAATATCAATAGCATTTTAATAGTTGGCAAACATATTTTGCACTGAACTGTTATATTTGCGCCCCTTTCTGAATTTGAAAATTATTTATTTATAGAATATAACCATAACAAAGCATTCAATGGAATGAAAATATGAAGTTATTGATAATTCCCCCAAAAACATGAAAATTGTCATGATTCCTGTCTTGTGTTCCCTTTGTCTTGTGTGGACATTTGTTATTTCCTGTTCTGTGCCATGTTTTGTAGTCCTTTGTAGTTTTTCTAGTTTATATAGCCACACCCCCTTGTTATCGTGCTTAGCTTGTTTGCCTTTGTATTTAAGCCCTGTGTCTTGTTCAGTCTTTGGGAGTTCTTGATGTTGTATGTTGGTTGTGCTGTTCCTGAGTCCTGTTCCCTGTTCCCTGTTTCCTATTCCCTAGTCTGCGTCTGAGTCTGTCTTTGTCAAGTTTTGAGTTTATTTAAATAAATAATACTACTGCACGTGGATCCTGCTTCCTCCCATGTTTCAACCGCATCGCTACAGAAGAACTCACCCACAGATGGATTCAGCCGTCACCCTGGTTTGACTACGCCAAGGGACTCACTCACTTGAGGACCACATCCAAGACTTTTTGAACATTTCAAACATCACTGACCTCCCGGACTTTGCTTTGATTGTTTTTTTTTGCTATGGACTCAACAACAATGTACAATCCAAACTCATCGGTGATGGTCCTCAAGGGTCACTGAGTGAGTTCCTGGATTATGCCCTTTGGGTAAGCGGCTCAACTTTTACTGTTGGTTTTGCGCACGAAGAGCAGGCCTGCTGAACCTGAGCTTCTTCACGTCAGGCCTACCCAGCCTGAGCTTCACGTCAGTTCTGCCGAGCCTGAGCTTCACGTCAGTCCTGGCGAGCAAGAGCCTCTTCACGTTATGTCTGCCAAACTTAAGTTTCTTCACGTCAAGTCTACCGAGCCTGAGATTCTTCCTGTCATGTCTGCCGAGCTTGAGCTTCATCACGTCATGCCTGACCAGCCTGATCTTCACGTCATGCCTGACTAGCCTGATCTTCAGGTCATGCCTGACCAGCCTGATCTTCATGTCATGCCTGAGCTTCACGTCAGTCCTGCCGAGCCAGAGACTGTTCACATCACGTCTGCCGAGCCAGAGACTGTTCACGTCACGTCTTCCCAGCCAGAGACTGTTAATGTCATGCCTGCCCAGCCAGAGACTGTTCACGCTATGTCTACTGTCCCTGTGTCTTAGATCGAATTGGCCGCCAACACGCCAGAGTCTCTTCCCAAGATGGCCGGCGCTGCGCGGCCTGAGCCCTCAGTTACTGCAACACTGGCCATTATGGCCACAGCCATATGGTGTGTGTGGACAGCACACATCTGAGCCGGTCTCTGTTCCTGAGCTGGTGTCGGTTCCAGCCCATAACCCCATAGCTGCCCCCAAGAAAATTTTAGGGGGTATGCAGTAGGTCCCTTGATGGCCGCCTGAAGGGTTGTCTCCGCCATGGTCGCCTGAACTGTCTGGTCCGCCCTGGTCCCCTGCACAGCCAGGTCCGCCCACGCTCCACGGCCCAGGTTAACTGTTGCCATGTCCTGGTCCCATTCCCCTCCATAGACCTGACCCTCCATCCCTCCCCCGTTCCACCTCTGCTCCACCACCCTCCTTGACTTTTTATTATTTTTTTTTATGTGGAGTGTCTGGGATCCACTCCTTAAAGTGATTCCTGTTTTGTGTTCCCCGTGTCTTGTGTGGACTTTTGTTATTTTCTGTTCTGTGCCATGTTTTGTAGTCCTTTATAGTTCCCTTTCGAGGGAACTCGCGATGCGTCGATGACGCTTTAGGAACGCTTCCAGCGTGAATGCGTCTGAAGCATCTATGTCAACTAGTCCAATGGAAGGAATGAACGTCACGGGCGGGTGGCGTCATTACCAGGAAAGGATAAGAGCGCATCCGGTGCAACCGGCATTAGCTTCTGTTGCCTCAGCAAGCGATCTGTGTCAAACTGTCTGTTATATTTACTGTTGTCTGTCTGATATATATATATATATATATAAACACTGTGGCGAAACAATTGCACAAACTCTGTGTTCTCCCTGCTCGCGTTATTTAACGAGTGGAGACACACACAAGATTTGTGTGATGTGTTTGGGAGTGGAGCATGCAAGGCTGATTGCCGACATTGTGAGAACCTTTCGCTTCGCATGCTCTGCTCCCGCCTGTCACTTTTCGAGCAAAGTGGCCAGGCTCGCGATTCTCAGGGTGCAGGACCCGCATTTGCCGAGGCAGCGCGGAGAATGCATTCCTGTGGATCGCAAATGGATCTCTTTACGGGGTTGGAGACGGGTCCTCGGATCTTATCTCCTCCCTTTCCCAAGGGATCCATTGCTCTCTCACCGGTATCGGAATCCCGCGCTGCGGTCTCTTCTGCCCAGGGAGAAAGATCAATGTTTCTGTGCTCTACCTCCGAGGAGGTAGATGTGCTGGGCATTGAAAGTGACACAATCATGGGGGAAGTGGAATCGCCATCTCTTTCCCCAGCGTATGAAAAATATATACATATACACATATAAATATATAAAATATATAAAAAAGCTGGTGGAGGTGATTACTAGGCTGTAGATAAATTAAATAGTTAATGGTCAGCAGAAATAAGGGGGCTCGTCCTAAAAATAAAAATAAACGAGCTTTCTTCCCTCTATTTTTTCACCTCCATCACGGGGCCTTCCTTTTTTTCCCGATCTGCACAGCGAGCTGTCAAGATCATGGAGAAAGCCTTACTCTTCTTGTCTTTCAGCCCCCAAGTTTATGTATATTCAGATATTATGGGGTTAAGAGAGTATGGCTATGGGGCAATACCCCGGGTAGAACAGACGCTTGCGAGCTATCTGTCTCCTGGTTCAGTATCTGAAGGCCTCGGCTTCTCTCACTAAACTATTAAGAAAACTATTTTTAATATATAGTGGGAAAAGCATATATGGCAGTGGTTCTAGCAGGAGTCTGCTAGCACACTATAGCACTGAGCAAGCATATCAGGCTGACCTGCTGGGGTATTTGGACAGAAGTGAGGGAGTTTGGCCCGATGGGGTTCGAGAACTTCGTCGGGGCACAGATTTTACAGTCAGAGGCGTTAAAAAAAATTCTCTCCCTCGCTATGTCCAACACCCTGGGGCTGCTGGGCATGGGCAGCTCCAGCCGTCTAGTTTCTCATACGCAACACAGCTGCCAAAGCCTTCAAAGCAGAAGCCGGATCCGAGGACCGTTCTTCACGCTGTGAAGGCTTCGGCTCAAAAGAAAAGGTCTTGGCGCCACCGGCATCAGACCGTTGAGGGCAGCCCCAAACGGGGTGGAACGATGTACACCTCATTATACGGTGCCCGTTCCATCTCGGTGCCCTCAGGGGACCGTTCTGCCAACTCCCCCACCCTTGGTGCTTCGGGGCGCAGCGGTCTCCAGCGAGCTTCTGGCACAGCGTCAACTTGACATTGCGTCAGACTCGCACCCTCTGAGGGGCATTCAAAAAAAGTCAGTTCGGGTAGTTCCTGCCAGTATGCTTCAGGCTAATGCCAAATATATCTCTATGGGTCCTGCAGTTAGTAGTAAGAGGCAGATTCCAATTTGGTTCTCGTCCTCCAGGCTACAACGGGGTGTTGCTCATGTTAGTCCATCCCAAGCAGGCTCTGGTAATGGAGCAAGAGATAAAGGCCCTGTTAGCAAAGAAAGCTATAGAGCAGGTGTACTCACCCGACATTGTGTCCGGTCTTTACAGTCGCTATCTCATTGTTCCAAAAAAGGATGGAGAACTTCGTCACATACTAGATCTTCGTCTGTTTGAGTGTTCGGTGCTGGAACTCAAGTCCAAGATGCTCACACTCAAACAGATTGTGACTCAAATCAGATCCGAGGACTGGTCTGTCATGATAGATCTGAAAGATGCATACTTCCATATCTCCATCCTCCCTCAGAACAGGAGGTTCCTGAGGTTTTCTTTCAGGGGCAAAGAACACCAGTATCAGGCACTTCCTTTCGGTCTGGCTCTATCACCCCGCACATTCACAAAGCGGGTAGATGCAGCTCTGGCCCGCCAGGCTGTAGTGCATATGCATTCTGAATTGCATAGACGACTGGCTGATTCTAGCGGAATCAGAACAGTTAGTGGTTCGGCATCAAGATGTCATCCTCGTTTATATGCGAAGGTTGGGGTTGAGGCTCAATGCCAAGAAGAGTGTGCTTTCTCCAGTACAGATGACCACTTTTCTTGGAGTGGTCTGGGACTCAGTCACGATGCGAGCCGTTCTGTCGCCCGCTCGTGTAGCTGTTATCCTTACTGCCACAAAAGAGCTAAAGCTAGGCCAGTCACACACTGTGAAACAGTTCGAGAAACTGTTAGGCCTCAGGGCAGCAGCGTCCATTGTGATACCCCTTGGCCTGCTGTACGTGAGACCTTTGCAGTGGTGGCTCAGGACCAGAGGGTTCTCCCTGAGGGGAACCCCCTCTGTATGATCAATATCCCCGCGCCTTGGTTATATGGAGAAAACACTGGTTCTTGTCCCAGGTTCCGGTGTTGGGAGCTTTGTCATCGAGTTACTATCTCGACAGATGCTTCCCTCACCAGCTGGGGAGCGGTATTGGAAGGCCGCTCAGCTCAGGGCTTGTGGAGGAGTCATCATCTCTCTTGGCACATGAATTGCCTAGAGATTATGGTTGTCTCCTCCCAGACATCTCCTCCCAGACCTGAGGGGCCATCATGTGTTGCTCTGGAACAGTGACTGTTAGGCTTCAGGACAGCAGCGTCTAATGTGATACCCAGGGGCGGATTGGCCATCGGGAATACCGGGAACAATCCCGAACGGCCGGTCCATTTCAGGCCGAAGACCGGCCGGTGGTCAGTCAAAGAGTTTTTTTTTTTTTTTTTGATACGCGACCGGCCTAACCGGCCACTCAGCTGCAGCGGAACACTATGTGTGTGTGTGTGTGTGTGTGTGTGTTTCAGACCGGGCTAAGCCAATACTTTCAATCTGAGGGGGGATACGAGTGGCCCCTCCCAACTTGGACTGATCCTCGTTTTTCCTGACATTCGATTGGCTCAAACTAGGCGCCAATCAAAGGAGTTTACTTTTGGTCATGTTTGGCGGGTTTGTGTGAATGCAACACAGACGGACGGTAAAATGGTGAAAATTAGGAAAGAAGAGAAAGAAATGGGTGGGGCCGAAAAAATAAGAATTAGAAAGAAAAAAATGTTGGCACAAGAGGCAGCTAAATGCTGCAGTCATATTGATGAGTAGGGAGAGAAGGATGAGGAGGAGGAGAAGGGGGAGGAAGGAAAGCAGCAAGAGAAAGAAGAGCAGGAGGATGAGGAGAATGGAACCAGTACAAAAACAGTGACAGGTACAGGGGCAGTGTTCAGGGCTGGGTTGCCAATCATATTAGGCATATCAATCAATCAATCAAAGCTTGATTAAGGACACACAAACACACACAAAATAGAAAAATACAGAACAATATTACATATTTACATGATAAAATGCCAATAGCTCCACATACTAGATAATAACCTGACTGAAGCACAGATTTAATTAGAAAAAGTATTATTCTTAGTCATATTTATTACTGATATTCTTCTCATGTTCTTCTCATCTGTACAATCAGTAATCAGAGGCAGCGTCCAGCACAGGGGAAGCTGAGCCAGGGAGAATTGAAAGTGAGGACACACACAAATATCTATTGTATGGGACTGCAGTATTTGAGTGGGTATTTGTTAGTTTTTGTAACTATTTTATCACTTCGACTGACTGTACACATCACATGCTGGTAGTTAGCAGTATACTGTGACTTGTGTGTTCGAGATTAGGTTTTGCTGACCTGATTGTGTTTAGTGCACCACTTACTTAGTCAGGTATCATCCTAAAATTTCTTGAATGTCTTCAGTGTAATCTGATTCTCTTTATACAATAAAAACACAATTAAAATAAAAAAAAACTGCAAAATACTTCTGCTCATGCGCCAAGGTCACTCGCATAAAAGGCCTCTCCATCTTAAAGTCCCGGGCTTAATTTCAGTCCCAGTACGTCCCTGGTGATACCCTTTGACCTGCTTTATGTGAGACCTTTACAGTGGTGGCTCAGGACCAGAGGGTTCCCCCGAGGGGAAACCCACTCCCTACGATCAAGATCACGCGGCAGTATCCCCGCGCCTTGGTTATATGGAGGAAACTCTGGTTCTTTTCCCACAGACAACACGTTGGTGGCCTCTTATTTTGGTCCCTCAGGAAATACACTCTCTGAGGGCAGTGTATATTCCAGGGGGCCAGAATATAGAAGCAGACACCCTGTCAGGGCAGGGGCTGAGGCCAGGGGACTGGAGACTCCACCCCGAGGCGGTGGAGCAAATATGGGAGTTTTACGGCCAGGCAGAAGTGGATCTGTTCAGGTCTCAGCATACGACGCACTGTCCTCTCCTGTTCTCCCTCACTCAATCAGCCCCCTTGGGGCTGGATGCTATGCTGCAGACGTGGCATAGGCTACGTCTGTACACATTTCCCCCTGTTGCTCTGCTCCCAGGAGTTCTGGAGTGAATCCGCCAGGATGGAATAAGCCTATTGTTAGTAGTTCTACCCTGGGAGACAATTTTTGTTTGCGGACCTAATTCTTCTCCTCGACGGCCCTCCCTTGGAGATCCCAATTAGGAGAGACCTTCTGTCTCAAGCAGGGGTTGCAATATTGCACCCCCGGCCGGGGATTTGGAAACTGTGGGTTTGGCCTCGGAGGGGGCCCAACTCATAGAGGGTGGTCTCTCCACCGAGGTTGCTGAGACCATTCTAAGCTTCAGAGCTCCAGCTACAAGAAAGCTATATTCATTATTTGGAGAGTTTTTCACTTCTTTGTGTTACCAGTGTCAGTGGAATCCGGTTAACTGTTCAGTAAACACAGTATTCGAGTTTCTGCAAGAACGCTTTGTATCAGGTCTATGTTCTTCCACGCTTATGGTATACGTGGCGGCCATTGCGGCTTTCCACGCCCTGGTGGGTGGTAAATTTTTGGGTCGAGAGCCCCTGATCACTCGTTTCATTCGTGCCACTTTGAGGCTGAGGCCTGCAACTTGCACTAGGGTGCCGGCTTGGGACCTTGCAATAGAAAGCCTTTTTGGGGCTACCTTCGAGCCCTTAGATTTGGTCTCAGATAATTTTCTTTCTTTTAAGACTATTTTCTGCCAGCTATTTCGTCCCTCTAAGAGTCGGAGACCTTCAGGCCCTTTCGTTCCCCACCTGCCTTGAGTGCACCGGGGATGGCCAAGGCATTCTTACCCCAAACATGGATATGTTCCTAAGGTGTCTACCATTATTCCGAGGCCTATTGTGCTGCAAGTTTCTGTCCTCCCCCGTTTATCAGACCAGGAAAAGCTGAACCTTTTGTGCCCAGTGCGAGCACTGGACACTTACAGGAGGTGGACAACTAGAATGCCTATTACCGCCGCAGCATCTGTAAATAAACATTTCAAAGTCGTTCACGAAATGACCACCAGGTGGCACAAAGGGACATTTAGTGAAAGCAAAACGTAATTATGTAAAAGTAGCCTACATTTTAAATAGAATATAGCAAACTTTTAGAGCAGAACATTTTATGAATCAAAAGTTAAAATAGGCCTATCTCGCAGTCAGTGAAAATACGCTAAACTATTGAGGAATGAGAAGATTGAAGAGCGCTTCTCTCGCGTGCGCGCACACTGACTGCTGAAGAACCGAAGTTCTGGGCATATCTCAGTGAGAAAAGTTGTGGTCGAATGGTAGAACTTAGGTTTCAATCATTTGGATGAATCATTTGGATATATATATATACATTTTTTTTTTTTAAATATGCAACACGCACGTTTAAACAACAAACAATCAAATCTGAACCAGCGCTTCTGCTCCTGTATTGAGAGATAACATGCAGCGCGTTTCAGTTACGATACTGGTTCCAGTGGCCTTAATACATTGATTCGCGGCTTTTTAAAATGTCACAAAGCGTTTTGAGGTGGTTTTGAACTAAATATTGAAGTTTATAATTGAGTATTTTGACACACTACGTCGAGTACGTATTCTAAAATTGGGTTTATTCTGGCATTGAATTAGAGTTCGACAAATGCATTGAATTTAGTTTTCTCATAACAGCTAAAATAAAATCATCTTTTAAAACTGTAAAAGGTCTACTTTTTTTCATGTAAAGTAGGCCTACACTCACAATAGGCTAACGACAAAACGTTTTCTCGCTCATGTGAGCGAACACACACTGGAGAAACAAATGTTTGGGCATTTTTAAGTGAGTTAAGACATGGCCGAGTGGTAGAACCTACGGTTCGAACATTGAGATAACACCGGTTCAAAGCCCGATCAAACATGGACTACTGTAGTCAAATTTTATATTTAGGCTATTAATGCAGAGAGAATTGTCTAGTTCTAAAACTCTGTTACACCATTTAGTTTTTTGCTTATATTTATAAAATAAAATTACCATGCATTTCCATTTTACACTAAGGAACAAATAGTATCCAACAGAACGACTTTACATCTGTATAATAATACCAATCGTAATTTCAAAAGCAGTTCTGTAAAAAAAAAAAAATAATAATAATAATAATAATAGCCTAATATAAAAAAAAAAAAAAAAAAATATATATATATATATATATATATATAGCCTTTGATTTTTAAGGTTTTAAGTAAAGTGCGATTTGCCAGGGGGGACGGAGATTTCCTTCTAGTCTAAACATCCCTGCTTCTGCTGAATTATTTTAATCCCCACACCCTTCCCTTCACAGTAATCAATGCTATAGGCTACTTCACCAATAGACCATACATATATAAAATAAAGATAGCCTATGCAACAGGCACGTTTAAACGACAAACAATAAAACCAAAACCAGCCTTTCAGTTGTTTATTAGTTTCAGTGGCCTTAATGCATGCACAGCTTTACAAAATGTCACAAAGCGTTTTGAGATTATTTTGAATGAAATATTGAAGTTAATAATTAAGTGTTTTGGCACACACGCCGAGTAGCCATATGCATTTTTCTAAAATCAGGTTTTATTCTGGCATGTTGAATCAGTGTTCGACAAACGCGGAGGCGCGTTCATTTGGATTTATTATTTTTCAAAACAGCTAAAATAACTTAATAGGCTACTCTGTGATTTGTTGGTCATACAGATAAGAGTAGAGTAGCCTACATCATTCAAAACGGTAAACTTTTATTCATATCAGGCTAACGACAAAAGTTTATCTGTCGCCTCTGTCTCCGGGAACTGCGCGTCACAAATATGAACCGAAAGCCACTTGCCTCAGCTCAGTCACGATAAGAAATCGGCTATGTATAAAGCCTTTAAATTACTAAATATTTAGGCTAATAAATGTTATCTGATTATGTAATCCATATGAAAAGGAGAGGTACCAGTTTAGCCATCATGTAAGCGCTTCCCAATGAGAAAATGACAAGGGTGAAAATCTCGCTCTAATTAAATAGGCTAAATCGCCCTGAATTAAAATCAAAAAACAGATCAAATAATTTATTTGTCAAAATGTTGCGATATTCTTTCATTTAAGTTCATAATTATTCTATAAATGTTATTTAGTTTAGCAGCAGTACCACAAAGCACCGTGGTTCGAGATTTATTTGAATAATAATAATAATAATAATAAAAACTTGATTCACAAATTGCATGCACTCTGGTTGTAAGGATCTAACGATCCCTGTAGAATTTAATATTGAGTTGAACATTTTGTTAATGACAACAAATGAGATTTCATGAGAACATGCGTTTGAAGATTATAGTTTTGCTTGGAAAAAGCTGGCCCAAACCAGTTTTATTTCTTAAATCATTGAAATAATTAAATATTTAGTAATAAACTTTTATCACAGAAATATCACTACATGTAGGCCTACCTATAGCTTAAATCGTTTAATTCCTTCATTATCAAGAGTTTAATAGCCTAATGCTAATGTCTAGAATAGCGATTTAAGCGTGAAAAAACTTTGTTTTAAGTCAATCTCAAACTCAGATAGCCTGTGGGGGGTTGGAGGGACAGTTCAGTGTGTGCAGGACAATAGGTGTTAAGTTAAGTTCCTCTTTCATATGGATAGTGTCGGATAGCCAGCCTGATGAGCAAAGGTAAAATTATTTTAAGGATAAATCTCTCGATGTGTCCAAATGTAGGCCCCATATCTTATTATTATAAATATTGTAGTTTATTTATTGTAGCATATTTAAAATATTTTCACACAAAATTTAAATTGAATTGTTCAAAAAGTAGAGTTTTAGAATGTTTGAGCAGTGTGTATTGTCAACAATCTGGCAATATCTAAACATGAATTGTTGACGAAACGCGTTCATGCTAAGAAACGAATGGTAGTGACCAGCAGATACAGAGCTCTTTAATTTGCGATCAACCTCGTTTTATTGAAAGGTGAATTCAACAAGGCATGCTGTGTCTTTGAAGCAACAAAGGCTAAATAATTGGTTACTGTATTTTTTTCGCGATTTGTATGGATGACGCGCAGCGACAAATACAGTATTATCAGATGTATTATGTGTTTTTACCCTGAAATGTTTACTTTCGAGAGAGACCCGGCGCGCGCAGCAAGGGAGACTAAATAAACTTGCTAAAAAGAGATCCAGCGTGCGAGAGAGGCAAAGAAAAACGCATGTTTTCAATTTATGTTGCTTTGGACTATTTTGTTTTTGTACTGTTTTAATTGGTTAATTTATCTGCAATTTCTTTGGCAATACAAATTTAAAATGTTGCAAGAATAAGATTCTGTGTTTCTTATTTTGCATAGCAAAGGAAACTCTAAACTGGATGCAGCTGTTTTAAATTTTAAAAAAAACTGTCCCGACACTTTATTTACACCTTGAAATGTTCGATGGGGTTTCAAACTTAAGTAATTTTAGTGTTTTTTACACAATAATTTAGCAGACTACAGACAAGGTTTTTCATTTTCATTTTCTGACGCGATCGGCTGACAATCTGCCTTTATCAGTTTTGTTGTCTGTGCAGCGGCTCTACAGAAATGTAACAAATTTAGGTTGTAATTTGCCATTGCTAATTAACAGAGGTGTCAAGTCTAGGTTCAGAAAGTAAAATTCCTCCTCAGTATTTTGTTCCAATCACCTGGATTTGCTAATTAGCATAGTTTTTTCAGCCAGGAGATAGAACTAATTAGTGAAATCAGCTGGCTGAGTTAATGGGTGGAATAAACATATGGCAGGACTTTTACTTTTTGACCCCTAGAATTGACACCTCTGCTAATTAAACAAAAAGTTTGACTTTAAATAAATAAACAGTCAATAAACTCGCTAATAAACAGTTAAGCATCAAGAACGGTAAAACATTAACGCTGTCGGCCAACATCGGATAACAGCATGTATGCTACAATGTGATTAAATCTCAGTCGCTTGAAGTTCCGAGAGGTTTATGTCGTTGCGTTGACCACTGAGCTACCGTCAGAACACGGTTCGATCAAGGTCTTATGCTCTTGCAAAGCCTCATTGATGTAGCTTAATATGTTTCTATTGCAATGTTTTAAGTTTTCATTATTTATTCAATTTAATTTCAGTAATTTCAGTATTGTGATTATGAATTATTTTAACTATGTTTCACGTGAATTCATCTGCTACCAGCTTTCAATCGCTCTGAATGACCCGCACGCGGCGGCAGATTACTCAATAGAGAGAGAATAAATGGATACTATTCAAAGTCTGTGATTGTAGCGCCCCTTAGCGGTAAAAGGCAGCAAATACATCCCAAATTTTACCGCAGCGGCAGAACGGCGGCGGTAAAAGTGTTATTCTGGTTGTCCACCTACTGTATGTTCTTCGGACTTCTCCGTGGAGAAAACCAACCTATTGAGCAAATAGATAGTCAAGACTATTATCTTGCTTGTGAGTCCTCTTGCCAACCATTTGATGGTCAGGGCTCATTCCACTAGGAGTATGGCTTCTAAGCTTTATTATATGGAGTTCTCTCCAAGACGTTTGTGATGTGGCGGGCTGGTCCTTACCGCTCACATTCATCAGATTTTATAGCCTGGACCTGGACGCTGTCTAGGTCTCAGGTGCTTAGTGCTTAGTGTAGTGATTACAACAGGCTGACACTCAGGCATTTGAAAGTTTGGCGATTTGGGTAAGGGAACGTCGAAAGGGAACGTCTCAGGTTACGACTGTAACCATAGTTCCCTGAGAAAGGGAACGAGACGATGCGTCGCCCTGCCATACTTCCTGCATCCCTGTGATCGACTTGCTTCTGCAATTTTCAAAGCTAATGCCGGTTGCACCGGATGGGCTCTTATCCTTTCCTGGTCATGACGTCACCTGCCCGTGACGTTCATTCCTTGCATTGGACTAGTTGACATAGATGCTTCAGACGCATTCACGCTGGAAGCGTTCCCAAAGCGTCATCGACGCATCGTCTCGTTCCCTTTATCAGGGAACTATGGTTTCAGTCGTAACCTGAGACATTTTTCTTGTATATTAGTCTCCCCAGGTGTTTCTGATTAGCCACACCCCCTTGTTATCTAGTTTAGCTTTTTTGCCTTTGTATTTAAGCCCTGTGTCTGGTTCAGTCTTATGGAGTTCTTGATGTTGTATGTTGGTTGTTCTGTTCCCGAGTCCTGTTCCCTAGTCTGAGTCTGTCTTTGTCAAGTTTTGAGTTTATTTAGGCAAGGCAAGTTTATTTATATAGCACATTTCATACACAATGGTAATTCAAAGTGCTTTACATAGAAGAAATTAAAATAATCAAAATAAATCAGAAAAATTAAAACAGTTTAGAATAAAAAAATAAATTACATACAAACAGTCACAATGGTAATTCAACGTGCTGTACATAGAGTAAATTAAAATAATCAAAAGAAATCAGAATAATTAAAACAGTTTAGAATAAAAAATAAAATAAAATACAGTACGAACAGTCGGACAAACAGTGGTACAGTGCTCATTCAGTAAATCCACAGCTAAACAGATGTGTTTTGAGTCTGGATTTAAATGTGACTACTGTAGGAGCACATCTGATCTCTTCTGGAAGCTGGTTCCAGCTGCGGCTGGCATATTAGCTAAAGGCGGACTCGCCATGCTTAGAGTGAACCCTTGGTATTTCTAGCTGATCTGATCCTAATGATCTGAGTGATCTGTTGGGTTTATATTCAGTGAGCATATCTGCAATGTATTGAGGTCCTAGGCCATTGAATGATTTATATACCAGTAATAATACTTTAAAATCAATCCTAAATGTAACTAGCAGCCTGGGTAAAGACCTGAGGACTGCTGTGATATGTTCATATTTTCTGGTTCTGCTCAGAATTCTGGCGGCAGCGTTCTGTATGAGCTGCAACGGTCTTATGGTCTTTTTGGGAAGGCCAGTGAGGAGTCCATTACAATAATCCACCCTGCTGGTGATGAAAGCATGCACAAGTTTCTCTAAGTCTTGACTGGAAACAAAGCATCTTATTCTTGCAATATTTTTCAGGTGATAGTATGCTGATTTAGTTATTGCTTTGACATGACTACTGAAACTAAGGTCTGACTCCAGAGACACACCAAGATTCCTGACTTAATTTTTAGTTGTTTGACCCCTAGAGTGAAGGTATGCATTCACCTTGAGAACTTTGTTTCCAAACACAATGACTTCAGTTACCTTACGAAGGGAACTCAACGATGCGTCCATCGACGCCATGGGAACGCCCCCAGCGTGACTGCGACTGAAGCATCTATGTCAACTAGTCCAATAGAAAGAATGAGCGTCACGGGCGGGTGACGTCATGACCAGGATATGATAAAAGCACATCCGGTGCAAAATGGCATTAGCTTCTGTTGCCTCAGCAAGCGATCTGTGTTATACAGTCTCTGTCTATTTATTGTTGTATGTTGCAATTTATTCGGAAACGTTATGGCGAAACAAGTGTACAAGCAGTGTGTTCCTCCCTGCCCGCGTTATTTAACGGGTGGGGACACACACGAGCTTTGTGTCATTTGTTTGGGAGTGGAGCATGCGGTCTCAGCCTTCGAGGGGGCTGAGTGTCAACACTGTGAAATGCTACCGCTCCGCATGCTCCGCTCTCACCTGTCACTCTTTGATGAAAAGAGTGGGCAGGCTCGCGATCCTCAGGGATCAGGACCCGCGTCTGCCGAGGCGGCGCGGAGAATGCATTCCTGGGGATCGCAAAAGTATCTTTCGGAGGGGTTGGAGACGGGTCCGTGGGCCTTTTCTCCTTCCTTACCCGGAAGATCCAGCGCTCTCCCCCCGGTGTCGGAAGCACGCGCTGCGGTTTCTTCCGCCCGGGGAGAGAGTCCTCCATTACTTCAATGCTCTTCCTCCGAGGAGGTCGATGTTATGAGTATGGAGAGTGAAAGCACACACATGGGGGAAAGGGATTCACAAGTTATTTCTCCAGCATATGATGAGCTGGTGGATGTTATGTCACGGGCTGTAGAGAAATTTAATATTGAATGGCCATCTGAGAATAAAGGCGCTCGTCCTAAAAGTAAATTAGATGAGCGCTTTTTATCTTCAACTACTTTATCTCCACCACGAGGGCTTCCCTTTTTCCCCGATCTTCATAATGAAATATCGAAATCGTGGAATAAACCTTACTCTTCACGACTTTTTAGCCCTCAAGTTAACACTTATTCGAGAATAAGAGGGCTAAAAGAGTATGGTATGGCTATGAGGTGATGCCCCAGGCGGAACAGAATTTAGCCAGCTATCTTTCGCCTGGTCCCGCATCGTCCCTGAAAGCCTCGGCTTTGCCCACTAGACCGCTTAAAGCCACCTCGGTTTTAGTGGGCAAAGCTTACACGGCAGCAGGTCAAGCTGGAGCATGTCTGCATACAATGGCAGTGCTTCAGGCTTATCAAGCTGACCTGCTGGGGGATCTGGATAGTAGTGAGGGAATTTCTCATGACGATATTCGAGAACTTCGTCGGGCTACCGATCTTTCTCTCAGGGCTACTAAGGAGACCGCCAGAGCAATTGGGCGGTCTATGGCAGCCTTGGCAGCTACTGAGAGAAATTTATGGTTAAATCTGTCAGAGATTAAAGAAAAAGATCGAGCTTTTTTATTAGATGCTCCGCTTGAACCTTCTGGTCTCTTCGGCGACGCAGTCCACGGGGTCGTCGAGAGATTTCAGGAGTCTAAAAAGCAAGCTGACGCTTTTAAAAAGTTTATCCCTCGCCGTGTCCAGCCCCCTGGGGCTGCTGGGCGTGAGCAGCCCCAGCCGTCGAGCTCATCATATCATGTGCAACAGAAAGAGAGTGTTTCTGTCTCCAGTGTCTATGTGGAGGTGCACAAGACGCAACACTCTCTTTCTGTTGCACATGATATGATGAGCTCGACGGCTCTCAACCGAAGTCTTCTAAGTCGAAGCCGGATCTGAGGACCGTTCTTCAGGCGAAGAGGACTTCGGCTCAAAAAAAAAAAAAAAGGTCCTGATGTTCATGCGTCAGGCCTGTGAGGACAGCTCCGACCGAAGTAGAGCGGTGTACACCTCATTATACGGTGCCCGTTCCATTTCGGGATCCTCACGAGACCGTTCTGCCAACCCTGCCACCCTTGGTGCTTCAGGGCGCAGCGGTCTCCAGCGAGTCGCTGATGCTATGCTGCGGCACAGCATCGGTTTCGCGCCCTCTGAGGGGGGCTTTAGAGCAGCCAGTTCAGGTAGTTCCTGCCATGATCCTTACATGTCACGCACTGTAAAACAGTTCGAGAAACTGTTGGGTCTTTTGGCAGCAGCGTCCAACGTGATACCTTTTGGCCTGCTGTACATGAAGCCTTTACAGTGGTGGCTCAGGACCAGAGGGTTCTCCCCGAGGGGAAACCCACTTCGTATGATCAAGGTCACGCGGCGTTGCCTTCGTGCCTTAGTTATATGGAGGAAGCACTGGTTCTTAACCCAGGGTCCGGTGTTGGGAGCTCTTTGCCATCGAGTTACTATCTCGACAGATGCTTCCCTCACCGGCTGGGGAGCGGTAATGGAAGGCCGCTCAGTTCAGGGTCTGTGGAAGAGTCATCATCACTCGTGGCACATAAATTGCCTGGAGATGATGGCTGTCTTCAATGCGTTGAGGCAGTTCCTCCCAGACCTGAGGGGCCATCATGTGCTCGTACGAACAGAGAACACATCAGTGGTCTCTTATCTGAACCGTCAGGGGGGCCTGCGTTCGCGTCCGCTTTGCAAACTGGCGCACCAGATCCTCCTGTGGTCTCTGGGGAAGGTACTCTCTCTGAGGGCAGTGTATATTCCTGGGGTCCAGAATATAGGAGCAGACATCCTGTCGAGGCAGGAGCTGAGGCCAGGGGACTGGAGACTCCACCCCGAGGTGGTGGAGAAAATCTGGGAGTTTTACGGCCAAGCAGAAGTGGATCTGTTTGCGTCTCAAAATACGACACACTGTCTTATCAAAATACGACACACTGTTCTGGAGCGAGTCCGCCGGTATGGAATAAGCCTACTGCTAGTAGCACCACGCTGGCCAAGTCGGATCTGGTTTTCGGACCTGATCCATCTCCTAGACGGTCCTCCCTTCGAGATCCCGATCAGGAGAGACCTTCTGTCTCAGGCCGGGGGCACAATATTTCACCCTCGACCAGAGATTTGGAACCTGTGGGTTTGGCCTCTGAGGGTGCCCAACTCATAGAGAGTGGTCTTTCAGCCGAGGCTGCTGAGACCATTCTAAGCTCCAGAGCCCCAGCTACTAGGAAACTATATGCGCTTAAATGGAGAGTTTTCTCTTTATGGTGTCACCGACATCAGTGGGATCCAGTTAACTGTTCTGTGAACACAGTAAATGGTAAATGGACTGCATTTATATAGCGCTTTAACAGACCCAATGGCCACCAAAACGCTTTACATATTGCCTCACATTCACCCATTCACGCACTCTTTCACACACCGACGGCGGTGTCAGCCATGCAAGGTGCCATCCAGCTCGTCGGGAGCAGCTGGGGTTAGGTGTCTTGCTCATGGACACCTCGACACTTGGTCACGTGGAACCGGGGATCGAACCACCAACCTTTTGGTTTGTAGACAACCTACATGAACCACTGAGCCACAGTACTCGAGTTCCTGCAGGAGCGTTTTACGTCAGGCATATGTCCTTCCACGCTCAAAGTCTACGTGGCGGCCATTGCGGCCTACCACTCCCTGGTGGGGGGTACATCGTTGGGTCAAGACCCCCTGGTTACACGTTTCCTTCGTGGCACTTTGAGGCTGAGGCCTGCAACTCGCACTAGGGTGCCAGCTTGGGATCTTGCTTGGGATCAGTGCGAGCACTGGACACTTATGTGCATCGGACATCTTCATTTAGGAAGTCCAACCAATTACTGATTTGCTTTGGATCACCTAAGAAGGGTCTTCCTGCTTCTAAACAGACGGTCAGTAGGTGGATAGTTGAGGCTATTTCACTTGCATACGAGTACTCGGACCAGCCGTGTCCTTTGGTGGTCCGAGCTC
Organism: Siphateles boraxobius; assembly: GCF_051911475.1. NCBI lineage: Eukaryota > Metazoa > Chordata > Actinopteri > Cypriniformes > Leuciscidae > Siphateles > Siphateles boraxobius. The sequence goes on from NW_027509142.1 coordinate 3,026,349, forward strand.
ACTCTACTAGGAGTATGGCGGCTTCTAAAGCCTTACTATATGGGGTTTCTCTTCGGGACGTCTGTGATGCAGCGGGCTGGTCCTCTCCGCTCACATTCGTTAGATTTTACAGTTTAGACCTGGATGCTGCCCCAGGTTCTCAGGTGCTTAGTTACAACAGACTGACACTCGGGTACTTGGAATTCTGGCTCTTTGGGTATTCTCGTTTCCATGGCGTCGATGGACGCATCGTTGAGTTCCCTTCGTAAGGGAACGTCTCAGGTTACTATTGTAACCATAGTTCCCTGAGAACAGGGAACGAGACGATGCGTCACCCTGCCATACTTCCTGCATCCCTGTGATCGGCTTGCTTCGGCAATTTTCGAAGCTAATGCCATTTTGCACCGGATGTGCTTTTATCATATCCTGGTCATGACGTCACCCGCCCGTGACGCTCATTCTTTCCATTGGACTAGTTGACATAGATGCTTCAGACGCAGTCACGCTGGGGGCGTTCCCATGGCGTCGATGGACGCATCGTCTCGTTCCCTGTTCTCAGGGAACTATGGTTACAATAGTAACCTGAGACGTTTTGTCTTTGTTTAACTGAAGGAAGTTTTGGCACATCCAATTGTTTACTTCATCAATGCATTGGCACAGGGAGTCAATGGGGCTGTAATCGTTAGGCGATAGGGCTAAGTAGAGCTGTGGTAAGCGATTTGGTTCTTTCTCATTATTTGGCTCATTGGAAGCATGCACAGGTTGAATAGGAGTGGCGCAAGAATTGAGCCTTGAGGGACTCCTCAAGAGTCATAGATGTCCACTCAGACTTATGGTCTCCTATTCTCACATAATAACCTCTCCCTACCAAGTATGACCTGAACCATTTTAGGACTATCCCAGAAAGCCCCACCCAGTTTTCCAGCCTGTCAAGATGTATGTTGTGATCGACAGTGTCAAATGCAGCACTGAGGTCGAGTAGTACCAGTAATGATAATTTGCCTGTAGCAGTATTTAAGCGAATATCATTTATTATCTTTATGAGCGCTGTCTCTGTGCTGTGGTGCGGTCGGAAACCAGATTGAAAATTGTCAAAGTATCCATTTGAGCTTAAGAATTTGTTCAGCTGATTGAAGACAACTTTTTCAATGATCTTGCCTATGAAAGGAAGATTTAAGATCAGTCTATAGTTGTTTAATATGGTCATATCCAGATTGCTATTTTTCAGTAGTGGCTTGACAACTGCAGTTTTCAGGGAGTTTGGAAAACGTCTCAGGTTACGACTGTAACCTATGTTCCCTGAGACAGGGAACGAGACAATACGTCATTGACGCTATGGGGAACACCTCAGGCGTGTCAGGTGTCTGAAATCAAGTATCAACTCACAGCAATCATGTTGACCGGCAACAGCCTGTGCATCATCAGCTCGAATGATGAGCACGCAACCTGGATGTATAAAAAGGGTGCCTAGAGACCGTGACAACATCCTATCGTCTGAAGGGACTGTTGTGGGCAGGCCCCGAGGTATGGCAGGGAGACGAATTGTCTCGTTCCCTGTCTCAGGGAACATAGGTTACAGTCGTAGCATGAGACGTTCCCTTTCGAAGGGAACTCAACAATACGTCATCAACGCTATGGAGAACGAAATACCCACTCCGCCATGCTGAGGGGAGTGCATGCCCAAGGGCAGTGACAACCGTCAGAACCAATAATTCAAAGAACACTGAAACCACTCACCCTAAGGTCACATTGGGCTGTCAGTGACAGCACTCCCTACCGGTCATAGCCCAAGCTAATGAGCCAAGAAACTGCCAGAACATAGTTAATAGGGGGTATATCTGGGCCAGCTCAAAGGCTTAGGACTACAACTTCCTAATAGAAGGGGTCACTTCTAGGGAGTGTAGCGAGGGGACCCAAGGGACCCCAGCCAGTCACTATTCAGGACAGCATGCCTTCTGAAATGCCACCAGGCTGGCCTGGTGATCTATACTAGGACGCACCGTCTGGCCATTGCCTGTCTGTCCAAGACAGAGCCTCCGGAAATTGCCTTGGATAAGGCATCCGAAAACCGAAGGCCTGCGAAGCTGGCAGAAACCATTCAGTTACGGATCATAGAGACGGGATTCCCCGGAGAGTGTGACTCGACCTGAAGAAATGACAGAAGTCGTCCACTCAATCCACGGGTCTACCCAGTGCTCGTTCTGAACAATGAGGAAGTAAGAGGGGGATCAAAACCAGGAAGGTCTACTGAAGCCTAAGACCTGATGACCCTCTATGTGGGGAGCTCCAGTACATGTGGGCTCAAATCAGGAAGGCCGGTGAGGCCTGAAACCTGACAACCACAGCATGTGGAAGTTCATACTCAGGAAGGCCCATGCGGCCTGTAACCCGGCGACCACAGTATGTGGGAGCTCATATTCAGGAAGGCCGGGTGAGTCCTGTAACCTGGCGACCACAGTGTGTGGGAGCTCATAACCAGGAAGGCCGGATGAGGCCTGTAACCTGGCGACCACAGTATGTGGGAGCTCACATTCAGGGAGGCCGGGTGAGGCCTACAACCTGACAACCAGAGTATGTGGGAGCTCACATTCAGGGAGGCCGGGTGAGGCCTGCAACCTGACAACCACAGTATGTGGGAGCTCACATTCAGGAAGGCCGGGTAAGGCCTGTAACCTGACATGTGGAAGCTCATGTGGAAGCTCGACTCACAACCTCGCTTACCAAGCATGTCCCCGGCTCTGTACAGAAGGCGAGTTCTGAAAAAGAAGAGAACAATGTTATTTGCGCAAAAGAACATCTTCACTCAGCATAAAAACCTGCAGTGTGCGGAATGAAGCACACCGGGACTCAGAAACTCAGTAACCCCCTTTTTTTTTTTTTTTTACTGTTTCACAAGTAAAGGTAAGGCGCTGCTATCAACCAAGCTGAGAGGGATGATGGTTAGGAGACAAGATCCAGGGAGGTGATGTTAACGCTTGGTCTGAGAACGTTTGCTCTGGATCACCTCCCTGAGATCGTGCCTCCCGCGGGAGTTACGCCTCCTGCGCGCCCTGCTCCCTCTGCTAGGAGGAGGGGGTGCGCGGGAAGCGACACTGTCTGTGACACTGTCGAAGGTCTGTCTGTGATCCTCAGACCATGACGGACTGTGACGCAGTATGCAGCTCGATATGCAGACAATGACACGGTATGCAGCTCTTAAACGCCGCAGAGCGCGCCCTCGCCTCCCTGAACTTATCGACCACCGTCTCGACGGAAGGTCTGAAAAGCTCGGAAGATGAAACCGGCGAATCGAGGAGAAAGGTTTTTTCTTTCTCCCCGATGTCAGCCTGGTTGGGCCACAGATGCCTCTGAGTGGCCACCATAGCCGCCATCGAATGAACGATGGAGGCAGCAGACTGTTTAGTGCCCCGGACAGACAAATCCGTGGTGCGGCGCAGCTCTGCGACCGCGTCAGGGGACAGACCGGCCCCCTGATCGAGGACCCGCAGCAGGTCGGCCTGGTAGGCCTGAAGGACCGCGAGAGTGTGCAGAACCGCACCTGCTGCTGTGTACGCTCTGCCCATCAAGCGTGAAGTAGTCTTGAGCGGCTTGGATGGCAGGGACGGAGCTCCAAGTGACGAAGACCGACCAGAGGCGAGATAATTGGCCAACGTCTCGTCTACTGGCGGCATCGACACATACCCGTGCTCTGCGGGCCCCATCCATAGCAGCGAAATTATTCCGCTGAAGCAGATTAAGACGAGCAGAAAACGGGTTCTTCCATGCCTTCTCGATCTCAGAGTGGAGATCTGGAAGGAATGGAAGGCTTGTCCGGGCTGGTGGCTTATGGTTAGGGAGGAACTGATCGTCCAAAATACCATGAGCAGGTTCCTCCCGGACGCGCCTCCACTGCAGCTGCAATCTGTTGGTGGCGCGCCCCATAACGTCCACCAACTCAGCGTACACTGGGCAGGAGGGCTGAGATGGTTCAGTCTCAACCAGACTGACATCATCAGCAGCCAACTCCTGCCCGGCCCAAAGAGAACCAGTTACAGATCCATCAGAAAGAGAAAGAACCTCTTCAACATCGACCTGTAACTCACCCCCGTCAGCTGGCAGATCATCCGCGAGGTTAACGCCCCTCTCCAGACGATCCGCCAGCTCCATCTGAGAGCCCAACAAGTTCACGCGCCACTGAGCCCGAGTGGGACCAGCACCGCGGGGTTCAGATGCCGCGCCCACTTCCCTCGAAAAGTGGGACAGACGAGAGCGGAGAGTTCTTAGAGAAAAACTCTCACAGTTTGCGCAGGAAGCTCCCTCGATAACTTCCCGCACGTGCTCCTCTCCCAGGCAGAAAACGCATAGATCGTGTGAGTCTTCCGGTGTCAAATATCTGGGACACGGGTCGGCACACTTGTGGAAGGAATTTTTCCCCTCTTCTCTGTACTCTTCATTTTTGCTATTGTTGAACTTTTCAAACAGACAAAACAGTCCCTGAAGACGAGAAGGATGTTGTCACGGTCTCTAGGCGCCCTTTTTATACATCCAGGTTGCGTGCTCATCATTCGAGCTGATGATGCACGGGCTGTCGCCGGTCAACATGATTGCTGTGAGTTGATACTTGATTTCAGACACCTGTCACGCCTGAGGCATTCCCCATAGCGTCGATGACATATTGTTGAGTTCCCTTCGAAAGGGAACTACCAGAGAGAAGTGAGGCATTTACCACTTCTAGGAGATCTGCTTCTAAGCTGTGTAACACATTTTTGAAAAAGGATGTGGGAAGTGTGTCAAGGACGCAGGTTGATGTTTTAAGGTGCTGTACGGTTTCTTCCAAAATTTTGCCATCAATTTCTTCGAAATCAGACATAGTGACTACTTTTTCAGGTTGTGGTCTGGTCTGTCTGACCCCAGAGCAACTCAAGGATGATCTGATCACCTTTCTGATATTATTGATTTTCTCAGAAAAGAAAGAAGCAAACTCACTGCACTTGCTCTCCGAGAGCATTTCACTGGGAATCTGGCTAGGGGGGTTTGTCGGTCTCTCTACAGTAGCAAAAAGAGTGCGTGTGTTGTTTATGTTGCTGTTTATAATATTTGAGAAGAAAGTCTGTCTAGCTTTGCCTAGTTCCTTATTGAAAGCATGGATGCTGTCTTTGTAGATGTTATAATGGACTACAAGTTTTGTCTTCCGCCACATGCGCTCTGCTTTTCTGCATTCTGCATAATATTTGAGAAGAAAGTCTGTCTAGCTTTGCCTAGTTCCTCATTGAAAGCATGGATGCTGTCTTTGTAGATGTTATAATGGAATACAAGTTTTGTCTTCCGCCTCATGCGCTCTGCTTTTCTGCATTGTCTTTTCATATTTTGCACTGCTGTTGAGTTTCTCCAAGGTGCTTTTTATCTGCCACTCTTTTTCCTGACTTTCACAGGAGCAATATCATCAATTACACTCTTAACTTTTGAGTTAAAAGAATCAAGGAGAAAATCAACAGAGTTGGCAGATATGCTTGGTGTTAAAGATATAGCCTTCATAAATAGTACACTAGTGTTCTCATTTAAGCATCTCTTCTTGACAGCCACAGATCTAGCTTCAATGGCAGTAGAGAACAATATATCAAAGAAAATAGAAAAATGATCAGACAGTGCTACATCCTTAATAACAATCGATGAAATGTTTAGACCCTTACTGATAAGTAAATCTAGAGTGTGTCCACGAATATGTGTGGGTCCATGTACATGCTGAGTCAGATCAAAAGTTTTTAAAACAGTTTTGATTTATTTTGCCATATTGGTTTCTGCATTATCTATGTGAATGTTAAAATCTCCAGCAATAGCAAAACAGTCAAACTCAGAGGCAATTGTTGATAACAGTTCTGTAAAGTCCTCAGCAAAGGCTGGAGAGTATTTAGGAGGCCTGTAAGCAATGATAAGTAAAATGCGTGGAGCACCTTTTAACACAATACCCAGATATTCGAAAGACGGGTAATTCCCAAATGATATTTGCTTGCATTGATAGACATCTTTAAAACGAGCAGCTAAACCTCCCCCTCTTCTAACAGCTCTGCAGACACTCAAAAAAGTAAAGTTAGGAGGGGCTGTTTCATTGAGGACTGTTGCACTGCAGCTGTCTTCTAGCCAAGTTTCATTTAGAAACATAAAATCCAGGTTGTATGTGGTTATTAAGTCGTTTACTAGAAGCGATTTATTTTTAAGTGAGCGAATGCTTAAAAGTGCTAACTTAATAGTTTTACTTTTTGTCCCCACAGCAATCTTAGTTTGGTGTGTAATAGGCACCAGATTAGATGGGTTTGCTGTACGGCTTTTGAAGGCCTTAGACTTTCTATCATGTACTTGAACCGCAATAGAGAAAGATACAGGCGCTCTGGGTTCCCGCTTGTTCTGTAAACATTTGAGAAAGTTACTGTTATCATAGCGGGGACCCGACACATATCACTGAGAGCTGGTATCAGTTGTTTTTGGTTGACCTCGAGGTGGAGCAGGGTGTGGGCCCTGGCGCTGTGGCAGAGGCCGAAGAGCTCTCACGGGAGGAGGAGGAGGGCAAGCTAGGCCCGCAGGCGTTGGTGGTTGCGGGGCCTAACGTTTTTTGGTTGGTATCTGGGGGCTTGCAGCAAAAGAGTGAGATAGTATGGTTCCAGCATACACCAGTTCTTCCATTTTCTCTGAGAAGCACAGAAGTGGGGATGCTGGCGAGAGGGATAACGTGTCTGGTGAGAGGGGCTGTTGCTCTGGTGTTATTGGAGGCTATAATATCCTGTCCTGTATTTATTTAAATAAATACTACTACTGCACGTGGATCCTGCTTCCTTCCATGTTTCAACCGCATTGCTACAAAATTTATATCAGCATTTACTCACCCTCATGTTGTTCCTCTGTGACTTTCTTTCTTCTGTGAAACACAAAAGAAGATATTTAGAAGAATGTACTTATTTTTATCCATACTATAAAAGTAATTGTGGTCAAATGTTGTTTTGGACCCCAATGACTTTCAATATATCTTCTATGTTCCACAGAAGAAATACAGGTTCGGAAGGACACGATGGTGAGTAAATGATGACCGAATCTGGTTTCACTTTATTTTGATGGTCCCTTTAACCTGTTAGCCAGCAACCCCACAACAATCCCCAGAAATGGCATACCCAAACTAAAACAGATACAGTTCATGAAACCTTTGCACTAAAATCACAAGTATGGTCTCATTTGAAAGCTGACACTCAGCAGTTTATTATAAATTTAGAATTAATTATTGTCATAATGCATTTTTTTTTTTATAAATCGCTTAAGTTTTGTAAAGTTATTAGAAATGTATTTTTATGAAATATCTTCATAAAATAATATTGAAGTAGGCATTGTATCAATCTAGAAATACACTACTGCTAAAGCCACATGTCGGACCATGTTATATTTAAAAACTGAAGATGATAAGTCTAAACTGTGAATTGAATTAAATGTTTTTAAAAATCATGTAATATGACTTTATTTTGATTAGACTCTAAAATGCAAACTGATGTTTATTGTCATCTTCTAAGGATCCATTCAGTCTATTGTCTCTATTGTTTTATGGTGCAAACGAGCCCCATCAGTCTCAGTCTCCCCTGCACAAATTCACACCTCTCCGGCCTGGTTATGGCTCTAAATATTATTTTCTTTTGTTTTCATTATAATTACTAACAACTGGCTATTCACGCTGTTTCAGTCCCTAATTTCTTTTTTCAAAGTTCTCACTGTAACTGTTGAAACTGTATAAATGCCCTTCTTGAAAAAATAAACATTTCATTAAGTATTCCTATTTAACAATTTTCAATAAAAATAACAGCTAGTGGCAGGTGCATCTGAGGGCTTGGTAGCATCAGAGCCCGTCTACGGAGAGCCCGGTCACTCCCTATTAAGTCCTATTGTATCAAATTTTGGTTGTTGTTCTACCAGAGTTCCACTGGGGGCGATCGCCCATGAGTGCAAAATGAATGGGAGTCTATGGAGCTAGACGGCTAAATTTGTCTCTTTCACCCGATTGCCGTTGAGAAATCGCAGATTTAATTGTAGGTTTTGCAAGTTCAACATGGGTTATAGGTCGAAAGTTGAATGAACGAGTACTTATGTCATTTCGATTTCTTACAGGTTGGGTAGTTGTTTCCCATTACACGCTAGCATTCTGCTTATGAACGCTGATTTGTCAGGGAAGGACTGATGACGTCCAGAGATACCGCTTAATGGCATTGTGGCATCCGAAGGGAGACCAGAATGTGTGTGTGTATTTTGGCGTGGTCTTTTAAAACAACAAAACAAAAACTCTTCTAGCACGTGTATTTACCTGTGTCAGCTGTGTTGTCGATGCCTCGAGAGAAAAGAAAGTGCAGAGCGCGAAAGCCCCAAAGTGACTGAAGGATTGCCGTAAAGCAGGATTTCTGGTCGTATGATGTGTATGACGTCATTGACATTTTAAAGGACTTTTTAAAGCAAATAACGACTCTAAAAAATCTAACACCCAGCAATGTGTAATTTCTTTGCATCTCCTTTTGAATACAACATTCAAATTACTAGACAAAAGATTATATCCTGAGCAATCAGGATGCTCTCTGTCTTACATGTGCTTCATGAGGCACACACGCACACTAGCACACACACGCAAGGTCTCTCGCTCTGTCCCTCTCTGCCGTGCGTGCGCTACACGGTTCGGAGCACAGTATATGCAAGCTCATGCTCGCTCGCTCTAGATTCCGGGAGATTTGAACTCATTTGCGGGCATCACAGAGCCGCTATCAATATGCGGGAGACTCCCAGATCTTCCGGTTCAGTGCGTCCTCGTCCTGCTGAAGCTTAACAGCATATTCTTTTGACTATAAGTAACATTGCACCTGCACGTCTGCTAACTCTCATTAGAATGTTAGTTGAGTGCTAGTAGACTAGTAGAGTTAGGGTTAGATTAAGTTGACATGTACTTGCAAAATTACTTATAGTCAATAGAATGTCTGTTGGGGGACCATCACAATAAAGAGTTAGCAGATATTCAGCAGACAGTCTACTAATACTCTAATGAGAGTTAGTTGCTATATAGTTGCAAAGGTACTTAGTCAACAGCACGTTTAAAAGGGACCATCAAAATAAAAGTGTTACCCAGAATGTTCATCATGGGTGAACTATCCCTTTAAGTGTTTACTGTTATCATAAGTTTACTGTATGGTATGTTTTGAACATACATGGTATGAATAAAGTATTGATTTCACAAGTAAGTGCATTTTAAATAGTTACTAAAAGTAAAAGCACTGATACCAATTGATTAGAATTAATTATAAGACTCATTATGAAATAGATTTCATAACAAATTATTTATAAAATAATATCTTGTTTTGTTCTAAGCTCGTCCATCTGCAGTTCTGAGTCTGGAGACTGAATTGAGCGACATCATGTCTGGGAATATCCTGACTCTCAGGTGTAACGTCTCAGACGGCAGAGAGTGGAGCTACGCCTGGTTCGAGAACGAACAGAAGCTCAATGGGTCATCAGATATGTTCAAAGTGACAGCAACTGAAGAAACTATTAAAAGTGTATTCAAGTGCAAGGGAATAAGGACAGAGAGACCACTGTACTCCGCCCTGAGTGAGGGCTTCACAGCCAATAATATTAGTGAGTTATGGGAATATTTATTATTAAACTTATTTCATACAATGAATAGATGTGAATGATTTGTGGACTAAAACAATGTCAAGTTATCTTCAAGATTTTCAAGATCGTCTGGGGTTACTTGACTGTAACCCTGTTCCCTGAAAAAGCGGGAACCAGATGCTGCGCTCGATTCAGTGCTCTGTGTACACTTTTTGTTGTGACCAGCAGTGAAATATGTGTGCAACACGTCAATGAAATTGATTTAGAACTGGGGGTGTCTGGACCCCTCACAGTTGTGTAGTGTGAACTCACAAGCACGCAAAAAAGTCTCAGACATGAGTCCTGGACAACAATATTTTGCTGGAAACCGCTACCCCCCCCGAAACACCAAAGACGGCGGGGATTGTACAGAGGTTTTGTGGGGGTGCCGGGAAAGGGCGGGCTGATTTATTTTTCATGCGCCCCGTCCCGAAGGGGGTCGCGCCCACAGAGCTGGGCACAAGACCATCAGGACTTCCTCTTTTTGGAGATGGTAGTCCTGAGGTCTGGCCATTTTGAAGGCTGCTGAGGGCGGCGAGCCGGACCCCAGTCTTGATGAGGGGGAGTGCTACTCGCCACACTATATTTTTGTGCCTCACGTTTTACAGAAGGTTGAGCCTGGGTGGCCGACAGCCGCTCCCCCTGAGTGCAGCGATTAAGCAATTGCACGAATGCTTCCTCAAGTTTCTTCACCTCCCGAAACTTTCTGACAACTGTATTAACCAAGTCACCAAAAAGGCCGGAAGGTGAGATAGGGGCATCAAGCAGGAACACATCAGTCCCTGTCCTTGATGCCCGTGAGATTCAGCCACAGGTGCTCTCCATGCTGACCAAAGCGCCCATTAAACGTCCGATAGCGCGCGTTGTTTGCTTGGTCGCACGAAAGGACAAATCTGTAGCTGGACGAAGCTCCGAGAATGTCTCCTTGTCGATGGAACCTTTCCGCAGTCAGGTCCTTCAGCAGGTCAGACTGGTATGCCTGTAACACCGCCATGGTATCATCAGCCTGACCTGCCGCTTAAAACGCTTTCTCCACTAGTGTTGAGGTGGTTCTGCATGGCTTAGTGGGGAGAGTTTTTTTTAAATAATGATACTGAACCAGGAGAGAGATAGCTCACAAGACTCTCTTCGGTCTGTGGCATCATCATATATCCCTATGCCTTTGCATCCACGGCAATCAAAAATGTTTAAATCAAAGATGCAAAGACACAAGAAGTATACGTTTTCCCCCATGAACGAGACAACTCGTTATGGAGGTCTTCAAAGAAGGGGAGAGACCACTGTAGGGATCCCTCCTGCTGGCCACCAGACTAAAATCTGCCTTCCAGTTTAGAGCGTTAGGGGGGTCTCTTGTTCGGTGCCTAGTCTAGCTGTAATCTGGCCACCGCCCGAGTAACCATCTTGAGTATTTCCTCACAAGCTTTGTCATCACGTGAGGAACGCTCGGAGGTAGGCATCAAGCAAAAGGACATCTGGGTCTGATGAGAGAGCGAGTGCTAGGGACGGACCCGTCTCTTGCCTCTCGCCCCTCAGCCAGATCCATATTCGAGCATCATGATGGCATTGCGGGTGCTGGCCCTTGAAAATAAGCAAGAGGAGCACGTACCATCTTAAACATGAATAATTCACAATGCTCACACTCGCCCTTCTCCAACACTAGGGCAGCGTGCTCCTCCCCCAAACATACAAAGCAATATGGAGGCACACACTTTGCACATTGCTCATTTTTCTTTTCTTTTCCTTTTTTCATTTGTTTAAAAGAGTGAGAGGAGAAAGAGAACATTTTCTGCACACTGGCTTATGAAAACTAACTCCTAGCAGAGAGATAGATAGAGCTTTAATCACACACATACACACAGTATGATCTGAAGAAAAAAAGACCTGTCGATGCACCTGTGGCACATCTAATTATAGCCTCTGATGAGCGATGACATAACTGTCCGAGGCTATACAAGTTCTAAGTCAATTTCATTGACATGCTGCACACATATTTCACAGCTGGTCACAACAAAAAGTGTTCCCAGAGCACTCAATCAAGTGCAGCATTGAAAGAAAGGGAACATACATTCAGATTAAAAATAAGGAAAACAATTTTTTTTTAAAGTGAGATAAGGTCCTGTTACCATGACGGACAAAAAAACTTTTATATATAATATCTACATAAATGTTTTAAGGAAATGCTAATTTAATTTGATTAACTTCATAATTTCCCTCATTATTACAGTATTAAAAAGAAAAATTCTGCTGGCCATCTCAGGATGTCTTGTCTGTTTTATTGTAATCCTGATCATTGGATGCCTCGTTCTAAGAATCAGCCGTAAACCAGGTACAATACGTTAAAAAACATCATTAAAAAACAAGCAAAAACAATCTATTTACACCAAGCAAAAACAATCTATATGCACCAAGCACCAGCAACCAGCCTCATGTCACCCATTGTTTAGACTTACTTCAAATACAGTAGTGCCACTTCTATTTACACTTTGTTTGAATCTATCAGTGGATGTAGCGTAAACAAGATTTCATTTGTTGATATTTACACTCGGTGTAAACCCTATTTACCCTCTAGAATACTTAGTGTAAATAGCTGCTGAAAATAACGATTCCTATTAAACACTTAAGCCTTTGATGTGGATTCAGCCATTTTCAGCTTATTGTCCTAAACTACCATTCAGATGTTTGGATTTGTTTATTTTTTACATTTCTAAAAGTCTCTTATGCTCCCCAAGACTACATACTTATCTGAAAAAACAAAGTGTGAAATGTTGAACACTTCATGCTCTCAACTGTCACAACTTTAATTACATTTAATTACAAGTAACATTTAGCTTCTGTGTTTTTAATTATATAAGTAACATTTAACATTTAAATTACTTCTTCTAAAACTTTTGTTTCTTATCATTATCTTTAGAGATAAAAGTAACGGTACCAGAGGACTTGTTTTTCTCAATGGCAGACTCCAAGAACCGTAAGTTATGAGTAACAAATGTCCTCACAACTATAGTAATACCAGACATTTCGTACCTTCTGGGCACATTTATTGATCCCCATGAGGAAAACAGCTTATAAATCATACTAACTGATGTTTTTTGAAAATGTAAAAATCCAGAAAGTTTTTAAGAAAGTAAAGAGATAGAAAATACAGTTTGTACAGTATAAACAATCATATCTTTGAAAAGTCGCCATAAAACGTGTGTGTGTGTGTGTGTGTGTGTGTGTGTGTGTGTGTGTGTGTGTGTGTGTGTGTGTGTGTGTGTGTGTGTGTGTGTGTGTGTGTGTGTGTGTGTGTGTGTGTGTGTGTGTGTGTGTGTGTGTGTGTGTGTGTGTGTGTGTGTGTGTGTGTGTGTGTGAGAGAGAGAGAGAGAGAAATGTATCCATTTTACATGTGTATCGGTCTTTAATTACTCTGCAGAAATTGCTTCACCCTTGGAGGAATACATGGACAACAGTCCTACAGAGATGGAAGGTATGCGCCTTTAACCTTTAACTGTGTCTGGATGACATTACAATCAAACAGGGCCGGCCCGAGGCATAAGCGAACAAAGCAGCTGCTTGGGGCCCCTTGGCCACCAGGTGGCCCCCCAATCGAGACAAAAAATCAAAAAAAAATTTTTAGATAACTTAAACAAGTGACATAAATGAATGAATTAATATGAATGAATGAATGAATAATTAAAGACAAGTAAATTCTGATTTCATGATCAATATACCTGCCTAAAACGGCTGCTGGGTTTGCCAGCGTTTAAGTCATGCGCATAATCTAGACACCTCGCGCGTGCATAGACAATTCGTGCGCAACTGCGCATAGTCACGGTAATGTTAAGCCATGTCACAAAAAGGACGTATCCTTCTGGTGCCGAAAATAGAAAGACAAAAATGACAGAGGAGGGGACAAAAAGAGCAAGATAAAAGTATGTTTGCATGATTATTTACGGTGTGTTTTGTGCAGCAATTGACCCATTCCTATCTAATGCAAGCCCAAAGGGGAAAAATAGATTGCATACACACATATACAACGAGCGCCAGTACATCATTACCGGTATTATAGTAACAGGCTTTGTTGGATTCTGTCATGTTCAATCCAACAAAGTCTGTTACAATGATAATCCAAAAAAAAAAAAAAAAAAAGATTTTGAGGACAGTTACACTGTATTGAGACAGTTGAGAAATAATAATATTTTTACAGTTTACAACAATAATTGTCATTGTTGAACCCTTGCTCTTATTATGTTTCTGATTTCTCAGTTTTGTCATTATTTTAGCAAATAATTTATATGATATGTTTTGAGACAGTTTGTTTTAAGAAGTTTCAGAGAGTTAGTAAAAGAGTAAAGTAAAAGTTAAAACTTTTTTATTTAAGTTGGCTATCTATATTTTGTATTAAGTATTTATTTTGTATTAATAAGACATAACCTCACTGTATTAATTTATAATGTATCATTATTGCGTGGTATTTGTGTCAATAATCGTCAAGCACAGGTGACTCCGCGTAGTGGGAGGGGGCCCCAAAATCAAATTCTGCTTAGGCCAAAAAGGCTTGGGCCGGCTCTGCAATCAAAAACACAGTCATGTACTCATTCACTTTAACAAATGGTACTATTTCATATCCCAAGCTTTTGTGATGATATTATATGAAAAACTATCAGTGACATTCATTTTGCATGAATTTGCTTGTTTAACAAGCCTTGATTTTTTTTAAACTTAAATAAATCACCACACTCTCTCTCTAATATCATTAAGAATGTAAGGAAAAAGAAGAACTGCTTACTGATCGTGTTTCAGCCGTTAATTTGGATGGTAGGATTAAAGGTAAGAAACCTAACAAACATCTACTAATGTTTATTATATCACAATATTTTTAAAATAAATCAATAATTTAATTTAATTTTTAATTTCATTAAACATTTTAAGTTCTGTTGACATAATAATGTTGATCATTACATTAACTTAATACTGTGTGTAATTTAAACTCAAATTTCGGCGTTACTGAAGTAGTTGTAGTGACTTAATCACTTTTTTTTGACGAATCAATTTAAAAATTGTGTTTGTTACATATTATTAAGTTCCTCTACATAATTTCATTAAAATATGTCATAACTCAAAAAGATGGATGTAAACTGTTGTGTCAGTTAATGGTTGTTGAACCAACACATTATTTTTAGAGTGTACATTACACTCTTAAAAATAAAGGCTCCAATGGAGGGTTTTTCCATAGTGATAAAGAACATCTAGGTTACATACAGGTCCTTCTCAAAAAATTAGCATATTGTGATAAAGTTCATTATTTTCCATAATGTAATGATAAAAATTAAACTTTCATATATTTTAGATTCATTGCACACCAACTGAAATATTTCAGGTCTTTTATTGTTTTAATACTGATGATTTTGGCATACAGCTCATGAAAACCCAAAATTCCTATCTCAAAAAATTAGCATGTCATGAAAAGGGTCTCTAAACGAGCTATTATCCTAATCATCTGAATCAACTAATTAACTCTAAACACCTGCAAAAGATGCCTGAGGCTTTTAAAAACTCCCAGCCTGTTTCATTACTCAAAACCGCAATCATGGGTAAGACTGCCGACCTGACTGCTGTCCAGAAGGCCATCATTGACACCCTCAAGCAAGAGGGTAAGACACAGAAAGAAATGTCTGAACAAATAGGCTGTTCCCAGAGTGCTGTATCAAGGCACCTCAGTGGGAAGTCTGTGGGAAGGAAAAAGTGTGGCAAATAACGCTGCACAACGAGAAGAGGTGACCGGACCCTGAGGAAGATTGTGGAGAAGGACCGATTCCAGACCTTGGGGGACCTGCGGAAGCAGTGGACTGAATATGGAGTAGAAACATCCAGAGCCACTGTGCACAGGCGTGTGCAGGAAATGGGCTACAGGTGCCGCATTCCCCAGGTCAAGCCACTTTTGAACCAGAAACAGCGGCAGAAGCGCCTGACCTGGGCTACAGAGAAGCAGCACTGGACTATTGCTCAGTGGTCCAAACACTGCGTGAAAAGAGCTGTAATCGGGCATGTAAAACTCCTGAGTACTCCTGTGTACTCCACAAATAAACGTGTGTGTACGGGAGTTTGCTGTCCCGTCACACAATCCCGAATACTCCTGGATATGTACCAAGTTTGGGGCACAGCAGGGAGCCACTAAGGGCCATCAGTTACCATGGTGAATAATCCCCCGGTCGGGGTCAATGCAAGGGAATATTAGCATTTCACACCTTTGGGACACAAGGCAGTGGCCTCCTTCAATTGGTCAGAGGTCTTACATAGGATTGGCTGCTCAATGCTTTGTCCCTCCTCTAAACCCCCACACTATTGGTCCAGTTTATGGCCTTATTTGGGTTTATTATTACTCATTATTAATATTTATTATCATTGGTGTTCATGGTTATAATGTCAAGACAATCAGATAGACAAAGTTGAGTTTGTTATTTTTATTATTTGTAAATGACACTGGGCACATGACATATATACACACATTCAAAATTCTATAAATAAAAATACATTAGCACAGAATACACTTTACTATTAGTCATACAATATATAACCCCATATAATATATAAGGCCTGTGTATAATATAAAGAGAACAATATAATATACAAATACTTTAGAATATATAAATAGTACAATATATAAATAATACAATTTATAAATGGATAACAATATGGAATTGTATAGAATATATAAATGCAGTATATATATAGAAAACTATATAGAATTATAAATAATACAATCTATAAATAATACTTTATAATATAAATAATACTATATATAAAAAAACAACAGAATATTCAAATTATACTATAGAATAATATTTAGATGCGTAATACTAAAATAATTCACAGGCCAGCTTCTGTGGTCTCCACCGCAACTCGATCTGCACCAACTCGTGCATGATGAGTTCCCAAGTACTTCTGGTCTGCTTCCAGTCTTTTTTGTAGCACCCCACACAGCGCAGACAAAACTGTACTGCGGGTTGGAGGCCAAACAACCCACACTGACTTTCCATCCAAGATAGCATCCTCCTCTTCAGACATGTGGTCAACTGTTGTAGTCTTCCAGATAGCTGCCTCTTCCTCTTGTCTGGAGAACGCCAGTCCTGTTGCTCAGCAGCTGCAAAATAGGAGGGAAAAAAGTAATTAAACCACTGAAAATATCAAATTGGTTGGGATGGGAGCCTCTCCCAGGCTGAGTCTTTTACTGAGATTTATATTTATTTACACTTACTCTTCTTTTTCTTTGTCTCATGCGCACAATGATCCTGCTGTCCTCCATCTTGTCTTTGTTCTCATCTTGGGCCATCCTGTAACCCCTTCTAACAGTTTCAAAATACGTCTAGCAGGATGCTAGAGAGAGGAAGATAGTGAGGTGGGAGAATGTGTTTATTTATAACTAACTAATCTATACAGTTAAATAGTTGTAGCCTTGGGACATTCTCTTGTGACTTACCTTTAAAAACAGCAGGATCTACGTCCAGTACAGCCATGGAGACGCCATTATAAAGATAGGTTGTGACCTCGAGGTTGTGGGGGGAGGATAGACTGTGGAGCAGTAATTAAAGAAGGTTGATTAAAAATATAATTTAGAAGAAAGGACTGTTATGAAACAATAGTTTTAAAGATATACCTTGTCTGTGGGTCATATTTGTGTATGTTGTTTTCCCCATTGTGCAATCTAAGTACAGCTTTCTGTAAACATCCAACATAGTATGAGGGCTCAATTCAAATACATTAATAAATAAAGCACACAAAGTTAAGCGGACACCGCCAAATGTTTGTGACTGTCAGAAAATAACTTACCGCAACAGAATTATTCCCAGCTCTCTTAAATTTCTTTGAAGCAGGCTCCTCTTTTGCCTCTTTGAGCTCATTGATGTCAGCCTCCATCTTATCCAACCTCTTGTACATCGTCTCCAGTTTTTCAAATATCCTCTATAAACTTGCATTTACCATATACACCAGTCTGTTTTCGTTCGGACTCAGAGTTTGAAAAGCCACATTGTCCCGACGTAAAGGAGTAACATCTCTACCCTGCTCTCCGTAAAACTCCAGCGATCTTTTGCAAGCCATCTTGAAGAGCAGAGGACACCCAGATACAAACTGCTTTGCAGGGTCTACAGTCTTTGTTGTAGATTGACACAATGTAAAGCACTTATCAGCCCACCTTTCCTGAATACTAATGAGGGGAGCAGGGGAATAGGGGCAATCTTGAGCTGCCAGTCCCAAAACAAATTTGCATTTACAAAGCAAGCCATCAACTAACAGCATGTGGTCAGACAAGTTCCTGTTTTCGGGCCTTTGCAGGGATTTACAGGTACGCGTAACAAAGTTCCAAAGATCCCTGCCAAACAGCACATTTATTGTATATATTCATTGTCTGAATTCTCCCGTATACACCCCTTTTGACGCAGTGAAAGTACTTTTTTCGGATGAAAGCAAATTTTGCATGTCATTCGGAAATCAAGGTGCCAGAGTCTGGAGGAAGACTGGGGAGAAGGAAATGCCAAAATGCCTGAAGTCCAGTGTCAAGTACCCACAGTCAGTGATGGTCTGGGGTGCCATGTCAGCTGCTGGTGTTGGTCCACTGTGTTTTATCAAGGGCAGGGTCAATGCAGCTAGCTATCAGGAGATTTTGGAGCACTTCATGCTTCCATATGCTGAAAAGCTTTATGGAGATGAAGATTTCATTTTTCAGCACGACCTTGCACCTGCTCACAGTGCCAAAACCACTGGTAAATGGTTTACTGACCATGGTATTACTGTGCTCAATTGGCCTGCCAACTCTCCTGACCTGAACCCCATAGAGAATCTGTGGGGTAATGTGAAGAGAAAGTTGAGAGACGCAAGACCCAACACTCTGGATGAGCTTAAGGCCGCTATCGAAGCATCCTGGTCCTCCATAACACGTCAGCAGTGCCACAGGCTGATTGCCTCCATGCCACGCCGCATTGAAGCAGTCATTTCTGCAAAAGGATTCCCGACCAAGTATTGAGTGCATAACTGAACATAATTATTTGAAGGTTGACTTTTTTTGTATTAAAAACACTTCTTTTATCGGTCGGATGAAATATGCAAATTTTTTGAGATAGGAATTGTGGGTTTTCATGAGCTGTATGCCAAAATCATCAGTATTAAAACAATAAAAGACCTGAAATATTTCAGTTGGTGTGCATTGAATCTAAAATATATGAGAGTTTAATTTTTATCATTACATTATGGAAAATAATTAACTTTATCACAATATGCTAATTTTTTGAGAAGGACCTGTATGTGATCCTCGTTCCCTGAATTGGGATCTCATCTGAGAGCCCAATCACCTTCAAATGTAAACTAAACGACCCAATGCATATTGGCATGCGAGATTTGCATTTCGCGCTCTGCCCCACTGCGCGGGTATAAATATGCAAGCGGGTGTGTTCGCAGTTCAGGTTTTTGCTGAGGAGCCGAGCAGGTGACCCAGCCGCTAAACAGTGGTATAGCAACTGTGGCAACGAGAAGTGGCGTTGGGAGGGTTACATACGTAACGGAGATGCTCACTTTCAGTAAGTGGTTAAATTGGCTTTTGTAGGGAGGGGGAGCCCTTATTTACAGTAAATGGTCATCAATCAAAATCGCGCCATAAAATGACTTAATGTGTTTTTACATTAAGTGGCTCTTTTTCCAGTATTAACGTGTGATTGTTCAAACAAAGATAAATACTTTACAATTCACTTACTTTATTATTATTTTTTTACCTTTAATGTTTACAAGCAGGAAATGGATTTCAACCTCGGAAAATGTATGAAATTGAACATATTTAACATTGGCAAATATGTAAACATCTTTTTAAACAAGAAAATTATGTAGATTTAATAGAATCAGAGCCAATTTCTTTGGCAGTTTATGTTATTGTTTGATTTAATCACACCGACACAGGAGGCAATGAAACAACCCGAACAACACTTGAGGCACTTGTGTGCAGACATAACAGTTTACACTTTAAATACATCACATTTACTTATTGACTGGTACAATTCATGCATTCATCAGCTTCCAAATCGGAGTAAATGCAGGCTCCTCTGGTTTATGATTTATGGTTCTTTGTCTACAAGCAGCATGGTCTGCTGACCTCCTTGTCATCACCCACTTCCTAACAAACTTAGTTGGGTTCCACAACTCTACTGGTGGACCCACTAACTTTACAAACATCAAAAAGGACACATTGACAATCTTCAGCTGATTTCTCAGTGGTGAAACAATAATATTAATCACTGAAAATCCCCTTTCACATCCAGATGTGCTCACAGCCAGTGTATCTACGGTGTGCTTTAATTTCAGAAGACCCTCTTTAATTGCCATGTTTGGGTTTTCCTTGTAGTCCCTGAAACCTTGTTTGACACTACAGTAGTTCATTGCCAGACTAACACACAGCTGCCTCAATTCTTGTTCTCCATACAGCAGTGGAACTGGAGAGGGCCAGGTGTCAGGTGACAACACATTTATTTGGTCAAAAAGATCCGGCTCATGCTCTGGGACCATCCTGGACTGCATGCTACTACTGAGTGCATGAAAAAACTTTTTGTGATTGATTTTTATTTGTCTCCCACCAGTTTTCAATGGAACCCCCTTAAAAACACCATTCTGAACAGCCTGACAGTCTGGGCAATCTGGTAATGAGGAACTGGTGTCTCCATCATTGCTAAGAAAACATCAGCCTGCCGTTTATCTTTTTTTAAACCTTCTGAGAGACGAATTTCTCTGTTTTGTAATGCCTCAGACAAGTCTTTAAGCTCTTCTAGAGCATCCAACATTAGTCCCAAATTTCCAACAAAACCCTCTGAGGATAATTTAGCTGCAAGCCCGTCATACAGTACATGCACCTTTCAGCCTAGGTCATGGATGTATCTTTACCAGCACTAATAAAGTTCCGGATACAAAGCACCATACATATTCCAGACAGCTTTAACTGTCCTGAAAGAAGAGGCAACCCATCTCACATTTAACACACAGCCTATTTTTCTCAACTGTGTGTCCACTACTGATGCAGCCTCATCCAGTTCCCTCAAATTCTTTGGGGACTGACTATAAAGACCGTACAGCTTATCCAGGAAACTGGTGAAGTGGTTGGTTTCCACACAGCTCCTTACGGCATCCCCAACTGACAGCTCTAGCCTGTGATTAAGGCAGTGCCAGCCAACCACTGCTGGATATCTGGCCTTTAGCTTTGCATACACCCCTGCTTTTCTACCCAGTATCACCGATCCCCCATCTGAACAGAAGCCAAGAAAGAACTGCTTCAGAAACTCATCATCTAACCCATTGTCCATGAGACACTTGAGCATTGCATCAGTGATGCCATCTGCAGTACTCTGTTCTAGCTCAATAACCTCTAAGAAAAAATTGAGTTCGTCTGAAATTTGAATTGATGCGCAAACGTATACAATTAAACAAAATTTTTTGCTTAGTGTCGTGCTCTCATCTATCAGGATGGACACTTTGGGCCTTGTATTCCTGATGCTGGTCATCAGGGCATGTTTCATTTCTATTGAGATGAAATTAACAATCTCTGTGCATGTGACATTAGTGTGCAAAACTCTCCCCATATTAAGACCATTCATGCGCTGTAGGTCGATGAGCGAAGGGTTATCTGTGTATGGGCGATTTCTTTTGGCAATGTGATATGCCATCCTAAGTACCTTCTCAGTGGTGCACAGCTGTTCTTGTTGTGCTTTTAGGAAGCTGGCATCTAATATACTTCTTTTTTTTCACAGATCGACTCGGCTAATTTGTGGCTATGCGAGGTTACGTGGTCGCATCTTTTTTTTCTTAGCGATTTCATCTGCTTGTCTTTAGTATCCCCATAAGGTTTAACATATTGCCATATTGCCACTCTGATGAAAAAGTGTATTTGTTTGAACCAGATCTTAGCACACCTGGTGACCCTGCATCTCTGCATATTTCACATCCCAGTACATTATTAGATAGGAATATGAACGAGTATTTGGTTTTGAAGTGTTCATATGGGCCAGAGTCCAACAAATTTGCAAACTGAGGGCTGACACTGGGCTGCTGCTGCTACCACTGCTTAGGGCTGATGCTGGGCTGCTGCTGCTACACTGCGGCTACCACTGCTGAGGGCTGATGCTGGGCTGCTGCTACCACTGCTTAGGGCTGATGCTGGGCTGCTGCTGCTACCACTGCTGAGGGCTGATGCTGGGCTGCAGCTGCTAACACTGCTGCTACCACTGCTGAGGGCTGATGCTGGGCTGCTGCTGCTAACACTGCTGCTACCACTGCTAAGGGCTGATGCTGGGCTGCTGCTGCTAACACTGCTGCTACCACTGCTGAGGGCTGATGCAGGGCTGCTGCTGCTGCTAACACTGCTGCTACCAATGCTGGGGGCTGACACTGGGCTGCTGCTGCTACCACTGCTGGGGGCTGATGCTGGGCTGCTGCTGCTACCACTGCTGAGGGCTGACACTGGTCTGCTGCTACCACTGCTGAGGGCTGATGCTGGGCTGCTGCTGCTACCACTGCTGCTACCACTGCTGAGGGCTGATGCTGGGCTGCTGCTGCTACCACTGCTGAGGGCTGCTGCTGGGCTGCTGCTGCTAACACTGATGTTTCCACTGCTGAGGGCTGATGCTGGGCTGCTGCTGCTAACACTGCTTAGGGCTGATCCTGGGCTGCTGCTGCTACACTGCTGCTACCACTGCTGAGGGCTGATGCTGGGCTGCTGCTGCTAACACTGCTGAGGGCTGATGCTGCTAACACTGCTGCTACCACTGCTGAGGGCTGACACTGGTCTGCTGCTGCTACCACTGCTGAGGGCTGATGGGCTGCTGCTGATACCACTGCTGCTACCACTGCTGAGGGCTGATGCTGGGCTGCTGCTGCTACCACTGCTGAGGGCTGATGCTGGGCTGCTGCTGCTCACACTGCTGCTACCACTGCTGAGGGCTGATGCTGGGCTGCTGCTGCTAACACTGCTGCTACCACTGCTGAGGGCTGATGCTGGGCTGCTGCTGCTAACACTGCTGCTACCACTGCTGAGGCCTGATGCTGGGCTGCTGCTGCTAACACTGCTGAGGGCTGATGCTGGGCAGCTTCTGCTGCTAACACTGCTGCTACCAATGCTGGGGGCTGACACTGGGCTGCTGCTGCTACCACTGCTGAGGGCTGATGCTGGGCTGCTGCTGCTACCACTGCTGAGGGCTGACACTGGTCTGCTGCTGCTACCACTGCTGAGGGCTGATGCCGGGCTGCTGCTGCTACCACTGCTGCTACCACTGCTGAGGGCTGATGCTGGGCTGCTGCTGCTACCACTGCTGAGGGCTGATGCTGGGCTGCTGCTGCTAACACTGCTGCTACCACTGCTGAGGGCTGATGTTGGGCTGCTGCTGCTAACACTGCTGCTAACACTGCTGAGGGCTGATGCTGGGCTGCTGCTGCTAACACTGCTGAGGGCTGATACTGGGCTGCTGCTGCTAACACTGCTGCTAACACGGCTGAGGGCTGATGCTGGGCTGCTGCTGCTACTAACACTGCTGCAACCAATGCTGGGGGCTGACACTGGGCTGCTGCTGCTACCACTGCTGAGGGCTGATGCTGGGCTGCTGCTGCTACCACTGCTGTGGGCTGAGACTGGGCTGCTGCTGCTACCACTACCATTGCTGAGAACTGGGTTGCTGGTTGTGTATTTCTTTAGGGCTTTTCTACTAAATGCATAGTTCCAAAAGTCAAAATTACTGACATTGCACAGGCTTACATCTTCAATCTCTATCATTATTTTGATATGACAATTGCACCATTAACCAAGGCCGGATTTACCACCGGGCCGATTGGGCCGGTGCCCAGGGGCCTCCGACCTCTAGGGGGCCTCCAATACCCCCCACTAACTGTGTGGCCTCATCCTTTTTAATTTTTTTATTATTCAATTAAAATTCATTGATACGTGTGTGATTGTGTGTATGATTATGTGTTAACAACAATTTATTTACACACAAAAAAGTATCATGATCAGTTTTTCGGCTGTGTCGGATGATGACGAGTCAGCTTACCGTGGAAACTGTTGATAGCAGCAAAACAGGCGGTAGAAGATAGTGTGAAAAACAGAGAGTTGAGGACATTGAAAACACCAACAACATGGATAAAAAACGGTGGAGCAGCAGAGCCACAAAACGCAAAGCTAAAAGGGAGAAGGACAGCAGATAGGATTTAATTAGGAGTAATATTCCAACCATCTCTGCTTTTTTCAAAAGTCGGCTCGACAAAAGTAAAGAGCCTGGCGGCGCCTGCGGTGATGCAAAGACAGTTAAGCACAACATCCAGCCTTGCTATTTTAGATAAGCCTGAGCCTTAGCACCAGCACTGTGTTGACGTGCATTTCCAGTTTGACAGCCTCAAAATGTAGGCCTATCTATTACATTTAGCCCTTATTAAAAACCCTGATTATTAGATGCCCGGATCCAGGGAATTGGTTGGTGAAACATTTATTAAAATTAAGATATAATTAATACAAAACGAAATTCCCTTTAAAGAAAGGCTTTGTGCTTTCTGTTTGAGGTCTTTGTGAAAATGTTTTAAAGCAGTCTTTTACTTTTAGTGCCGCTTTCAGAGCAGTCATGTCCATAACGGATAACTGTCACGTCCGTAACATTGTTTATCCTCATAAATGCGAACACGAAAAATAAAATAAAATGAATATTTTATTCTGTGGAGAGTCAACCCTTCTTCATCCTGTGGGTAGTAAGTAGCCTATTACTTTTGGTTTGCGCATTGTAATTCACAGAATTGATTGCTCTGCTACCAGCATCTGTCACGTAAGTTACCGCGTGGAGCTTGTGACTATTGCAAGCGCGCAGCTGATAAGTCCTGAATCCGGAATATTTACTTCTTATTTATTAAATCCAGGCAATTGGTTGATGAAACATTGATTAAAATTAAGATACAATTAATACAAAACGAAATTCACTTTAAAGAAAGGCTTTGTGCTTTCTTTTGTTATTGTGTTTTTGTTCAAAGGACTTTAAGTTTCATAGCTTAAGTTTGTATTTTTATACCTTTTATTTATCAGAACTTTAATACGTTTTGATGTTCATCTGTTCTGTTGTGACAATAAAACAAACCCGTTTATTTTCAAACTGCATTATATTATTTTAGTGATGCTGAGGACTCATAAGTAACTACAAATCTGTTTATGTTTTGTTACATGTTTCTGGATTTAAATAATAATAATAATAATAATAATAATAATAATATAGGCCTATACATATATCGTCCGATGTATCAGATTTTTAAATCACCAAGTATATATGAAGTTGGGCTCATAAACAGCGCAGTCATCGACATGGTGAAAAGGGCATCATTTAAGGCGTTATCTTGTTTTTCTGAAAACTACAGACCTTTTAGAACAAGAAGTCCAAATGCACTCGATTTCAAAGCCGCATCCACTGTTCCGCTGCAAATATAAACGTCACAGCGCAAAATGGTGCACTAAAGGAAAACAGTTTTAGCAGCAGATATGGCCCGTTGAAGGTCTGTGTCTTTGGGGGGGCCTCCATGATTTTGTGCCCAGGGGCCTCTGCTTTATAAATCTGTGCCTGCCATTAACCCCAAAAAAATCTTTCAGGGTCCGCTTTATGTTATAGATCAATGTTTATTCAGCATCTGAATGAACAAAATCAGCTGTTTAATCTTTTTTTGAAAGTGGCACATTCTAAAATGCTTAATGTGTTTTAATGTACCTAAACATCGATCATCACCAAATTTCTCTCTCAGGAGTAAAATGAGAGAGAAATTTGGTGATCACTGATTGTTGTTTAGGTACTTTAAACCACGTTAAGCTTTTTCCTCACAATAGGTTCTAATGAAGCAGAAACACTTAATGTCAGATAACATTGTAACAATTGTAAGACGCAACATGGCTGTAGCAACATTGTTGTTGCTGAATGCTGAACGTTGTTGCTGAATGCTGAGTGTATTCAGCCACTGCGAGACGACGGTCTGGCAAAAAAAAAAAATGTAATGCTAGATAGGCCTATATATATATAATATATTGAATAATTACGTATCTTATTGGTAAATAAAAACAAATACTCACGTGTGCTCGATAAAGAATGAGACAGCACAATGAGCCCATCGTCATCTAGCGGTTGAATTTAAAAGGCTGATTTTCGCGCTTCAGGGCAGTGACGAGTATGTCGTCCGGTGGTTGTCCAGACACCCTAGACACAACCTTAAGCAATGGCCCTGAACGGTAGTTTAATGTCAACATTGTGTCAAGTTCAACGCTGTATGAAATTCAAAAATATAGAAAATAAAAGTGCCAAAAATGTGTATGCTGCAATGAGCCTGTTTTGCATTGCACAATTTCTCAAAGCAGGGTTGCAGGCTTGATACTGCCACTCTCAAGTCATGCTAATGTTCAGCTGAGATCTGTAGGTTACTTTGTTTTTCAGTGAAGCAACAGCTGAAAAGCCCATCTCACAGTAATATGGTGTGGCAAAGGGAAGAAGAATGCACACTTATCATTTTCATAAGATATAAACTAATGATTAATTATTTTAATATTCCTTTGTTCCGATCAGAGCATGTGAGCGGAGAGCGCATTTCTGAATATTCCATTCCGCTCGCTCATACCGCTCAGTGTCGCACGCTTAACCCAGAATGGCCTGCTGGTTTGAAAATATGTGGAATAAGGGCTGCTTCCGACTAAAGTTTTTTTCTAGTCGACTAGTAGTTGTTAATTTAAGCCATTAGTGGACAAATCGCCCCTTTATATTGATTTAATTACTTAAATAGGCTATACAGGACAATGAGCGTTATATAGCCGCACTCAAGCAAGCGCACGACCGCACGCATAAAGCTTACCACAAAGAACCAGCAAAAGTAATTATTATGAATGTGTAAAAAATAGCAAGGAGACATTTAATTGTTTATTAATAAACTGGTGTTTTCTGTGTCGCTGCAAAGATGAAGTTGACGACGCGGACTCGCCATGAACGAATAAAGATATAAATGCATAAAAAGGAAAAATTCCTCCCGTCTCTATTGGCCATCAGTGGGGCGCGCCCCACACTTTGAGAAACGCTGCATCTAGCCATTCGCGGGTTTCCATGGTAACGGCGCTGGTAGGCGGGGTGCTGAACCAGAGAACGCAGCGATTAATGCATTATGACGTCTGATAATTCCATGTAGCCTGGATGCCTCTGTGTAGTCTTGCTAATTATTCAGTCTCATATGCCATGTATTTACCAGGAGATGGAAAATAATTCAAGTGGAATAACAATATTTGGTGCTGAAGGAGACGGAGCTGAGCTCCGGCAGGGTGTGTTGTGGACCCGAGGAGGCGGAGCTGCGCTCCGGTGCGCTCCGGCCCAATTTAACCTATGGTCACGCCGGAACGTACAGATAAATTGGGATCCCTAACAAAGCACCACTATTGCTGTACCTCCCAGCGCACCTCCTGGGGTGGAAGATGGGACAGAGAAAGTTGAGCTCTGCTGTTGCCCATGAACAATTCAACAAGACTATTTGGATAACACTGGGAAAGCATGCCCTTTCAAGTTTTGGAAAAGGACACTGCGGAAACCACATCTTACCCATTAGGAGGTATCATATGAACTGGCTATTAGGGCAGTGTGAAATACGGAATGTCTCTGAGGTAGCTCCGGCCTAGTTTTAGGGGAATGACAACGGGATGTCAGAAGAAGGGATGGAAGAGCAGACTCTGCCAAGGGAAAGACACGGACTCACCGTCAGGGAAGCCGTACCGTGGAAGATGACACATGAGATCACCGTAGGGATCACAACAAATGGGCAAGATTCGGTGACATGAAAATGTTTGTAGGTCTCCTTCCCTCTTAATGTAAGCCAACACAGTCAGAAGCACTACTGACTGCAGCGGTTCAAAGGGGGCTCTCTGCAGTGCCGTTGGCACCAACGAGAGATCCCAAGGGGGTACGGGTTGAGAGCGAGGCGGATTTGGGGGAAACTGGAGGAAACACATACTTGTGTAGGCCCCAGTGCGAGCTGTGTGCAAGCACATCCATGCCGAGGGTCCCCTCGGTCAGGGAGTAAAACAACTGGCAATGAGACGTGTCCATGGCAAACAGGTCTAACTGTGCGGTCCCGAAGCGCCTCCAAATCAGCTGCCTTTGGATGGCGGCAATTATTCTCTCCATTCTCCCGGAAGTGCAGGCTGTTGAGCGCTAAGAGCAGGACCGGTCTGTTTTGAGGGAGAATCGAGACTTGAAAGTAAGCATCCATCAGGTCGATCGTTGCAAACCAAATTAGGGGATGGATGCACCCCGAGATGCGTTTCTGTGTTAGCATTTTGAACGGGAGCCTATGAAGGGCCCGATTCAGCACTCACAAGTCCAAGATTGGCAGTAACCCACCACCTTTCTTGGGTAAAACGAAGTAGAGGCTATAACACCTTGTCTTCATATTGGCTGGAGGTACCGGCTATGCCAGTGTAACTGTGATCTCTGTCTGTAAGACAGGGGCACCCTTGTCCTACACAGAGTGTCTATAATCTTTGGGGGACACCGGCGAACAGAAGAACCACAGATGTACCCGCAGTGGGGCAGCGAGGTGGAACGCAGGGACCCGACTCGGAAGGCATAGCGTCCCGAAGTGGGGTCTGAGTGTGCGGTGCAATACTTATCTGGTTCCACGGTTGGGCAGAGGGGGCGTGAGGAGGCTTCCTCCTCGAGGAGCGTCCTTGAAGCACATGCTGCTGCCCGCTGGCGTCAAAAGATGAGGCTGAGGATGGCAAGGCATAGCGTCGTGCACCGCCAACCACGGCCTCTTGGGACCCAGAGATAGAGGAAACTGCTCTTAAAATTGAAAATTAGGGTACCGCTGCCTGTGGGGCCAGTGACTAACAGAAACCAAACTGAACAAAAGATTCTCCACCCGGCCCTCCTCCAGGGGAAGAGCAGCTCCATCTCCGGGTCACACGTCTCAGGGGTGGTGTTCCACTGACCGCTTGGGGGATTAGCAGCTGAGACTGGCATTGTTGTTCCTTAGCTGGCGGCGCCAGAATGAGACCGAGCATGCAGCAGCCAGAGAAGGCATGGCTGTCAACTCTTAATCTGATTCAGCATGAGCACACCTTGACTGTGGGAAGCTCAGCATCATATTCATTTCCAAAGCGTAATAGTCCTCTCTCCGATGCAGCAATCGGCATCTGGATCCTTATCTAGAGCAGGGAGTGACGCACTGGGTGTGCCTTGATGGCACACGACACGCTGATGAGCTGGAGGTCAATGGGGATTTTACTGAGATCCTCGATCTCCCAACAGTGTCAAGTAGACCCACGGCTATGCTTTTATATAAATCACCCAGGAACTCTGTCTCAGCATGCTTGTGCCCAGGTTTGTGAGACAGCTACCATGGCCATCAGATGAGGACAGGAACGACTGCATGCACAAATGCATGGGTGGAATAACAACTTTAAAAAGACCCCGTGTTAGCTGAGTTAGTTGAAGCGCACAGAGAAAACGGCCCTGCAGTGTGCAAGGAAAGCTCTTTTAGGCTCCATTTGAAACAGCAGGAAATGCTCTTTCAGATCGCGACCACCGCTGTAGCACCATCACACCAACACTGGTAAGCAGAGCTTCTTCCTGAGTCGTAGTAAATAATTTGAACAGATGATTGCATCAGAACGACACAAGTTCTCTGCTCCGAAGCGAAAAGATGAACTGTGAGTGCACCCGCTTCCGAATTTATACCCGCGCTGCGTGGCAGAGCGCGCGACGCAAATCACTCAAAGGTGATTAGGCTCTCAGGCAAGATCCCAATTCGTCGGTACATTCCGGCGTGATGTTGAAAGTGACCGACTGAAAGGGAACCAAATAACTTTTAGTGATCAGTTTTTAAAACAGCAATTTTTTCACTTTTTGTGACAAACATTTTAACAAACTAAATAATCTTTTTTGCACTATAAAGAAAAGAACCTTTAGTACAATGAAAAGGTACCACTGATGTTAAAGGACAAGTTCGGTATTTTACACTTAAAGCCTGTTTTAAGATCATTTCTGATGAAATAGAACGGTTAAGATTGAAATTAGGACAAATGCTCCTGTCCCGAGAATTTTCGGTTTCTGTATTAGCACCTACAATTCTCGGGACAGCAGCATTTGTACAAATTTCAATCTTATCCGTTCTATTTCATCAGAAACTATCTTAAAACAGGGCTTTAAGTGTAAAATACCAAACTTGTCCTTTAAAAGTCCTTCATGGAACCATCAATGCCAATAAAGAACCTTTATTTGTGTATACAAAATACAGGAGTATAATAATGTTTCTGAGTAATAAGTGAGTAATCTCAGAAATCAGTTATCACAAATTACTCTTACAATTTTTTCTTGAAGATGAAGACCAACCAGCGGCAGAAGCTAATGGCCTGACATCATTTAAAGGTAGTAAAATGTTAAATTACACAATTTTAAAGCCATTTTGAACTTGGTCTTAAAAGTCATAGCTCTTGGTGTTAAAAAGTGTTTCACACTAAGCCTGAATTAACATCTTTTAACCCTGGGTCATAAACTGCCTCTATTTTTATTAAATAGTAATGCACTTTGTACTGTCATAAAAACAACCTCGTAAATAATAATCACTGTTATTATCCCTGTAAATATGCAAATAAAAAGTCCCATCCAGGGTTTTTAAATGTACAGTGTGAAATCTCAAAACCTTAGATGAACTATTTCAGACTCTAGGTTAACAATTTCAAGTATGATAAAACTATAAAAAGCGCTTTGGAGTGCAGAGAAAAGTGCTATATAAATTATTTCGGATACCAAATTATTATTATTCTAAAAACAGATTTTGAACTCACTGTCATGTTTCTACCTTACAGGAATCTGAACCATAAAGTCAGCAATCAACATCATGATGGAGTTTCTATTTTTGCACTGAGGCAGCTAAATGACATGCTTGTATTAAAAAGATTGAATTAGCAGCATGGCACTTTGTCTAGTAGCAGCTGCACTTTTGAATGCTTTTAAAGGCAGAAAACTAGCTTATTTACAGCTTCAGAAAATGTAGAATTAAACTGCAGTGTTGTGGAGACCGCATACTTCCTTAAATTAAGACTAATTAATTGTAGGGGCAAAAAATTTAAATTATCAGAAGTATTCAAAGTTATATGGTTTGTTTCATTTGTTTGTTTAATTGTAATACATGTACTAGATTATTGTCTTATTGTAATTCATTTGCATATTAAACAAAATATTACATTGTTTTCTACTGTATGTGCCACCTGCTTAAAAATATGTTTTTACCCACATTTTTTTTTTGTTGAGGTATTGTTTTTGTGTGTGAGTGTGTTTTGTGTTTTTAGTGTGTTGGTTCTGGATTATTTACATCCAAATAAACATGCAAGACTAACACAAAGCTAGACTTTCATTTGATCATCCAATCAACTGGTTTTCAAAAACAAAATACACCCATTTTCTGTGTACCGAAGTCAAAATTGTATTATAATACTACCCAAATGCCTTCACCAGCTACTTGATAACAATATGCATTGAATTCTAATTAACATTTAGGTTCAATCTATCTTGAGGAAATGACAGGACAGACATTTTTCTAAATAGTTTAAATCATTTATTTACACAAAGATAACTTAAAGATACACTATGTAACTTTTTTCTGTTTAAGATTAACAAAATGATGAGTCAATACATTATCAATCTTTTTGTCTTATCCCTGCTTCAATATAGTATGCTTGTAAGTGTTTATACTTTAGACCTAGCGAGATGGTTTCGTCGGAAACTGCATACATACATCACTCACCAATATCTGTAAATATATAACAGTTGCCACGAGAGGGCGCTCCACTACTGCTCTGCCTTTCCCTGAACTGTTCACGCACACACCCTGGACTGTTCATGCACACATCCTGGACTGTTCACGCACACACCCTGGACTGTTCATGCACACACCCTGGACTGATTATGCACACACCTGTTTCCATTGATCACCTTCACACCTGCATCTAGTTACACACGCAGCTCCACACACATTAAAACCCCACTCACATGATTACCCATTGCGAAGTCTTGTTTCACTGTTGTATACATCTCGGAGCGTTTCTTTGCCTAGTCTGTTCCAGTCTGTGTATCTGACCCAACGCCTGTTTCCCGGATTCCGTCTCGTCTGCCGCCTGCCTCTGACTTCCCGCCTAGTTATCTGACTCTGAGTATTGCCTTGTCTCCTATACTGTGTTTGCTGTCTGTGACCATTGCCTGTCTGACTACCCTGCGAATAAACTCACACTGCGTTTGGATCTACCGGTGTCTGATTGTTCATAACACTACCCCTTGCACGCTTTCTTACTGGATAGGACGCGGCTTCCGGCCAAGATGGCAACTAGCAGCATAGTTTAACAACTAGCCAGGTCTTAAAGTTGTTTTGTAATTTTTTTTTTGTTTTAGACTTTTCCCAATATGTTTAACAAATTATTTTTTACATCATCTAAAGATGGCAAGTAGAGCCAGAAATTCTGAAGATAAGATCGACTAACATCGGTTAGCAAGTCCTGATCAATGTTTTAATTTTACGATCATTTAGTTTCATTTATTTCTCTGTTATGTTTTATTTAATAAATCTACTAACAAACTAAAATAACAGGAAGTATAAGACACATAACCTATTGACATGCATAGCCTTTCTGAATCATAGAAAAATTAGGCACACAATGTTAACGTTTATCCTACTTTGCATAAATTTGATGCAATAATAGAAGTCTACAATTGTTTCAGTTCTAACTTTGTACTGTAATTTCAGTATTGTGATTATGAATCTGTTTAACTACAATGTTTCACTTGAATGTATCTCCTATATACCAGCTCTCAACCGCTCTCAATGAGCCGCGGTGTGGCGGAAGATTATGCAATAGAGAGAATAAAATGACACTTTTCAAAATCACATAGCAGCAAAATACTTGAAATAGGCCTACTCCGCAATTTATGGTCATAGAGACTTAAGAATTTGTTTATTTTTTAAGAAATATTTTTTTTAAACTGTTAAATGTCTACTTTTTTTATGTGTCCACTTACAATCGAAACAAAAAAAAATTTGCTTTTGTAAAATAAAGAAAAAAAAGAGTGTGTTCTTTCTGCCTCTCCGTCTCCGGGAATTTTTTTTTTTTGGAGCACTTTTTGGCTTTGGCGTCCAGACATACGTGATCAACAATAATGATGAGACAAACTACATAAATGAAGAGGGAAACGGAATTTCAATCTTCTGTAGCCTATGTCCTGTACATATAGTAGAATTTACAATAAACTTAAACTTGAACATGCATGGACTGCTGTATATATGCTGTTGATATCCGCTCTTGGACCCGGGTCCATCCTAATGTCTGTTGGGAACCCTGAGATGAGATCTGATCTGATCTGATAAAGGCAGTTGGATCATTTCTTTCATTTGTATGATATCATCACTCAGGCTTTTTAGCCGTGACATTAGATCAAACTTAGGCTGTTTATATGGACATTTTGGCTCAAAGACCAGCTTGTTTAATTGTACAGCATGAACAGTACCACTTTTTTGAGACTTGAAGACTGTTTTGTCTTTCAGATTATTTGGAACAAGCGCCATTGTTTTTCCAGCAACACTTCATCTCGAATGGTGGGAACAGGTTGAATGTTACTTTGGATGCAATCATTTTGCAATCCAGTCAAGAATTTGTGCAAAAACATATTCCAGACTAGGACAGGATCATATTACCTGAGTCATCCTCCTGAGAAGCAAACTGAATTTTCTGTCTAAAATCAAGGAATCGGGAAGCTTTGTGGAGTTTCTCTAGTGCACTGAGTCTCTGTGATGAGCTGTTATATAGTTAAGTAGCATTTTTCTCCTGATAATGAGAGCGAAGTAGCCTATCCGTCTCAGCATTGGGAGTGTCAGCCCTGCCTTTCTCTCAAGATAGCTCTGAAGCTGATGCCCTGGTGTGATAGCTCTGATGACATAAACTATAGACCTTTGTCACAACTGGTTACTGTAAGTGCTCGTCGAAGCAGTGTATCGATTCTTCGGGTTATATATATTTCCAACGTGCTGTAATCCTCTAGTAGAATACACACCTCTTAAAATTAGCATCCGCAGGGTGATTTCAAAATCTGGACATTTTCAGAGACAGAAGAGATTTTCTGATGATTACTGTGCACAGAATTTTCCAAAATCAACAGAACTTGTCGTTTTAATCTAACATAAGATGATCTGAGATAGCCGTGGCTCCTAAAAATATGTGATAATTTCACCACACGGTGTCAGTGCTAGTCCAAATAGTGACCGTGACTTTGCAGTGTGAGAGACCTGATAATTGATTATTTTATTATTTTAAATATTTTAGTCATTATTTTCTCTTATGTTTTATTTTCTCTTGCTTTTAATTCTCCCTGAGTGTTATTTGCTTATTTTTATTGTCCTGTGCATTATATCTTCTGCCTTGTACAGCACTTTGGTCAGCCCTGGCTGTTTTAAAATGTGCCCTATAAATAAATATTGTATTGTATATTGTATTATTCTGTGTAATTTTTTTATTGACAATCATTTCACTGTATGTAATTCACATATTTTTGCCAAAATTCTTATTATTCAGTCACACTGTCAACGCATTGCTGTTTAAGATTAAATAGCCTAAATGTTTAACATTATTAAATTTCTTTAAGGCATTTTCCGCGCATTCATTCATCTATTTAATACTGCTCTTAAGAAAATTAACCATTGCTATTTGTAGTAAAACTGTGGTAATATGGGTGGTAATCAATCTGTGAAAAAGCACATGCTACATTTTTACTATAATATAAACCATGGTCAATTTTGTCTTGGTCAAGACGAGCATTGGACTGCAGCAGTTTAGTTGGGAAATAAATGTACGGTAACCCTTGATAATAACTGCACGCTATTTATCATTAGGTAAGCATTAGTAAACAGTTAATTCATAATTTATAAAGCATTAGTATACATTAATAAGCAGTTATACAGCTATATTATAAATACAGCTGTATTATAAATACAGCTATAAATGCTTTGTTCTTTATTTATAAGCATATCTATGTGTTTAATAATTGTATTTTCATACTTTATTAATGATCAATTTATCATTTCTAAATGAAGTATAGCATTATTTATAGTTATTTAGTTGTTAGTGATTCATAAGATCGCTTAAGTGTAAGTAAATGTAGTAAATTGAGGTAGTTGTAAAGCATTTAGTAGTGATCTGTTAACTCTTTTGGTGAGCTCATCTAAAGTGAGGACTATGTACAGTATGCCTCGTAAAGGATTTACAAAGGAGATTTAAAGGCTAATTTATCTTCTAAACAGAAAAAGGAAACAAACACAACACAGTGATAAGGGACTACAGATGAAAATTAGATTTTCTGGCGCATTTACATTTTGAGTAATTGATGTGCATTGTCCCTTTTAAATAAAATAGAAAGTAGAAAGTAAAAAAAATACAGAACATAAAAATGTTTAACTGAGCATTTAAATCTCCTTTGTAAATAAATGTGTGTACATTTGTAATGCTTAGCTGCTTAACTAATGATTAATGTGTTACCAAATGTATTTATTATTCATAATGCATATTTGGACGGGAACATGTCAGCAGGTTGAAGATATGAGATGTAAATATCATCATTTTCCAAATGCATACTACACACGAACGTACTCCCGCAAATTATTTTAAAAGAAGGACCTTCGTCCCACCATATCAGTCTCACCCATGCATTCCTCAATACCTGTTGTTTCAGGAAATCGTGAAAAATTAGGTAAGGGTGTCGTTGTTTAGAATTAGAGCAGCTGGGTACGCTGCAATAACACTGGCGAGGGGATTCAGCCATTAGTTGTGATTGCATTGCAATGAGACCGGAAGTAGCGATACACTGATTCACTTACTGGATATAGGAAGTGTGACAAAGGCCTATTTTTCCTGTTCTGGATAGCCCAGTGGTGTGGTCTACATGATCCGCAGGTATACGCCGTAGTGATGTATGTCTCGAGACCACTTTTACGTGGTCTCGGTCTTGTCACGGCCTTGACAGTCTTTGGTCTTGGTCTTGGACCTGACGGTCTTGTCTAGGTCTCGCTGTCTCAGACCGACTGAGTGGTCTCAGTGGTCGGGGGATTTAGCAATACAACACTACAATATCCACTCATCAGGATATTGTATAAGAGACTTCTTTCAAAAACATTTTAAAAAATCGTAAATGTTCCAGACTTTTTGTCCGGCACATTATTTACTTTATTTGTGCATATTATCATATAGATATTAATTAATTGTTGTTTTGAAGGAGTAGGAACGTTAATCTTGGATTACAAATCCAAGTTCTGTCAAGAAACTCTAGATGGTGCAGACTGATGGATCCTTAACGCAAACTGATTATATTCACAGCATTAACTATTGCACAAGCGGATTGGTTATGCTCAGAGAGTTGTCATGACAGGCATAAATATAACAGTCACAATAAACAATTTGTACACTAAGTAATATAATTCACTATTCTATAACTGTAGGCTGTGTGTGGTTGCACACACTACCATTCAAAAGTCTGAGGTCAGTAAGATTTGTTTTTAATGTATTCATACTTTTATTCAGTAATGATACATTAAATTGATCAAAAGTGACAGTAAATACTTTTATAATGTTACAAAAGTTTTTTTTTTTTTTAAATAAAAGCTGTTCTTTTAAAATTTATATTCATCAAAGAATCTTGAAAAACGAATCTGGGTTTCCCCAAAAATTAAAAAAAAAATCTGCGGAAGATAGATAACACTGCAGTACTGCAAACTGACAATAATTTAGCAACATGCATCCGTCAGCTCTCTGCATAAGTATAACTGTTACACCACGAAAGTAGCTGACACTGAGCTGGTTAAATTTTTTAACTTCCAACCTGTTGTAACCTTTCCTGAGCCAAAAGCATTTTGCAAGCACAATTCCTTTAGGTTAGCAAAGTATTTGCTGTCCTTGTTGCATATAAATTATATAATATTAATATAACAATTAGGGAGGTGTCACAATGGTCAACTTTTTGACTAGTTATAGTTATAGCTCCAACCCTTCGGCTCCGACAAGTTCCACCTTCCCTCGGTCACACCAGCTCGTGCTCAGCCCTCAGGATCCCCGCTTCCTTCTCGGGGAGTCGTCCCTGCGGCTTTGTCGCGGCCGCCTAGATCATCGGCCTTGTCATTGCTTCCTCTGCTCTACATCTGCGCGAGGGGCTCTTTCAGCGGCTGCCTGTCTGTCGATCGTCACAAGGATGATGACCATCAAATCACCATTATGTCTTCTTCCTCCATCCACACCACCATGGGCTATCGTCCTGGTCGCGTTCTGGGTCGGCAACATCTGGTAACATCCATCTGCCGCCTCGACGGTCCCATCTGCCTGCTTCTGTCATCCCATTGCCATCTCCTTCGCGCCTACCGGGAGGGGGCATTATGGCACATTATGTTCTGTTTAGTGTTTTCATGGACTTCAGTTTGTTGTCATTTGTCACATGTCTTTGTCCAGATCCCCGCCACTAATCTGTCTCCTTGGTTACAGTAATTATTAGTTTATATGTGTCAGCTGTGTTCTATTAATTATCCTCATTTTTGTAACCTTTCAAGGGAACTCGAGCTGCGTTGAGACGCGGTGGGAACACTCTGCCTGATTGCGTCGTGAAGCACGTGTATAATCAGTCCAATGGAAGAGCGAGACGTCATAGGCGGGTGACGTCGTAGACCAGGAAGCTATAAAGCACCCCTGAAAACAGACCGCGACAGCTTCTGCGCCTTCAGCAAGCGATCTGTGTATTCTGTCCTTGTCATATTTATTGTTGTCTGTCAAGTTTCAATATATATATATATATTATGGCAAAAGAGAGCAAGCAGCTTGTGTTGTTCCCTGCCCACGTTATATCACAGGTGGGAACACACACATCAGCTTTTTGTGGGAGTGGAGCATGACACAGTCAGTTCTCGAGGGAGCTGACTGTGAGCATTGCGAGAAGCGGTCCGTGAGGATGCTCCGCTCCCGCCGGGCGTTCTTCGAGGAGGACGGTTCGGTTCGCGCTCCCCGCGCGGGGGCCGCTGTTGCCGAGGCACGGTGGCGACTCGCATTTTGGGGTTCGCAAACGGATCTGACAGCGGGGGTTGGGACGGGCCCTGCCCTATCTCAGCTTTCACCTGCCAGATCCAGTGCTGGCGATTTCCAGTTCCGAGGAATTGGTATCGTTAGTGTTTTGTTAAGAAAAAGTGAACAAAACAAATAAAAATATAAAGAAAAAGGCAGATATTTGAGTTTTCAATAAATAAGTCAGCTCATAACTCTGTTGAATAAAGAGGAGCTTTTAAAAGGAGGTTTTATCTAGTGCTGTTGCTAGTTAAATATTTACTGGACAGCTGATCATTATGAGAGTGGAAATAAAAAGAGTTTATTAGATGAAATATATATATCTAAAAAAAGCAGGAAAACTCTGTATCTCAGCCTCCTCGTCGGGGACTAGTGTTTTTTCCCTATCTCAACACTTAGGTGTCGAGATCATGGAATAAAACGGTTTCTATTTTATGTGTTTAATACCCAAACGTTTAACTATACTAATGTTATGGGTATTAAATATCATGGTATGACAGTGCCTTGGGTTAAAGAGACGCTTGCGAGCTTTCTCTCTCCCGAGTCGGCGTCATCATTTTTAACCCCGACATTACCCACCAGCCATCTTTAATAATAAATTAATTTTATTAGGCAGCGCTGGTGGGTAAATCATATAAGGACATGGATGAATGTGAGGATGTCAGCACTGAAGCTATTCGAGAATTGCATCGTGCAAAGACAGATAAACTATACCGGGGAGGGACGGTTTCGAGAAATCGTTTCTCCTCTGCGTCCTCTGGGGGGCGACTCTCTGATGAGGGTTGCAGCGCTGCCAGTTCGGTTGTTTTGCATAGCTTGGGACTGAAATGACTAAAGGCTGACCCACCAATTTTTAGCCATGTCTTTTGGTACAACCAACAAGTTACTATTGGATGTTCGGAGCGATCTTGCTGGAGTATATTTATTCAACATATTAGAAAGGTAAATTGTACCATGTAAAAACTAATAAGAGGATATTGAATTAAAATTCTGAACAATCCAGGAAGCCAGCTTAGCTGCAATCTGAACTCTTTGTAAGTGTTTAATGGAGCGCTTTGGTAACCCAGCAAAAACGCTATTGCAATAGTCAAGTCTAAATGTTACAAATGCATGAACAAGTTCCTCATTGTCACAGGGGGGGGGCTGTGTGGACCACACTTCCAGAAACTGCAGCATCCTTCCGACGTTGACTCTCATTTCCCAAGAGCTTGTGGCTTGCAGCAGATCTGATTTTGCTGATGCCCTGGCTGCAAAGGGCCTGGCTCCCTCTTTAATGAAGGTGATACTTTTTCTCTCATCTGTGCGACCTAGCCTCTTCTTGCACCTCTGTCGCTCAAGTGTGTCAGCGAGGGACAGGAGCACCTTGTTGTGGAGTCACCTATATCGACCTTGGGTTAAAGATGTTTTGCACACTGACAGTATGTGTGCCAGTGTCCCCTTTTGATCACAGAGCTTGCAGTACGGGTCGTCCCTTAACCCCCATGTGGCAAGTGAGACTGTGAAGGAAGGGTGTCATAAAAATGCTACATGCACTTTTACAAGTTGATTGTACTGAAATGTGTGTTGGCAGTGCCTGTACACAACCATCATATAATGATAAAAATCCATCCAGTGTTTTTGTTTTAATCTCCTTATATGTTTTCCCCTGCCTCAAATTGAGCCGTTCGATCTTGTGACGTCACTAGATCGGACGCCCATCCCACGATTGATAATTGGCAGCAGCGTTTCAACAAAGACCCGCCCTGACCGAGCTGTCATCGTAGTCTGCCATTGTTGATACACTGGAGCAGAATGGCGTTTTATGGCTCGTTTCCACTGAGCGGTGTAGTACAGTACAGTATGGTACGCAATTATTTGCGTTTCCACTGTCAAAAGTTGTGAATGGTACCAAAATGCCGAACCGTACCGTACCACTTTTTGGGTACCCTTCCGTTGGGGTACGGTACTAAAGGATGGAGCTAGACTCACTGCAGAATATTGATTGGTTGACAGAGTATCATCACTTGCGCGTACCTACAAGCGGAATGACATTAGAAGTGCCATTTTTTAATATACAGTTGAAATATAATACTACTGTTATTGTGCCATGAAATGTAGTTGTTTGAAGCTCAAATCTGTGGTTTATTTATAAA
The DNA here is from genome assembly GCF_051911475.1 of Siphateles boraxobius. Taxonomy (NCBI): domain Eukaryota; kingdom Metazoa; phylum Chordata; class Actinopteri; order Cypriniformes; family Leuciscidae; genus Siphateles; species Siphateles boraxobius. Next base: position 3,066,228 of record NW_027509142.1, read on the forward strand.
GATTTATGATCATTTGATCCAGGTTATGAGATCCATTCCAGGCGATCACCGGGCGCTCGGCGCTCATGTTCCCCCGCCCGGAGCAGCCTTTCCTCGGCTAGTCGTTCTGATGTTTGCCGCTGACTCTGACGTCTCTGTAGTGGTTGAACATGAAAAATAATTTGTCTTGAGTAGACCTGAAGGGCGATATTTGTTCTCATGAATATATAATTCATTCCCTGGCCAATTGTTTTGGCTGAGGGCTAAGTGAAGCTGAATTTGTATATATTTGACTGCATTTGCTTTATTTATTATTGTATAGCTTCTTGAACCTTTTACCTATACTTTTATAATGGCTATTATTGATAAAACTGAAATTTAACAAAAAGAGATAGGGTTGAGTTTTGTCATTTTTTATTTTATTACAAGATTATCACTGTAATGTTGTTTATTGCTACATTTGTACAAATGCACATATTGCCTGGAATATGTTTAATATTTTTAAAATGTAAACGAATAGAGGCAAGATTGTGTTTTATATTTAGTTTTGTTATAAATAGGCTAACGTTATACATGCAGTGAATATAATCAATGCGCGTTGCCTGAACCACATTTGCGTGCCTATAATGTTTAAACTGTATTTAAATGAAAACGAAAAGAGGCAGAGTGGTGTTTTATAACATATTTTGTTTTATTGCTGGCTAACCAGAGTATCAGAGCGAGCTGAGTGGCGCTTTCAAGAACGCGCTGTTCCATTAGCAGAATTACCGGACTGACGTCCTCGCGAGTCATTCTCCTGAGCAGGTCTTGGCAAGCCCAAACTTTGCGTACTTGGTATTGAGAAACGCCTAATGTTGGCGCTTGTCTTCTTGTGACAAACATGCCGAGAAGCGAGAAGCAAGAACAAGGTCTGCTGTATGTCATCCATTGTTGTTTACTATGTCGCTTTCTTCTGCACGCAAAAATTACGTTGATCGCTACTTTGGGCAAACACCATGCACGCCTATCAGGTAAGGGTACTGTTGGCGGTGGAAACGCTAGCCGGATCATGGTTTACCGAACCGTACCGTACTGTACTGTACTGTACCGTACCGTACCGTAACGCTCAGTGGAAACGAGCCATAAGCGATTGTGGTGTTCTGTTCTTGGGTGTAATAAGGAACACAGCAGTCATTTTTATGTTCCTAAATTCGAACCGCTGAAGACACAGTGGCTAAGTTTTATTTTTGAAGGGAATATTCCCAACGATCAACGTAAATGCTTTTATGTTTGCGCTAATCATTTATCACCAGACTGCTTTATAAACAAGGGTGAGTGTAAATCTGGTTTTGCTAAGAAGCTGGTCCTGAAAAAATAATCGGTACCAAGCTATTCGTGTTCCTGCTGCACCTCCAGAAGATGTGAGTGTAACGTTTTATTAACCTTTAAATATTAATCTTTGCAAATCACTTGCACGCTTCACGATGAATGCGGCTAATGTTTACACTAAGGGTATATTACGGTATGTTTTTAATATAAGTTAACATTATGACGTTCTCATTATAATTCATAATCCCACGTTTAATAATGAACAACGTGTTAACCAACCATTCAGAAACGTCCTGTTCGAGCCTTAATTGTCTAACTTCTTCGGGGCCGTCATCTTGTTCCGGGACCGACTCCGGTTCAAATTGGTTGCACAGATGTGTCCTCAGAGATTCCCGCTACTATTCTTGTTCCAAAATATACCCTCAACTGTTGTCAAGGCAACACTCCACGTGCGTTGTCAAAACGCCCCAAAGAACAGAGGGGCAGAGTGTGCAAAGCTCATTATCATTTAAAGCCATATGCACTGAAACGGCGTGCTGAAAAAAGAGCTGTTTTTGACCAGGTAAAATGAGTGTTTTCTTACAATACTAATGAGAATTTTTAATAAGTGTATTACAAAGTTTTCATTTAGACCCTAAATATTCATATTAACTTGTACAAAACATGGCATTACATGACCCCTTTAAAGCACACTTTTTTGTGTCTCACTTGTAGCTGCACTGTCCATGGGTCTTTTCCCGCATCCACGGCTCCCAGGAATAAATTCCCTCTTCTGTAGTGACAGCATTCAGAGATTTTACACTGGTTCTGCATACTTTGACATATTTTTAAAATTAGTATTTTTGCAAAAAATTCAAATACTCCAAAGTATCCCTAGGGGTACACGTAGCCCTATATGAGAAACACTGCTCTACGGTACAAATGAAATCTGTGGGAATTTCTGAAATGTGGACAACCAGTTACTGTGTATATACCCATAATGCATGAGTAATGATCAAATTCAAGGTGCTATTTATTCCGTAGAAAATGAAGTGGATGGAGAGACGGTACACCTGGGCTTAACTGACTCAATGCTAGACCATCTATTCAAAGGCTCGTTCAAAAAGCAGGCCAAGCCGCGGTAAGGGTCGAACTGTAGGGTTGTATCCTTATCTAATCTCTTGTCTCAGCTAAACATAACAACCCCCCCCCCCCCTCCTCCTCCTCCTCCCTGTCTCTTTCTTTCACTCATCCTCTCTTAGAATACAGAATAGTCAAATCTCCCAGTCTCTGTCCCACACTTCCCTGGCCTGTTCCTTTTTTTAATTTTTCTGTTCGGTTACTATTTTTGTCAATAGGAACTTGATGTTCTTGGGGAAGATGCATCTTCAATTGCTGGTCGTGTTAAGATTCTACAAACACAATACAGCAAGATGCAGCCAGACACTGTGATTGTACGCGACCTAATGCAGAGAACCTTTGCATGGAGGCGAAAGCAGATTGCAGAAGGAATGAGTGTTGAGGATACTGTGAAGAAATATCCCTTCTTAAAGACACCCTCAGGAGTAAGTGTTAAAAGTTAGATGTACCCTAGAACAACATTGGGCTGAACAACTAGACCTTTATAAAAACATGTAAATAAGTCTGGCTTTCTAGACTATACTAGCACCATTTAAACAAACCATGTTTACAAAATCTTCACTTCCTAAACTTGGCAGCATCACACATAGGTTCAGCAAGTGAGTCCGGCCCCACCCCCTTCAACTGTCTGTAGCTTTCATAGACTCACTTCCTGAACCTTGTTGATGCTGCCAAGTTTAGGAACTGAAGATTTTGTAAACATGGTTTGTTTAAACAGAGCTATCACCAACACTGCTCCTTGAGAGATACTGTCTTGCAGATTTTAGCTCCAACCCCAATCAAAGACACCTGGACCAGCTAATCAAGCTGTGCAGGGTTATTTGATAATTACATGTATGTGTGTTAGAACAGGGTTGGAATTGAAGTCTGCAGGACAGTAGCTCTCCAGGAGCAGGGTTGGTGATCCCTGGTCTAGAACTATACTCCACTTTGCGTTGTCACAACTCCCCATAGCGTGTTAAAATACTCTGTAATCCCCTTTCCCTCATGGTCAGGTGCTTAATTGTCTTTCTTTGTCTTTCTGCAGCTGTTGGAGGAGGTGGGTCGTATCCACTCCACAGCGAGCATTAGCTTCACTGATGGCTTTAACCTGATTGTTCCCAATGTGCTTGCCCTGGCTCAAGGAAAATCTCCACTAGCCAAACAGTACTTGGAGGCCAGAGAAGAAGTGCTGACTGAGGATCTACCAGGTACTTACAAAAAGCTTATGAGTGTACTCACACAAATCATTTATAATGATACAATCATAATATTCATTTCCTTGAGGATGAATAAAGCATTGATTTTTCTTGATTCTCTTCTAGGAATGGACTTCAGAGCGGCGCTCATCCTCCTGCCAGTCATTTTTAAAGAGATGTGGATCATCACATTATGATGGGAGAGGTATGCATCTCTAGCACTCAAGTGTTTTTATTTTTTATTTTATTTAAAAAGTGACCCAAGAAGACTGGAAGTCCACATTTGGGGGACGAAGCTCCTGTTCCCTGAAGGTAGACAGGGTTGAGGTGTGTGAAGGCATGAAGGTAGAGGAAGCAACGATCTCATTGTTTTATTCGTATTTTGTTTTCAATCTTGAATACCAACCCAAAAACAAGAACACTCTGACCTTTCTCCAGCGATGTATTGCAAAAATGAATGTGAAGGGAGACCAGCCTCTGCAGATGACTGTAACTAGAGTAATAAACCTCCTCTTCTAAATGCCTTGTTTACGCCCTCGTGTACACCAGTGCCCTAAGTGCCAAAGAAAAACCTTCACTCTCATGAAGTTGGTCCAACATGTGGGACTAACTCATGCCCATGAGGCAGGCTTCTCGATCACATGTGGACTCAATGACTGCCAATTCAATTCAAATTTATTTGTATAGCGCTTTTCACAATACATATTGTTTCAATGCAGCTTTACAGAAAGTGCATTTCAGAAATGTACATAGAAAAATACAGTTATTTAATCATGAATTAATTTAGGGCATAACATATCGCTGGCGTTGAGTCGTCTCTTCACAGGCGTCGAGTCGTCTCTTCACAGGCGTCTAGTCATCTCATCGCAGTTGTTGGGGGATCTGAAGTCTCCGTGAGAGGCTGGATACAAACTGGAGTTGACGAAAAGCTATTTACCTCGGGATGCTAGTCCCGAGATAACAGCAGAAAAGCAGATGAGAAATAATTAGCATAGCTGCTGTTCATAATATGAATGCATTCGATCTGATTCAGCAGTAGTATAAAAGGTAAGCATTATGTGAATGCTTGGCTATAGAGATGCGTCTTTAATCTAGTTTTAAACTGGGACAGCGAGTCTGAGCCTCGAACAATATCAGGAAGGCTATTCCAGAGTTTAGGAGCTAAATGTGAGAACGCCCTCCCTCCTTTAGTGGACTTTGAATGACCAGAAGCCTCGAATTTAGTGATCTTAAAGAACGTGATGGATTGTAGGGCGATATAAGGTCCATTAAATACACAGGTGCTAAACCATTTAGGACTTTATAGGTCAGTAGTAATACTTTGTAATTGATATGGAACTTAATAGTTAACCAGTGTAGAGATGATAAAATTGGTGTTATATGATCATATTTTCTTGACCTAGTAAGAACTCTAGCAGCTGCATTTTGCAGTAACTGTAGCTTGATTTAATGAGGATGCAGGACAGCCAGCTTATAAATCATTACAGTAATCTAGTCTCGAGGTCATGAATGCATGAACTAACTTTTCTGCATCAGAAACAGATAGCATGTTACATAGCTTAGCAATGATTCTAAGGTGGAAAAAGGCTGTTCTTGTAACATATGAAATATGGTTTTCGAAAGACAACAGGAAATCCTTCTAAATTAAAGTTGTATTGTACGAGATTTTGTGGTAGTTTTTTTGGACCAATAAGTAATATCTCAGTTTTATCTGATATTAATAGCAGGAAATGACACGTCATCCAGCATTTTAAATCTTTAAGACACTCTGTCAATTTAGATAAGTTAGTGTTTTCATCTGGTCGTGATATATATATGGTCGATAAAATATATAATTGAGTGTCATCAGCATAACAGTGGAAATTATTTCCATGTTTTCTTATAATATTACCAAGTGGCAGCATATATATTGAGAACAGCAACCCCTTTCCCTTTCAAGGGAACTCTAGCTGCGTCAAACGCTGTGGGAACGCCCCTGCGTTGTGCGTCATGAAGCACGTATGGAATCAGCCCAATGGAGAGATGGAACGTCATAGGCGGGTGACGTCATCGACCAGGAAACTATAAAGCACCCCATAAACACAAGCGCAACAGCTTTCTGTGCCTTCAGTCGCGCTATATGTGAATCTGTCCCTGTGTGAATATTGTCTGTCTTTACATACTCTGCACCACACAAACAATTATATATATATATATATATATATATATATATATATATACATATATATATATATATATATATATATATATTAAGAGAGATATGGCGAACAAACAGCAGTTTAGGAAGTGTGTCCCTCCCTGCTCGCGTTATTTTAAGAGTGGGGATACACACATTCTTTGTGTTGTTTGTTTGGGAGTGCAGCATGCCCAGTCAGCTCTCGAGGGTGCTGATTGTGAGCATTGCGAGCGTCTGCCATTAAGGACGCTCCGCTCCCGCCGGGCGCTCTTCGAGGAGAGCGGTTCGGTGCGAGCTCCCCGCGATTCGGGTCCCGCTCTTGCCGAGGCAGAGCGACGACGCGTATCGTGGGGACCGCAGATGGATCTCTCAGCGGGGTTAGAGACGGGCTCTGCCTTATCTCTCCCTTCACCTATGAGATCCAGTGCCTCACTCCCGTGTTCGGAAGCACGCGCTGCGGTTTCTTCCGCTCGGGCTGAGGCACCAGTTATAAATGAGGGAGATGTGGAGGATTCGCCACCTTACACTCCCGAAAGTGATGAGCTAGTGGAGGTATTAACAAGAGCTGTAGAAAAACTCAGCATTGTATGGCCAGTGACTAGACAGGAGTCTGTTTTTAAATCAAAATTAGATGAGAGATTTTTGCCGTCACGAGTGCAACCTCCACGCCGGTGCTTGCCGTTTTTTCCCAATCTCCACACTGAGGTGTCGAAATCGTGGAAAAAAACGGTGTCATATAGAGTGTTTAGTCCCCAGACTTCAACATATTCTAATATTGTGGGGGCAAAATCATATGGTTATTCGGCTATGCCCCGCATGGAAGAGACGCTTGCGAGTTTTCTCTCCCTCGAGGCTGCGTCATCTGTTAAGGCACCGGCATTACCCACCAAGCCTCTTAGAAATATTTCGGTTTTTGTGGGTAAAGCGTATTCAGCGGCGGGTCAGGCTGCGTCATGTCTGCATACTATGTCTATTATGCAGGCATACCAGGCTGACCTGCTGAGGGACGTGAGTGAGAGTGAGGAGGTCAGTGCTGACGTGGTTCGCGAACTGCGTCAGGCTGCTGATTTATCCCCGCGCGCAACCAGAGAGTCGGCCAAGCTAGTGGGTCGATCTATGGCAGCTCTGGTGGCCGCAGAAAGACATCTGTGGTTAAATCAGACAAATATAAAAAAAAAAGAAAAAGCTTTCCTTTTAGACACTCCTCTCTCCCCCCTGGGTTTATTTGGCGATGCTGTAAATTCTGTCATCGATAAATTCAAGGAGAAGGAAAAGCAAACAACAGCTTTTAAGAAATTTCTCCCTTTAAAAATTCATGTCCCTGGGGCTGCTGGGCGGGAGCAGCCCCGGCCGTCTGGGAGCTCATCATATAGGGCGCTGAAGCAGAGTGTCGTGTCTCGTGCTCCCCCTGCTGGACAGTGGGCTCAGCCACGGCACTCTCAGCCGAAATCTCCCAGTAATAGAACTGATCTGAGGACAGTTATATTAGCTAAGAAGGCTTCGGCTAAGAAGAAGTCCTGGCGCCACGGCGCGCAGGACACTGAGGGTGGTCCCCACCGAGGCGGAAAGGTGTTCACCACTTTCTACGGTGCCCATTCTTCCTCTGTGCCCTCAGGGGCCTGTTCTGCCAACCCCGCCTTCATGCCGGGGCGCAGACAGTCCCAGCGAGCGATTTCCCGAGGGACGCTCGCTCCCTCTGAGGAGGGTTTCAGAGCGGTTAGACCAGTTGTTCCCTGTCGGTGTGCCGTTACAGGGCGCTGCGTTTGCTGCTCAAGTTACACCAGAGGCCAGTCTCGAGAGACTGGTACCCTTAGTAGAATTTCTGGCAGAGTGGGAAAGCCTTCCAAGAATATCTCATTGGGTCCTGCAGACAATAGAAAGGGATTATGCTATCCAATTCAGGTGTCGTCCACCAAGATTCAGAGGGGTTCTGCCTACAGTGGTGGGCCCCGAGCAGGCTCTGGTTATGGAACAAGAGGTGAAAGCACTCCTTCAGAAGGGTTCCTCCTCCCAGTGTGGAGTCAGGCTATTACAGCCGATGTTTCATCGTTCCAAAATAGGATGGGGATTTTAGACCTGCGCCTATTGAATCGCTCGGTAGGTAAGCCAAAATTCAAGATGCTCACTATCAAGCAGATCGTGTCACAAATCAGATCCGAGGACTGGTTTGTCACGATAGATTTAAGAGACGATTACTTCCACATTTCCATCCTTCCACAACACAGGAAGTTCCTGAGTTTCGCCTTCGGGGGTGAGGTGTACCAGCACAGGGTTCTTCCGTTTGGCCTAGCTTTATCTCCCCGCACTTTCACGAAATGCATGGACGCAGCACTAGTGCCCCTGAGGCTTCAGGGGGTTCGTGTCCTCAATTACATCAACGATTGGTTGATTTTAGCTCAGACAGAGCAGATGGCGGTTCGACATTGAGATGTCGTTCTCGTTCATATCAGGAAGTTGGGGTTGAGGCTGAACGCAAAGAAAAGAGTATTATCTCCTCAGAAGACCACTTTTCTGGGTGTCGTTTGGGTTTCGGTTTCGATGCAGGCGCGACTCGCTCCGACCCGCATCGTTTCGATTCTCTCTGCTGTGAAACAAGTAAAGCTAGGCCAGCTACTTACTGTAAAACAGTTTTAGAGACTGTCGGGTCTGATGGCAGCAGTATCCGACGTTATACCTTGCGGCCTGTTGTACATGAGATCGCTACAGTGGTGGCTCAGGACCAAGGGATTCTCCCCGAGGGGAAATCCGCTCCGCAGAGTCAAAGTCACGCGGCGCTGCCTTCGTGCTCTGGTCATGTGGAAGGAAACTTGGTTCCTATTCAAAGGGCCTGTGTTGGGGGCTCTTTGTCGTCGCGTAACGCTAACGACGGATGCTTCCCTCACAGGGTGGGGGGCGGTCCACGAGTGGTCGCCCAGCCCAAGGGCTGTCGCAGGACCATCATCTATCACGGCTTATAAATTGTCTAGAGATGTTGGCGGTGTTCCAGGCTCTGAAACACTTCCTAGCAGACCTGAGAGGTCATCATGTGTTAGTTCAGTCAGACAACACGTCGGTGGTCTCTTATATAAATCATCAGGGGGGCGGTTTCGCCGGCTTTACAAGTTGGCCCGTCAGATCCTCCTGTGGTCCCAAGGGAGGTTACTATTTCTGAGAGCAATGTATCTTCCTGGGTATTTGAATGTGGTAGCAGACTTCCTGTCGAGACAGGGGCCGAGGCCGGAAGATTGGAGACTCCACCCCGAGGTGGTGGAGCTCCTTTGGTTGAGTTTCGGACGCGCCGAGGTGGACCTATTCGCTTCCAAGGAGACCACGCATTGTCATCTTTGGTTTTCCATCAGCCATCCAGCCCCTCTGGGGTTGGACGCTATGGTGCAGCCGTGGCCGAGGTCACGTCTGTTCGCCTTTCCCCCGATTGCTCTGCTACCTGGAGTTCTGGAGAGGGTTCGCCGGGACGGGGTCAGCCTACTATTAGTAGCCCCGTTCTGCCCGCCTGAGTATGGTTTGCGGACCTGATTTCTCTCCTGGACGGCTCTTCCTTGGAGCTCCCGGTCAGGGGGGATCTATACTCTCAGGCGGGCAGCATGATATTTCACCCCCGCCCAGTATTGTGGGCTTGACCTCTGAGGGGGCCCAGCTCATGAACTCTGGTCTCTCAACCGAGGTTGTTGAGACCATTCTTCACTCCAGAGCTCCATCCACGAAGAAGCTTTATGCCTTGAAGTGGAAACTCTTCACTTCTTTGTGTGGAGAGCACCAGCAGGACCCAGTTAACTGCCCAGTGGGTGCAGTGGTGGAATTCCTGCAGGAGCGCTTCTCCACAGGGCTATCCCCCTCCACACTAAAGGTGTATGTGGCGGCACTGGCTGCTTACTACGTCCCTTTCAGTGGAGTTTCTCTTGGGAGACACCCGCTTCTAACTCGTTTCCTTCGTGGCACACTGAGGCTGAGGCCAGCAGTTCGTACGAGGGTGCCGGCCTGGGATCTGGCCATCGTATTAGAAGGTCTTTCCCTAGCTCCTCTTGAACCTATCGAAGAAATTCCTGAGAAGTTTCTCACGTTTAAGACTATCTTTCTTCTTGCTATCTCCTCACTAAAGAGAATCGGAGATTTGCAGGCTCTGTCGGTTTCACCCTCGTGCCTGGAATTTTCGCCTGGCATGGTTAAGGCTTTTCTGCATCCTAGACCAGGTTACGTTCCCAAGGTCCCTACTAATGTTGTTAGACCTACACTGCCGTGCAAAGGCAAAAGACCTTAACTTCAATTTTGGTCAAAATGAGTTATTGCCATATTTGGAACAATGGACATCAGTTTTATCATGTGGAAAAATATCTTGCGTCAATTTTGTTCTTTTCTGCTAAAAATAAGATGTTGTTTTTGCCATAACTTCCAAAAGCAGAGGGAAAGCAAAGGCAGAAGCCCTTAACATCAGTTAGAGTCTTTTAGCTTTGTTCCGCTGCACTCTAGAACGCTGCTATTAAGTTACAGTGGAGTTAAGGCACTCTGCCTTTGTATTACCCACCGGCAATGTGTTTGCCGCGCTGAAGTTACGGTGTTATGCCTATATGTAATTGAAGCACTTTTTCCACACGCATTCACATAAATAAAGTGAAAATAAAATTGCTGCAGTGTTTATTTTCTATCTAGCATTAAGAATGTCCTATTCTCGCCGGAAAACTATGGTGGAGATGGCTTTGAAACGCAAACACCAAGATGAAGGTAAGGATGATATGGATACATGAAGAAAAAAAATTCTACTTCATATATTGTGAAATTCAGCTAGGAGACTGGTAGCCTAGTTAGCTAGCTAGCGATGCAAACTTGGGCTAAACTAGGCTACTTGACACACAAAACACACCTGTTCCTAATCCGCAAATAGCCTACACAATAGATGGTGTGCCAGCTGTAAGACACCACAAATCATGGTCCACTCACTGACAGAAAACAACACGAGTGGGTTGGGGATGCCTCGCGATACACCTCCCCTGGCGAGGAGAAAAAATTACCACACACACACAAACCAACCCAGCAGATATAACTTAGATTGCAGCTTACCTTCTTACTTTTTTTTAAACATGGTCAAAATCCATGGAAAACAACATCCACTGAGAAGACAAATCCATTGTTTAAATCCATCATGTGCCGGCTGGCTAGCCTAATTCTATCAAAGTGCAAAGTTGTCCGGAGGTTGACATTCAATTAAATGTCGCTGTGGGTAGGCTATTAGTAGGGTGATCAGACGTCCGGTTTACACCAACCACTATGAAATTGTCCCGGTTAAACAGTTAAAATGCTGACAGCTAAATGGTGTAAAAGTGTGGCTGTATTGTAGAGGATTCCCATAGATATGGAGGATTCCAACAGCGCGACGTACAACAGTATGCCGTTAAAGCCATGAGTTAAGACACACAAACTAGCTAGCACTGTCAAAAAAAAAAAAAAAAAAAAACAGACGTGAAAAAAGCTTGCGTTTACTTAAAACGGGTAAAACTCGTGGTGCATTCATGGATAATGTAAAATTGTCGTTTAACATATTCAAAGCTTTCAAAAAATTGTGAGACTTATTCAATATTAATTATTTTGAATAATTGATGTTTTATAAGTCAAACTAACATTTGTACAAATTGCACCAGTATTAAATGTTACTAAAAAATAAGACTATGACAAGGGAGTACAAATTGTTTCATATGAGTTATTAAGCCTACACTGGTAACACTTTACAATAAGGTTCATTAGTTAAAATTAGTTAATGCAGCCTATATTAGCTCATGAACTAATGAACAAAACATTTGTTACGGTATTTATTAATCTTTGTTAATTAGTTAATAAAAATACAGCTGTTCATTGTTAGTTCATGTTAGTTCACAGTGCATTAACTAATGTTAACAAATACAATCTTTGATTTTAATAACGTAAATGTTGAAATTAATATTAACTAAGATTAATAAATGCTGTAGAAGTATAATTGTTCATTCTTAGTTCATGTTAACTAATGTAGTTAACTAATGTTATCTAATAAAACTTATTGTAAAGTGTTACCCCTACACTGTTACTTGGGTTACTGAATTGTGTACTTCTAAAGAAAATTTATCAGATGTAAAGACACCATCTTGTCTATAATGATAGATATTCATTAGTTGCATGTGTCTAACAAATTTTTTTTTCTCTAAATTTCAGTTTCTTCCGAGTCCATTCCTGGGGTTAATGCACAAAATGCAGAGAGCATGCCCCCTAAGAAACTAGAGGCAAAGGAGTGGACAATTCTTCACAGTTATCTCGACATCAGCGGATTCAGCGATGATTTGTTTTGTGGAGCAGATGAGCTGTTCACCATGAGCACACCAGACCCCACTCCTCTGCCACTAATGACACCAGAGCCTGTGATTGCCCATGTCACGGCCCCCGACCCAGTTCTTCCACCAGTCACACCAGCCTCACCCTTAGCTCCAGAGAACCCACCACTGTCTGTCCTTGTTCCAAACAGTCAAGCACACTCTCCTGCTCCTCCATCAGAGCCCACAAATAGACCACCAATGAGGGGACCATGTGGAGCTAAATGCCGACGGCAGTGCTCTGGAAAGGTTTCAGAAGACATGCGGAAAGAAATCTGGTCTGAGTACTGGAATATGACGTATGCACAGAAACGGGCCTTTATCTTTTCCTCAGTCAGCCAGGTTCCAACGGTAAAGGTCTGTGCCAATCCCAGTCGGCAGCGGAGCAGGTCATTTGTCTACAGGATGCAGGATACCCACAAGACCCCGCAGCAGGTGTGCAAGCTATTCTATCTTTCCACACTAGGCTATCATCCCACCAATAATAGCATAGTTCTCTCAGTCATGGGCAAAGCAATAAGAACTGCTCTAGCTCCACCCAACGACATGAGAGGGAGGCACGAGCCTGCCAACAAGCTGGACTTGCAACCACTGATTGACCACGTTGAATCCTTCCACCCGTCAGTCAGCCACTACCGGAGGGAGCATGCACTATTCCGGCGCTATCTCCCAAGTGATGTCACGGTCAAGCTCATGTTTGCTGACTTCATTGAAAAAGGGAACCGCTGCTCTTATGAGACTTACCGTAAAACAGTGAAGTCGAAGAACATAAGCTTTACCAAGCTTGGAGAAGAGGAGCACGAGTGCTGTTTGCTCCAGGACCAGCATGTGAGGGCTGATCACCAGGGGGAGGCTGCAGAAAATTGCCCTGAGTGCGAGAGGTGGCATAAACACCAAACCGAAGCAGTTGAGACCCGACTGTACTACAGGTCGGATGCAGACAAGGACTGGCCTGACGACACATCTGTCAGAAGCGTTGACCTGCAGAAAGTCATCATGCTCCCACGCATGCCAGGTGTGAAGTCGGCAGTGTTCACCCGACGAATATCCACATACCATGAGACCTTCGCGTCAGTGGGCAAAAAACAAAACAAAAGAAAAACCATCTCTGTTGTCTGGCATGAGGGACTTGCAGGGCGGAATGCCAAAGAAATCACATCGGCGTATGCAGCAGCACTAGAAAAAGAACGGGACATCAGGCATGTTATATACTGGGTGGATAATTGTAGTGCCCAAAATAAAAACTGGTGTCTGTTTTCTTCACTGCTGACACTGGTAAATTCTGAAACAATATCAGCTGAAGATGTCACTTTGAAGTATTTCGAGCCAGGACACACCTTCATGAGCGCCGACAGCTTTCACCATGGTGTGGAACAAGAAATGAGGCACAGACCTGGAGGAGTGGTTTTTGATTTTGATGACTTTTTTTCAGTGGTGGCCAATTCCAACTCTAGGAAAGTGGAGTTGGTGGAGTTGAAGAATGATAACATCAGGGCATAGATGGATGGCCATTCTGCAGCCAAGACAAAAAAAATGCCCAGGCTGGCTGAACTCAAAGTGGTACAACTGCGACGTGGGTCAAGGTCCATGTTCGTGAAGAAATCCCATGGGGAGGAGGACTTCATAGAGCTGGACTTCCTGCAGAAGAAGTTCAATCCCTGTATACCAACCACCTTGAGGCCGCAAGACTCGGGTGTGGAGGAGGCCAAGAAGACGGAGATCCTAAAAAAATCTTGTTCCCCTCATGCCTCCTACCAGGAGGTTTTTCTGGAGCTCCTTGGCAGTCAGAAACCTTAATGAGGTTGAAGAATAGGGATAAATTAAGCCCCTCTGTCCTTCTGTGGACTGATTTCCGGACTCTTGTGATTCTCTCTCTCTCTCTCTCTCTCTCTCTCTCTCTCTCTCTCTCTCTCTCTCTCTCTCTCTCTCTCTCTCTCTCTCTCTCTCGCTCTCACACACTCACACACACACACAAAACATCAACATTATTCATTTTATTCACCTCTTAACATTCTTTCGTTTCATTTTCTTGTTAATTTAATACATTTCTTAAAATCAGTTTGTTGTTAGAGTCCCTTCTTTGTAAACTGTCATATACTGACTATATCAAGACAATCAATCCTAATCACATAAAATTTGTGAGCGAGAACTGTTAGTCTGTACATGCATGTGGTACTAAATACATTTTCCATTCTGTCCAGGAAAATGTATTAATACAGAGTTTTTTCATTGATTCTGGAAAACATACACACAATGTCATCAGATATAAGCATATTCCTATATGTTTTGTCAGAAAAGGGTGAATGATATTTGAGAAAGGGTGTCTACATATTACTGGCATAGCCAAATCAAACCTTTAAAATGTAAGAAATATTTGTGGAAGGTTACTTTAACGGTACCTATTAAAGTGTTATTTTACTTAAATTAAGTACAACGATCAAGGTTTAAAATGATCCAGTACATATAATAGCCTTCTCATTTTTTATTTTGTAATATTCTATTGATGTAATATTAAGCCTTACTAGACAGAACTCACTAAATGTTATTTTAAGGCTATCATTGTTATCATAGAAATGTTTGTATAGAGTGATAAAAGTCAAAATGGTCAATAAATTAGAAGTTAAGGTAATTTGCATTTGTATGACCCATTATTGTTTCGCAGATAATGCAAAGGCAGAATACAGTAACTTCCAAATAAGGGTCAAAGGTCAAGTTTAAGCTCACATTTTTTTAATGTAGATAAATATATTCATTATGACAACTACTTGGCAAATTTTCAGTGTCCTACCTATCAGACAATTGGCTGGACAACAAAAAAACTTTAAAGTCATTTTTCTCAGTTTCACACTCTGGTGAGTTAAGGTCTTTTGCCTTTGTAGGGCAGTACAGTTCTGCAGGCCTTTTGTCCTCCTCCATTTCTGTCGTCTGACCAGGAGAAACTTAATTTACTCTGCCCTGTTAGGGCGTTAGACGCCTATGTCCACAGAACTGCCCTGTGGAGGAAGTCAAAACAACTATTTGTGTGCTTTGGGCCACCCAAGAAGGGGTGTCCCGCGTCTAAACACAGAATGAGCAAGTGGGTGGTCGAGGCTATCTCACTTGCCTATGAGTCGGCTGGTCAGCCTTCACCTTTGGCTGTACGAGTCCACTCTACCAGGAGTATGGCGGCTTCTAAAGCCTTACTGTCAGGAGTTTCTCTCAGTGACGTTTGTGATGCGGCTGGATGGTCTTCACCGCATAGTTTCATTAAGTTCTACGACCTAGACTTAAGTTCTAACCCTGGGGCACAGGTGCTCTCGTCCTTTGTGCGCTAGTTCTCACATGGCGGTCACTTGGTCCTATGGCGACGTGGGTATTAGCGTTCCCGCAGCGTTTGTCGCAGCTCGAGTTCCCTTGAAAGGGAACGTCTCGGTTACGCATGTAACCCTAGTTCCCTGATAGGGAACGAGACGCTGCGTCATTCCACCATACTCCCGGCATTCCCGCTAGCGCTTCCTTCAGGCCTATCAGAAGCTGTTGCGCTTGTGTTTATGGAGTGCTTTATAGTTTCCTGGTCGACGACGTCGCCCGCCTATGACGTTCCATCTCTCCATTGGGCTGATTCCATACGTGCTTCATGACGCACAACGCAGGGGCGTTCCCACAGCGTTTGATGCAGCGTCTCGTTCCCTATCAGGGAACTAGGGTTACATACATAACAGAGACGTTTTATATAACTTTAAAAATAATCTTTGTAGCTTCATCCTAAAATGCAGTGGAAAAACAATTTACCAGAATCTGTTCAGCAAGAAATACTTAGTGATGTAATATTTATATTTTGTTTTGTTTCTAAGGAGGATTATGATGATTTTTTATCTTATCGTCTGAATGGTTTTGATATCAAAGGATGTCCTGAACTTCAGCAGGTTTTAAAGTCCAGTGATTTTTTTGAGGAAGCATCAAAATAGTTATCTTCTCAGTTCAAATTGAAAGAATACTGTAAGTCGATGTTAGACTTGACTGAACCAGTTCAATACACTTTAAGAGGGTCTACAGGACATAAAATAGGTAGCTTCTCCTATGTTCCCATTTCTGATGTTTTAAAAAAATATTGTTCCCATGAGGATGTATGGGATTATAGTCTCTGTAAATATTGAAGATGAACAGGTTTTAACTAACTTTTGTGATGGATTGTACTATAAAAAGCATCCTTTCTTTAGAGAATATGCAAATGCATTACGACTGCATTTTTATGAAGATGAATTTGAGGTAGTAAATCTTTTGGGTTCAAAGAAAACAAAACACAAACTGTGCACCTTCTACTTCACTGTAGGTAATGTACATGGAAGGTACAGGTCTCAAGTGAAGCATATTCATTTAGCATCACTGGTGCGCTATTCCTTTTTAAAGGAGTGTGGCTTAGAAGTTATCCTAAAGCCACTGCTAGATGATCTTAAAGTGCTCTCAACAGATGGGTTCACCCTCACAGTTGGTGGGGTTGAGCAGAATGTCCATGCAGCCCTAGCTACCATTTCAGGAGATAACCTTTCAGCTCACATGATTGGAGGATTCAGTATGTCATTTAACTCAGGAGGAGATTGTGGACATTGTATGGGAACATATACAGATATAAAAGAGAAATTTCAGGAAGATGGTTATGTTTTAAGAACATCTGACGTTCACCGGTATCACCTGGAATGTATTCAGCAAAATCCTGACCGTAGAGGAACATATGGGGTACAGTGTAGTTGTCCATTTAATGTGCTTCCTTATTTTGATGTTCTTACCTCCAGACATAATGCATGACATCTTAGAGGGTGTCATACCTTTAGTTTTGAAACTTGTCCTGTGCCAAGCTCATAAAGAGAAACATATTATAATACAAGAGGTAAACGAAGAGCTTCAGAGAATGACAATAGGTCGAAATGATAGAGCAAATAAGCCGGTACATTTGTCTGAAAGACTACTACAAAAAGGAGGAATTGTGGGCTCGGCCTCTCAGAAATGGTGCCTTTTTAGACTTTATTCCTTTTTTGATCGCACATCGTATACCTCCTGAGTGTCAATATTGGCATGTGTAACTGTTGTGCCGAGAAATTGTAGAAATATTGTTTTAGCTCCAACAGTGAGAAGAGAGAACCTTCCTCTTTTAGATGTACTTGTTCAAGAATTTTTGACGGAGTTGAAATCTGTATTTGGAAATGTTATTACACCGAGGTGCCATTCTTTAATTCATTATTCTAGGTTAATGTCAATGTTTGGGCCTCTTCGTTCTCTCTGGTGCATGAGGTTTGAAGGCAAACACCAATATTTTAAGAATATTGCAAGTAATTGTTCTAATTTCATTAATATAGCTTCCACTCTGAGCAACTGTCACCAGTTAAAACAATGCTGGGAGTTTTCTTCAAATAATTTCTTAAATGATTTTGAGAAGGTACCAAGAAGCAGTACTAGCACTCCATTTTGTTCCTTATCACTTACTTACTCTCCAGTGTGCTCTAGAGCAATATTTACTGATGTTTCTTTTAGTGAAGATAAAGTTAGTCAACGTGTTTCAGAAGTAACCGTTAACAATGTCAAGTATGCCACACAAGATGTTTTTGTTTTGGATGTGTTGCATGGTGAGAGAATTCCTCTTTTTTTTCCAAGTGAAATACATTTTTAATGTGGACACTACGTGGGTTCTTTGTGGAAAACGGATATTTCCGAAGTATTTTAGCCAGCACTTTTATGCTTATTCAGCCAAATTTGACCAGGAATGGACTGTGATACAGCCTGGGGCAGAGCTAGATTTTAATGCCCTTGCTATGTATACAGTTAATGGTGATATCTTTGTGGCAATGAAATACTGTGTGTAAGAATAGTTTTAAAAAAATTTAGAGGGGAAGGATAGAGGGTGATCTGAAACCTATACGCATGCAGATGAGGTACCTGGAGATCTGTATTTCTGGCAATGAAATACTGTGTAAGAATAGTTAAAAATTACACCTTCAGATTGTACAAATATTTTAGCACTTGTGTTAATCGACTAATCTTTTGATGTTGCCTTTCTCTTTAAGCATACAATGACCACTCACAGTAGCTTTTAGTCAGTATAAAGCATGATAACGTGTTATGTTCTTACACTGCAGTAAGTAATGCATTCATAAAGTGATTCTCCATTAAAGTTGTTTAAATGTGAAAAACTTTGTTCATTAAAGTTTATTGCAAACGCAGATTGTGGTGTGCAGTAGTTATTCACTTTCCAGTATTTTAATTTGTACAATTTAACTTCTTTTAAAACATTGCTTTATTTTGCTCGTATTCTTTTCTAGGACATTTTTGCCGCTTTATAGGTACAATGGCATCGTCGCTGGGGTGGTACCTCTAACGAGAACAAATTGGTACCATCTAATGGGGTACCTTTTTGTACCAGTAGATGAAGGTACACTACACGTGTATTGCTAAGGTACCAAATTGTCTCTCAAAAGGTACAGTATAAAAGGGTACAACTCTGTACCTATGGTAAGGGTACAATTGCTGTACCTCAGGGGTACCACCCCAGCGATGAGCCATTTGTACCCTTGAAGGAACATATTTGTAACTAAAAGGCACAAACTGTAGGTGTACTTCTTTGTACCCATTAATATGGTTTTAATAAGTTAATTAAAAAATAAATAAATAAGTTTGTTCCCCTTGAGGGTACTGCCCCAGTGACGAGCATTTGTACCTTTTTTTTTTTTTACATTTTGTACCTTACTTTTCTCTACCTTTATTTCTGAGTGTGTGAGGGCACTTTCCCACATCTATAAAAGGCTTTTGAACCTTGCTGTTTGTGCTTGTGGCTGAGGCTTTGAGGGAAATTTGGGTTTTCTGTAACTTTTTGCATGCACAGCAACAACATTGGAGCACTTGCTAGTGTGGCGCTCTATACCAGGACAGACTAAACACCGACTACGCCACCCTGGGAATTTCGCCCAGAGAATGATTTTTCTACTCAGGATCTATAAATCCAACAGCTAAAGACACACAGGTACGTGTACAATAGAGCCAAAGACCATGTTCAATTCTGAAGGCACAACTTTTATTAATACAAATAATTTAACAGTTTAAAACAATCCTCTCTCAGGGAAGAGAACACAAAAGCAAAAAAGAAAAAGAAAGAAAAGAAAGAAAAGAAACAAAATTGCTGAGGCTTACCGATGGCGGCAAAGGATTCAAAAGGGTCGTAAAAGATCCCAGGAAACCCCCCCCCCCCCCAGTAAACACACACAAACACACCCCAATAAACACCAATGCACACAAGTGCAAACAGGGAAGTCCACAGCACTCCAAACGGGGACAATGCCACCCAGACACCAATACCACCACCGGCTCTCAGCTACTGTAACAAAAAAAAGAAAAAAAGAAGAACACACACAAACACACTCTTTCAAGAAAGATTCACCAAAAAGAAAATACAGAAATAAAAAAAACAATTTTCCTTATCACAATAAACGTTTCTCAATTCAGTAAGCAAAGAAAATAAAAATAAAGACGAACTTCACAAAATATAAACAATAACTGCCGAAACCAACAATGGCTCTAAAGAGGCAGTAGAAATATCACAAGAAAATAAACAAACAAATGCTCCTTAATTCAATAAATCAAAGAAAATCAAAAATAAATAAATAAACTTAACGCAAGGTACAAAATGACTGCCAAAACCAACAATGGTTATAATACGGCAGTATAAAGAAAACTATATATATAAATATATATACACACACACAAACCCAGAAGATCAAGAAAAAGAAAACAGAAATCAAATGAAATAACAATTTTAATCTAAATTGGAATCAAAAACAAACAAACCAAAAGAAAACAAACCCAGAAAACAAACTACTCAAATCAGCAAAATTATAATATAAAGCCCCAACCCCTTGAGCTATTCACATGTCATAAAAACAATAGCACTTATGGAACAAATGCCACATACTTTTGGCCAGACAGCCGTAACTACCCAGTGGCCGTGATAGCAAGACGAGCGTACAGCGATCTACTCCACCCGCTGGTACGCTATTTACACAAACAAGGCAGTGGCCTGGGCAAAGTGGCCCATATGCTAGACGGAGATATAGATAAAACACAGAAATGTATACAAAACAGCACCTTGACTGGGCAAAAATCCACGATATAGCCGCAAGCGAAACGGCAAAAGCAAAACAAAACAAAACAGCAGACAGAACACCACAAAGCAAAACAGCAGACAGCGAATCGATCCTGTGCCGCTATTGATGATCTCCGGTTAAACTGGCCTCATTCTTGTTAGCCGAGGGAGAAAGCTCGACGAGTGCCCACGGCACTGATAATGCAGTGTGTTCAGTGGTTCAATGAATTGAACGACGAGATGAAAGTTCGTCCATCCGACCGGAGATCTGTTAGCGCAGCACAACACCGCCCACGGAGAGCGAGACCAGGAAGCACAACCAACTTCCTGTCACCGATGAGCAAGAGAGGGTGTCAGAGGGATTACGCGCCATTTATAGGGCGGAGCTTCACACGGGGAGTGACCCAAGGAACGCAGCTCATTGGACTAACTCATACTGCCACACTAGCACCGCCATTTTCTCCCCTTAAGTCACACTGCTGTCGTCTAACTTCTTCAGACTGCCTTGTCTTTGTTATAGCCGTTTCAAGGGTTCGGTCTCTGTCTAGCTGCAACTTTATTGACAATGAGACGTTTCTCGACCACTAACTTGTCACGTATCAGCTCATTCTGTAGTTGTCCATAATTGCAATGTTCCGTTAATCCGTACAGAGCAGTTATAAAGGAATCCACCGTTTCTCCCGGCAGCTGCACACGCTGATTGAACTTGGCTCTTTCGTATATTAGCCTACATTCTTTTTAGGCACAACAAATGTATCAAAGCCCACCTTAACATTCGTGTACTTCCTCTCCTCTGCAGTTAATGTTAGCCCCTTAAGCACATCTTCGGCTTCATCGCACATACAATACACTAACGTGTTTACCTGGTTTTCTTCCGAAGTTGCGTTTAAATTGCTTGCAAACCGAAAGCGGTAAAACCACCAATCCAACACTCTCCTATTCTTGAGGCTTGGTAAAATCGAATGGATCTGGAGGTTGTATTGTGTACCTAGCAGTTGGTGTAGATTGGGCCATATCTGCCGGCTCGTCTCCTATTCCTTGCCAAAACGATCGCTTTGTTTTGCTTTCCTTTTCCGTTCTCCACTCACAAGTCGCCCACTTCTGACACCATGTCAAGTTATTTTTAAAGAAACAAAAGAGGTTCGTACTAGGGGTGGCACGATCCGCTTTTTTTGCCTCCGGTACCGATTCCGATACCTGGGACTCAGTATTGGCCGATACCGATCCGATCCAATACTAAAATAATAATTAAAAAAACAGTGCCAAATTACCTAATAAACTGTATCTGTATGCCTCACTGTGGGGAAGAGACTGGGATTATTCTTTTGTTAAAGGCATCAAAGCTTGACTCATTATTTTCCTTACTTTGTAAAACAATACTGACAAAATATATACTATATAATTAAAATACATTTATTTTAAAATTTTAAGCGCAACTTTTTAATGAAGCAGCAACATATGATACATAGATTGGACTGAACAACTAAGGCTATCAATAAACTGCCATTGTGCAAAAGTATTGTAATATGAAAGGCTCAAATTCAGAGCGGCACGAAACCCGTGCGCACAATGATGCGCTCGAAGCAACAAGGAGTCACGGCGCGCAGCGCGTCGCATTGAAAAGTTCAAAGCACAAAAGTAAGATATACATATATTTCTTTATTTATTCATTAGTTTGAGCCTTTTAACAGTTTTAAATTTCAGTTAATGTGCGTGTGAAGAGCAATTATATCGCTCTCTACTCCAGTGTTGTAATCACTGAGGAGTTGTGTTGTGATCTAACAGACACCCGGTAGAAAGTAACATGTGGAACTCCAGCACGTTAAAGTCCTTTTATGCAAACCATAGACCTTTATCTACATATCTACAGTATAATAATATTAACATTGACTCATCTTGGAGAGAGTTTCATCATGTTGACTGTTTTACCCGAGTGCTGTTTGACTCTGAATGGAGAATGATTGACAGCCGCAGCGGAGGGAAGCACTTAGGTGAAGATTAATTTAACGATTTAAATCTGTACCTCACATTAAACTATATGTAATGGCTTCAGAAATCTTGGAATACAGTACACGAAAACATTATAGTGCTTTATAATGTTTTTGTGCCTTTGTGTTGTATAACAATAACATACGTAGGCTATACAATATCGGATCGGATTTGGATGGTCTCTTCTGGCGATACCCGATCCGGCAAATATTGCTAGTATCGGAGCAATACCGATACTGAGTATCGGATCGGCGCACCCCTAGTTCGTACAACGACATATTTGGAGCTTTTCTTTATTTTTGGCAACCAGCGAAGTTACAATCGGGCGAGAACCAGAACAACGTCTTGAACAACAACCTACTTTAAAAATAAAAGCATTCTTTTTATTCTTTTTAGCACACTATTATTCCATAACAAATAACAAGTACAGCGTTTGGTCTTTGCCTGACACACTAATATGCTCATGGTGCATTTTCAGCAGATTATAGTGACATTTAAGGTGTTTATCCGGGAGAGGAATGCAAGCAAGGATTTTTTTTTTTTTTTTTTGCTGACTACGATTCATTGGTGTTGTTTTAAAGCATGTATGTGTGGGTGTGAGTACTGGATGGGTACCAGAGCATGTGAGTGGAGTGGTAATATTTCCTCCAGGGCGAGACCGCATTTCTGAAGATTACGCGCCGCTTGCTCAGAACACCCTGTGTGACGTGAAATAAGTAGGGCTGCCCGTGCACGACTGAAGTTATGTATACTATATGGGAGAGAATACTAAACCATAATGAGCACTTTCGTAATACATTGCCTATTCCGCATCTCAACGCACACATAAAGCTTGCCACAAAAAAAACGGCAAAAGTAATGATTATGCATGAAACATTTAAATTGTCTATTAATAAACTAGTGTTTTCTGTCAGTGTCGACTGCAAAGATAAAGTTGACGATGCAGACTCGCCATCTTCGCAGTAGTGAATGCCCCTATAGAGAAAAATGCATGATACAAATTAATCTACATAAGCAGAGAGCAGCCCATTTCTGTTTGTTTTTTATTATTTTGTTTAAAAGTAGACATTTCAAGTTTTCTATGGATATACTTCTCAGGTTTGTGAGGCAAGTATCTTATACGCTGAGTTTCGGTTCATGTATGAGATGCGCTCCAGTTCACACGCCGGTGCATCCGTGTTCTGATTATATTGTCTACTATATTTGCTTATTTATTAATCCAGGCAATTTTTTGATGAAAATTTGATTAAAATGGAGATACAATTCATACTAAATGAAATACACTTTAAAGAAAGGCTTTCTACAAAACAAAACTTAATAAGTGGTCAAAACCCACTTGTCTGACCCATTCCAAATGTTTTCCGATATATTGGGCATCTTATGATCTGACTCATCTCATGCGGTTCCCGGCCTTTTCATATAATCAACATAGATGAAATTTAAAAAAAACATTATATTATGAAACATAAATATAAAACGTATGTTTTAGTCTTTTTTTAAACTTATATTTAAGTGTCACACCATGGTCACATGCTCTTATGGGTACAGAGATACGTTGATGACAAAATGCTTTTCTTTTTTACCAGAGGTGACCATCCAAGATAGGAAATAAGGTGTGCACAAAAAATACATTAGATTGAAATACATGAAATCTTAAAAATGTAAATTACAATGTATGTGCAAAAATGTGTGGTGAATCACTTGGGTGAATCACACAAAAGAATGTCATCTTATCTATAGTTTTGAATATATTCATATTTATAGAAATTAATCAGATATATTATTTACTGCTTTTTAATACAGTACAAAATATATAGTACAAAAATAAAATAAAATAAATATAAGGAAAGAATTATTATTATTATTATTATCATTATTATTATTATTATTATCAGTAGTAGTAGTAGTAGTAGTATTGTAGTAATTATGGTCACACTGCAAAAAAACACTGATCCTAAAAACAACTATACTTGTTTTTTCCACCATGGGCATGCAGTTACACTGTGTAAGATAACTCAAATAACTCTGAAAAGCTGAAAAGTATTTTATGTAGTTACCCCTGTTTAATGCACACTATGCCTCCAGGAATGTATTGCTGTTTCACCACTCAGACCTTTGAAAGACATTCAGCATCAGGTTTACATGACAGATCATATTTCCGGCTTTATTTAGTTTTTGACTCGTTTCATTTGAATCATGCAACTACATCAAACTAACACATCTAATGTTACATGTAAAATTCTTCAAATTGATGAAACAAATTGATGGAGGAACCCATGTAAAACAACTTGACACAACATTACTGTAGACATCTGTACACTTTGTGTGTCTAAAGGCCTGTTCACACCGGGACGAATTTCGCGCGCGATATTCGCCGACGTTTAACGCCTCGTGATTAAACAAAGGGCCCCAATGTGAGTGTGCACACCGACGCGAAAAACGCCACCGCGTCAAAAACTATCCGACCAATGAGATTGGCGCTTTTGAAAAGAAAAGAAAAGAAAAGAAAAGAAAAGAAAAAGCTATGGGATCAAATTCCCGCCAAATGTATTGCGGCCACGGATCAAAATGTAATGAGCGTGAATCAAAAAATAACAAGCATGAATAAAAACTTTAAACACATTAAAAAATATTTTTCACAAAACTTTAACTTTTGTTCATGTTTACTTTAAAATTATGTTTTCCTTGGTTTTATTACTCTCTACTTTGCGCTCTCTTTCATTTTCTGCTCATAATTTATTTTTTTGTACGCTTGTGCTGTTTTTCTCTTCGCTCTTCTTTCCATGTTCTGTGCTTGCTCTTCCAAATGTTGCAGTTCGAGTTTCATGTCAATTAGGGCGGGCTTAAGCGTCACCATTGGTCCACTAGTTCTAGATTGACCGCTCCATCTCTAGCCAATCAATCGAAGAGGGGAGTTGACATCACTCCAATGCGACTCACGCTACTGATGCTCACTCGTAAGGGGGAAGACAAGAGTTTATTTTAAACTTTACAAGGACTTTTAAGCAGTAAAGCTATCTGGACTCTGGACATATACAAATAATTAAATTCCTCTTTTTTGAGGTAGTCTACATTTTAATGCGCACACTGGTAATTGGTGTTAAACAATACTTGGCTCATGATGTTAATATGCTAAGGCAGCTCTAAAACATCATGCAGTTTTGAAACACTACATTTCTTTGCAAAAAAGTAAGTTAAAAACGGCCATTTTACCCGTCTGAAGAATTTAGGACTTTGACCTTTCAACGCTACACACAGCATTCCTTTATTTATTTATATATATATATATATATATATATATTTAGTTCCATTACAGACAAGGCATACAGTGCAAAAAGTACAAGACAAATACAAAGGCATTTGTGGTACAGTTCAGAGTATGTAAAACAAAGAACGTCAACAACTAAAATTTAAAATAAACCTGTAGCCTTTGTAAAAGGAAAAAAAAACCGCACAGACCTGGTGATCCGTTACAGTTAAATACGTCATCCTGAAATATTTTCTTAATTGTTGTTGTTAAGCGATCATATAGCCTAGGTAACCTGGTAAATTAATTCTAGACTAGATGTACCATTTGACAAAAGATTAATGAAAACGATAGTGTAGCCTACAGAGGAGATTACAGAAACCAGGTGGATTTGATATGCAGTGATTTATTATAGTTATTGTGTTCATTTACATAGCTACATAATTGCATATTACTTTAGGATGAATGTTTTAAATATAGCTTCAATTTTTAATACAGCAACATGAAAAATATTGAAAAGATCAGGGATAGTTAATGTCGTTTCTGGAGTGCCGCTGTCCTGCAGAGTTTAGCGTTGACTCCGATAAAAACCTAGCAGTATTAATAATCCTAAAAATGATGATTAGCTAGTTCAGGTGTGTTTGATTAGGGTTGGAGGAGCTAAACTCTGCACCCAGGAGGACCAACATTGCCCTTCCATGTCATAGATTAAATATGAAAGTAAAACGCCCAGTAGGTGGTGGCAAGTTACTGTCTTTATAAGTGAGTCATTCATTCAAACTTCTCGTTCAAATCAGGAATTCTTTAATGAAACGCTGTTGTGTGGCTCGCAGGAGATCGACGCGCACAGTGCAAGGTCCAGAAGTAAGGCCAGTGCATTAAAGGTGAATATGATGGATCGTCAGACAGGCACAACTGTCAACTGACGACACAACAGGTCGTCGTCGTTAGGGTGACGTATTTAACGATAACGGTAATGATAACGATAGTTCGTCGGCCACACGGTCGAGCAAGCCGGGGACATACATGGCTTGAAGCGACCTCAGATCCTTCTGACTCCAGAGGAGGAGATGGCGGGCGAGTTGCGACATGCGACGGGAGCGTAGAACACCTTGTCGGTTGATGTACGCAACGGTCGCAGTGTTGTCCGTACGGACCAGCACGTCCCTGCCCTGTAGCAGCCTTTTCAAGCGGCTCAGAGTGAGATGTACTGCTAGCAACTCGAGGCAATTGATGTGCCAATGCAGCTGGGGGTCCGTCCACACCCCTGACACTGCATGCCCGTTGTACGTGGCACCCCAGCCGGTGGCAGAGGCATCTGTGAATACCACAGCATGCCTGGACACCTGTTCCAAGGGGTCTGACCACGGGCTGAAGGTCTGGCGGCACGCCGGTGTGATAGCCACCCGGTGAATGCCGTGATGCCACGGCCATCTCGGGACTCGGCCGTGAAGCCAGTGCTGAAGCGGTCTCATATGAAGCAGGCCGAGCGGGGTTACCGCTGCTGCTGCTGCCATATGCTCCAGGGGCCTCTGAAAGAATTTCAGTGGGACCGCTGTCCTACCTTTGAACGTGTTCAAGCAGTTCAGCACCGACTGAGCACGCTGCTCTGTGAGGCGCGCTGTCTGGGCGACCGAATCCAACTCCATACCGAGATAAGAGATCCTCTGCACAGGGGAGAGTTTGCTCTTTTCCCAGTTAACCTGAAGACCCAACTGGCTGAGGTGCCTGAGCACTAGGTCCCTGTGTTCGCATAGCTGATCTCGAGAGTGTGCTAGTATGAGCCAGTCGTCGAGATAGTTGAGGATGCGAACGCCCTGTTCTCTCATGGGATACAAGGGCCCCCTCCGTGACTTTCGTGAAGACACGGGGGGACAGGGACAGCCCGAAGGGTAGGATTGTACTGATATGCTTGACCCTCGAACACAAAGCACAGGAATGGCCTGTGTCGAGGAAGAATCGAGACATGAAAGTACGCGTCCTTCAGGTCGATCGCTGCAAACCAATCTTGGGGACGGATGCATTCGAAAATGCGTCTCTGCGTGAGCATTTTGAACGGTAGCTTGTGGAGGCTCTGATTCAAAACTCGCAGATCCAAGATCGGTCGTAAGCCACCACCTTCCTTGGGTACAATGAAGTAGGGACTTTAGTGCCCTGACCTCATATCGGCTGGAGGGACCGGCTCTATCGCATCCTTCGCCAGTAGGACTGCGATCTCCGCACGCAAGACATGGTCATCGGCTGCTCTCACTGTAGTGGAGTGGATGGCCCGAAACTTGGGGGGACGCCGGGCGAACTGAATCGCATAGCCGAGCCTGATGGTTCGAATGAGCCAGCGAGACGGACTGGGGAGCGCTAACCAGGCTCGCAGAGACCGTACAAGCGGGACAAAAAGGGGTGTAGGCGTACCCGGAGTGGGGCAGCGAGGTGGAACACAGGGACGCGGCTCGGGAGGCTCTCTCTGGGAGGCGGCCCGTAGCGGGGTCTGAGTGTGCTGTGCAGCACTTACCTGGTTCCACGGGGCAGGAGGTGCGGGAGGTGGCTCGGTGGCCTTCTCGGACCGTACACAGCTGCCGGCTGGCGAAAGAAGAGGCGGATGAGAGTGGTGAGGATTCCAACCCCCCACTGCTCTCCGGGTCTTCTTCGGACCCAGAGATGATAGAAACTGCTCTTTTATTGAAAATTTGGGTACTGCTGGTTTTAAGGTCAGCGGCAGAACACAAACAAAATGAAACAAAGGATTTACCACCCGGCCCTCTTCCGGGGGAGGGAGCGATGCAGTCATCGTCTCCTGGAGAGCAGTCCTTTCCATCTCTGGGTCGCCCGTCCTAGGGCCGCTTACCCTTGGCTTTGCCGCCACTGTTGCCGCGCAGTGACCTTCGTCGCACGAAGCGCGAGGTCAGTTGCGGCACGAAGTTCTTGGAGAACTTGTGGATCATGACCACCCTCGTGCAGGTCCTTCAGTGCCTTGGCCTGATGAACCTGCAACAACGCCATAGCATGCATGGCAGAGGCAGCTTCCCCACAGGCCTTGTAAGCCTTGCCGGTCAGGTCCGACGAGTACTTACAGGCCCGGGAAGGAAGACACGGTTCTCCACGCCAAGTGGAGTTAGGGCACAGTTGCATAGCAATGGCCCGTTCCACTGGCGGGATACGCGTGTATCCCTTAGCTGCCCGCCATTGTATCATGTATTCCCTTAGCGCCGAACGAAACGACTGGTACACATCTCGAGGATGCTCCAGCACGCTCCGTTGGCAGCTCAACTGGTTGTGGAGTATGAGAGGAGTGAGGGTTCCTAGGGGGTTGGTTCCCTGAAGGAAGCGCACTCACTGTAATCCTCAGGTCACTCGTGTCTCTGCCCGAAGCAACCCGCGAAAGGGGCTTGGAACGAGGTGCAGGCACGGGGACTCCGCCCCTTTGCAGGAATGTGAGTCTCGACCTCAGCTCCGAGATGGTCATCTTCCCACAATGGGTACATGATCCATCCACGAACGCTGCCTGTGCGTGTTCGAGGCCCAGACACACGAGGTAGCGATCGTGACCATCCCGCGACCCCAGGAAACGACCGCATCCAGAAACACACAGATAGAATGTCATCTTGAAAAAGACGCGAACTATCTGTGTAAGCTCTTTTAGGGACTACTCTCTCTGGTGCTGAAGCACGCAGGGGAACAGCCACAGTGATCACAGATGGGAATGTGCACCCGTCTGTGCGCTGGATCTCTCTCGCTGGAGGTCTTACCAGCCGTTACAACAGCTTTTGAGCGCTTGCCAGGCGCACCTTACCAGCTGTTATAACAGCTTTTGAGCGCTCTGAAGCGCACCTCACCAGCCGTTAAAACAGCTCTTTTTTCTTTGCTTAGTTTTTAAAATAACAAAAAAAAAGAAAGAGAGAGAAAGAGAAACTGCTCGCGCTGCCGTGCTGTCACCCCCGCATCGGGAAGGAGAGGTCCAGAAAGGCTCGTAGAAGTTGGTTCAACTGTAAGCAGAGACATCGAAGTGTTTGGCTCCGAAGCCAAAAGCTAACTGTGCAATCGCACCAGCTGCTTGTTAAATACCCGCGCTGCGAGGCTGCACAGCTGTTGCAATTGATTGCACGCCAATGTGTATTGGCTTGTTTTAGTTTCACTCGAAGTAGATTGGCCTCTCTAGCGAGATTCCTATTGGTCAGTCATGACCTACGTTGTAGTGACTGACCGATAGGGAACACTCATTTCAACATACTGCAATTTGGGATGTACTAATTCTATTTTCGAATACTATTTAGGACGGATAGTATGCGAATTGGGACGCAGCAATACACTTTAACGGTGTCCTGCCACGGAAAGATTTTTGCCTGCTGAGCTGGTTATCTTCATCAGTAGCGCGAGTCGCATTGGAGTGACGTCAACTCCCCTCTTCGTTTGATTGGCTAGAGGAGGAGCTGTCAATCTAGAACTAGTGGACCAATGGTGACGCTTAAGCCCGCCCTAATTTACATGAAACTCGAACTGCAACATTTGGAAGAGCAAGCACAGAACATGGAAAGAAGAGTAAAGAGAAAAACAGCACAAGCGTACAAAAAATTTATTATGAGCAGAAAATGAAAGAGAGAGCGCAAAGTACAGAGTAGGCTAATAAAACCAAGGAAAACATAATTTAAAAGAAAGCATGAACACAAGTTTAAGTTTTTTTTCATGCTTTTTATTTTTTGATTCACGCTTATTATATTTTGATCCGTGGCCGCATACATTTGGTGGGAATTTGATCCCATAAAAAGCCCCTTATCATCATGAACGCTTCAAAAGCATGGTCAATTTTATTCATATTCTTAAGAAACACGTTGAAACTTTAAAGTAGTAGTTAAAATGTCCAGTTCATGGTTATCTGTCCCTACACATACACCCCCTACTTTCACAATGAAATGGACTAGTCCGTAACGGTGCACGGCGCAAAGATAAATACACAGTGACAGGAGGACTGGGAAGCACACAAACAGAGATGAAGCAAGACGAGTCTAAACGCGAAAATTAAACGAAGTTACCCAAGCAGCTTAAATAAAAGCAAAAAGACGCCAATAAATATTTTGGCAACGCTGCCAAAGATGACAAACTTTTTTACGGTTACTGTGAGAAGAAGTCAACAAGTAGGACTCTCTCTGTGTCTGAAGAGTGTGATGTGGAGAACAATCTCTCTCTAAGGCTACGTTCACACTGCAGGCTGAGACGACCCAATTCCGATTTTTTTGCCTCTATGCGACCTGTATCTGATCTTTTCATGGCAGTCTGAACGACACAGATCCGATCTTTTCAAATGTGACCCAGGCCACTTGGGTATGTGGTCCAAATCCAATATGTATCCGATCTTTTGAAATGCGACTTCAATCTGAACGGCCAGGTCACATGTATCCGACCCGCACGTCATTGATATGCGACAAACGTCATAATTCTGCGTTGAAGTAGGCGGGAATGAGAAGATAAACAACAACTATGGCGGACGATGCTGAGACCAGTCAATGGAAGGGAAGCGAGGTTTCTGATTTAAATAATATTTGGGGGGACAGCTCTATTCAGGCCATGTTTAGCTACTTCCGCAAACAACAAGTGTCGTCGTTGACCGTTGAGTTCTCTTCTGTGCATGTGGGTCACTTCTGGGTCATTTCACGTTCACACAGGAGTTCACAGAAGGTCGCATTTAATTCGAAATGTGAACGGCCTTGCAAAAAAATCTGATTTTTAAAAAAAATCGGAATTGAGCATTAAGCCCCTGCAGTGTGAGCGAGGCCAAAGACTCTCACTCACTCACTCACTCACTCACTCACTCACTCACTCACTCACTCACACACACACACACACACACACACACACACACACACACATACATGTAGTGTTTCCATGTTTTATGGGGACTTTCCATAGACATAATGATTTTTATACTGTACAAACTGTATATTCTATTTCCTTACATTAACCCTACCCCTAAACCTACCCATCACAGAAAGCTTTCTGCATTTTTACATTTTCAAAAAACATCACTTAGTATGATTTATAAGCTGTTTTCCTCATGGGGACCCCACGAAAATGTCCCCACACGAACAAGGATTTCAGATATTGCCATCCTTAGGTAGGGTTTACCAGGCCACACATCACACACACACACACACACACACACACACACACACACACACACACACACACACACACACACACACACACACACACACACACACACTTTTGTTTGTAGAATGTTTGAAATGTCAATCTCAAGTGCAATGCCAATTGCAACCTCACTCATTCACTCATACAAAGTCAATTACTCATCTTGGCAATATTTGCTAAGTATATGGCTGTTTGTGATGTTTTGCTAGGTATATGACTGTTTGTGGTGGTTTACCCTAACTACTTGTCTTGTCTTGTAACTAATTGATTTATAAAATTATTAAAAAATAAATAAACTGTGCCAGTTTTCCTGGCTTGTTGGCAAAGACAGGAGTTACCTGAAGCCTTATTCTCTGTTGGGTTCCATCGTGACTATTAGTTTGTGTACTTTGTGTGTTCTTTGCTTTCCATCTTCATTTTGGAGTAAAGAAGTGTATGCAGGGTTTAAAGGGGAAGTTTTTTTTTCTCCTCTCCAACCTTTACTTCCCCATAGATTAGCTTTACCTCCCTATCCACCATTCAGTCTGTAAATGTTTTTTGTTGTTCTCTTTTAAAGATCGGATTGGGGGGCCCAGTAATACCTTTGCCTTGGGCCCCCAATTTGCTAAATCCACCACTGCTAACATCCCTATCGGCGAGTCTCTGACATGTGCTGGCAGCTGTGTCCCGCTGTGAGACTCCCATACATGGAGGGACCTGCACACTGTGAGAATGTAGCAGCTTAAACTCAAAGAGGCCAAAGTGACTGTTAGCGGTTGTGTGGGCTAAAAATGAAACTGTGATCTGGCAGAGAGCAGAGAACGGAAAACATTGCATCATGACTTCCGACAGTAGCCTCACACTGCCGGACACACCTCAAGTTGACACCTCATCTTTGGTTTCCAGGCCCTGAAACATTACTTTGTTGAGTATACAAGCAACACCTACAACCAAGTAACAGTAAGTTACAAAGAAAAAGTACAAATTCATACCATTTTTTAATGTAAAATTGTACCCCCTTTAAGTCACCATGAATCAAAATTGACAATTCACAATTATGAAATATTGCCGTATTATATATTTTTTTTCATTCATGTGCCCTTGCAATCTTTAATCAAAGTAACTCTCCTCCCTCTTGCAACATCTCTTCTCAACATCTCTTTTCTTCTCTGATGACGTGTTTACTGGTGCGAATGCAGGACATTCACATGAGATCCACCAATAGCAGACCACAGCCATCCAAAATATTCCACATGGATAAAATCAAGTCCCACCCTACATTTTGTCTTGTTCAAGAACCTATTCACTCATCATAATCAGAAGTATACATCACAATGTGGAACAAAAGACTATTATAACTTCTGTCAGGACCACTATCGTCAAATACGATTGACAATTAGCATACATTTAGGATTGGCGGTAGAAATGCGCGGATGGGCTATTATTTCATCCGCAACCGCATCATAAAACTCATCATCCGTCCGCCATCCATCCGCACCAACGTTTTTGACTAGAAACCGCCCGCCACCCGCCCGAATTTAATTAAAATATATTTTTTCGTCACGTCATCCGCCCGATCCACGGTTTATCCGCGGAGTCCGCGGCTATAACCGCCAACCGCGCATCTCTAATTGGCGGTATGGTTCTGGGCAAGAGCAGCAATAATCCCCCTTAGGGTGAACAGAACAGAACAGAACCAACATTAATGAATTGGAGATATCATTAATGTCAATATTTTACAACATAATTTGAGAATTTATTCTGATTCAAGGGGAATCAGAATGCCAAATCCTGACTTGGAAAAGAAAGGAGGAGCTGGGGATGAAGGAGGGTAATTAGCTCCAGAGAAACGCGATAGCTGCTGATAATACTGAAGGAGTGTATACAGTGATAGGCGTCGTATTCCTATAGGTAGACGTGTATCAGCTGATGCGAGCTTGACTAACGTGACCTGCCAGAACTGACGCTACGCTTAATTTACTTTTCATGCCAATTTTAAAGACGCACTATGGCAAAGTTTCCCAGAATATGGCTTAAAGCCCCACTGAAGTGCCTTAAAACGTACATCATTTATTCATTAGTCAATTGTGTTTTCAATTTCCACTGAAACAGGAAGACAGGGCGGGACATATCGGGAAGCTCCTCCCCTTTTTTACAATAGCCATTAGCGTTTAGTTTATTATCACAACTCGGCCAGAGCTGTTGAGCTCAATAAAGCCGCAGTCTCTTCCCAATATCTTCCATATTGCTTTAAAATATAGCATTCTATGCAGAATTAAAATGAGTTGATACATTTTCTGGTCTGCGCCGACTCACACATATGATCCTCTCTGTGATATCGTGTCTCTGGACCCGAGCTGCGGCGGTTTGCGTGGCACTAACATGAAACTAGGCTTCATTCGCCTCATTGGAAAGCATATTTATACTATCTGAATCGTTCCCTATCCCCTATATAGTGCTCTATGTACCATTCACCAATTCTGATTTCATTGGTACCTTAAAACTACATTGTAAGTAACAGGTTTCCTTGTAAAATATTTGCAATTTAAATCTTCCAGCATACAATCATCAATTTGTTACTAACTGAAATACTAACTGGATTTTTCAATGCTAGTTACTGTGGGTACTTTTAAGAAAGGGAGAAATACTTGTATAGAAATACTTGGAATGGTATTCCTGGTACCTGACACACTTTCTTCTCTCTCCTGTTGTAGATGTTTACAGTGGTGCAGGAGGATGAGCTGATGTGTGCACAATACTAGAGGCTCAGACTCGCTTCTGTGATTCATTCTTTCAACAAAATACAAGAAACATCGGATTGATTCCTGTTTGGCTTAAAAGCAACAACCTGTTAGTGAGGGCTAAAATGAGAATTTTTTTCAAATGCCACTTAAGATGTCTGTACCTGTTTATTCACGATGAAATCCATTGTAATTTGGAATGTTTCCAATTATATAATAATCTTATTGCAATAATATATAATAATCTATAAATGACAAATAAAATATATTGTGCTTTTTGATTTTCTTATTGGATATAGTGCTGTAGTGAACAAAGAAAAAAAATCCTATTGTTTGTGAAATTCTGCCAATTTTATTCAAAGGTCCCAGGTTTACACCGGATGCTGTTGCCATTAGTCTGTTTCTGATAAACCACATCTGTGGTCTTATCTGCTAGTTCAAAGATAAATTGAAAAAGCTTTAACTGGAACTGTCTGCAAATACACACAGATGAAACCAGTTAATGACAACACTGGTGCCACGGTTTACCATTAGTCAGAGCCTACTAAAACGGTGTACATGTTGGTTGACATTTTATAAACCACAAGGCTACAGCTACCAAAAAAAAAACTTTAACTAGTTAACAATGCGTCATTTTGTGTGCGTGTGTGTGTGTGTGGTGGTTGGGGGGGGGGGTTGGGACGAAGCAAACTACTGTTGTTTCCATCAGCCACTGGGTGTATAGTGTATAGTAACATCTCACTATACTATTTGTAGGGTTGAAAATAATCAAAGATGTTTGAAAATGAACAAAGACATTTGCTTTACTGTTTTCAACCCCCCTTTTCTAATCACAAAGGCCATTTGTAATTCCTAAAGGCGCAGAGGTGCTCATAATGGTCAAGATGTGTTTACATCGAGTCTCTACGAATTATCACACCTTTAGTTGTAATCTTCTGATTGGTCAGTTTGAATGTCTCATATTTGGGTTTCAGTCACATGGTCAAGGAAGGGATAAAAGAAGTCCTAAATGTTGCTCTTTCTCTTCTTTTCCTCTCAGTCTCTTTCTTGGTGCACTCTTTATTTACTGGTGCACTCTTTTCTTTATCTCTTTCTTCCTATTCTTCTCTCTCTCTCTCTCTCTCTCTCTCTCTCTCTCTCTCTCTCTCTCTCTCTCTCTCTCTCTCTCTCTCTCTCTCTCTCTCTCTCTCTCTCTCTCAACCTCAGGTAACATTTGACATATATACTGGCTACGATTAATGGTTAAGTTTTATCATCTCATAGTCTCATACATCTATTTTGTTACTATTTTAAGTGTATTTTTAAGATATTGTCATTATACCCTTTCAAATACAAATGGTGTGCTAACTAGTTATGGTTTGGTAACATTAATGTGCTACTTATTGCAATACAATATTGTCACACTATAGCAATGCTCTCCAACATATTTTGCTATTGTAACTGCTCTTATTTGCATCATTGGTTAATAGAAAATACATTTTCATTTTTCTACCATCTTGCTGATAATGTGTCTTCAATCATTCTGCAGTCCTGCAACCCATGTAGGAAAACCACCTGTATACATATTATTGCCGGGCTGTTTTTTGAGAAAACACTTTGGATTTGTTGCAGCCCCACCTCTAGCATAATTGTTAAAGAGTCTGCTCTCAGGATGTTGGTTCACCACATGTCAGATCAGGAGGCTGGGCTGAATGTGAATTAGACAGAAAATGACTTCCCACCTTTAACTTTTTAAAACTGTCCGATATAACAACTTCTGTCAGGTATAACAACTGTCAATATTTATTTTTTTGTTTAAAACTTAAGAAATATGCTGTAGAAGACATTCTATTTGTGCTGTAAATGTGCTGAAAGTGCATTCAGCTTCAGTACACTACAGTCCATCATTGTTTAAAATACATATGAGAAAAATATGAATCTCTCTGTGAACCCAAGTATCATATTTTTGAAACGTTCCTCAAGTCCTGCCCCTCTATCTGTTGTTGATGTGTACACATTTTAGAGAGGTACTATTTAGGTTCCTCTTTTTTCAAACTAAAAGTATTTCATTGATAGAAATGTTTGATGTGATATTTGTTTGTGATTTTTGTGTGAAACCATTTTGAATGCATATCATAATCCAGCAGGGCTGAGGAGGAAAAAAGGAAGTTCACATAACACTGCATTCATCAATATTTTTTGAACAATAGTGCAAACCACACCCACAATGCTTAAAACAGAAACCAGAACAATAACAGAACTTCAGAACTGGTAAGTATTGATAATTTAAAAATATAATGTAATAATAAATTAGCCACAGGTGCCTTCTAGAGGTTAAAAATGTCTTCATGTAAAATTAAAATAACAAACAAAAGATGGATCCATTTTACAACTAGTTTTTTGTTATATACTGCAGGCTCACTATCTGCCTCTCAGACAACACACAACGCTTGGATAAGCACACACTTGCAAGGTTCACTGAACATCTTTTTATTACAATTCAAAAAAGGAAATAGGTTATTCAAAATATCAAACATTTGATAAGTTTTATAGGTGAAAAGGAAGTAGACAAGACGTCATGATTTCCTGTCAGGTTTTCATCAATTTAAAAGTGGTTATAACAGGAAGCTTTTCTTTTTGCAGAGACTCACGCAAGATCTGTGTTCACTGAGGCTTTACTTTGACTGCAGCTGCAAATGGAAACATTTAAAAAAATCCTTTTGACAGGTAAGGTACCTTTATTAATATTAATTATATTTGAAAGCAATAAAACTAGGAAATCACTATACTGTAACCTAGCGTTTCTCTGAATCTATTTTAAATTATAGTGGCAGTCTGTGTGCAAGTAACGTCTCCAGAGAGCACCGGAGGTAGGATTTATATATACTTATATAACAATATATACATATAACAAACCAGAAACGACTTATAGTATATATGTATGTATGTGTATATATATATATATATATATATATATATATATATATATATATATACATACACACTATATGTTGTTTCTGGTTTGTTCTATGAATTTTTAAGGTCTATATCATTTAACGGTTTTATTCTTGAGTTACACAACCGTATTAAAAAGTCTTGGTATTTAGCCACTCTAACCTAAGGATTATTCATCTGCTAGACCCTCCGATTCAGATTCCCAAGCCCAACATTTCTCAGAATCCAACTCACAAGGTGCTGTACAGCACAGAGACGGTCACTCTGCACTGTAAGGTCCCTCAAGGAGCATCTGAGTTACAATATGACTGGTACAAGGACTTCACTAAGCTCAAAACCGACCATCAGTCCAGCATCGATGTGACAGATGGTGGAATATATGAATGCATGGCAAAAAATGGATATTCTGAGTCTGAAAAAAGTGATAACTACACCGTAACTCTACAAGGTGAATGGATATCATAATATATATATACATATATAGATATATAAATTCAGTAATTGTATTTTGGTTACACTTAATGCAGATGGTTCACTTCAGACATTCTATTAGTTAGTAGTAATACTAGTAGTAACTTTGCAGCTACATGTCAACTAGCAGTCATTAGAGTATTAGTAGACTGTTAGGTTAGTGTTGTGTTTTAGAGTTAGTAGAATAAGTATACGTGTCAAGCTGAGCTGAAGGACAGGACGGTGAAAAAAGCAAAAAGCAAAACGCATTTGTTAACAGTTCATGGTAAGTTGTGTCACAGAAAAATCTGTTGTCAGTTTAGCTAAAAGTAGCATGTCCTGACTAAATTATATTAACTTATATTTATAATTATATTATAATATTTAGTTAAATTGTGAAATAAAGCCATATGTATTATTTTAGAACACAGCTCTTTATTGTTGGGTACAATATGTCACAAAAAATTACAATATTGTGGTATTTATCTGCAGAGCCGCCTCAACCAAAACTATCAATACATTCTCAATGGAAAACATTTTACCCAAATGAAAAAGTGACTCTGAAGTGTTCAATTGATGGAGACTCAAATGAATGGACCTATGAATGGTTTAGAAACGGAGAACAGCTTTCAGATAACAAGGACATTTCCTTTACTGGAAACACACTCTCAATCAGCTCAGCAAAAGCGAGTCATTCAGGACAGTATACCTGCAGAGGAAAACATCTGACGAGAACGCCAGTGACTACAAGACAAGCAGAAGCTTTGCAACTTCATATTCATGGTAAAACTACTTATGATGTTTTATAATTAATAGATATGAATGAAATTGGCAGGCACCCAAAGGATTTCAATGAAGAAGATGTTTATATTTTATGCTGTTTTTCATTTGCATTGGCTTGTATCAGTGTTCATGTCAGCATATACAGTTTTCTGTCTGCTCTTCTTGACAGTGGCCAGACACTATTAGCAGTATGAGTCAGTTCATTTAGTCTTGGATTATGAAGAATAACAAGCAACAATAACAATAATAACTATAATAACAAGAACTCAAAGTAGTTATTGTTTGAAAAAGTGCATTATTACTAATTCTACCCCTGTGATTCTTAGATAACACACCAAAACCAGACATCAGGAAAGATCAGTGGTTTAAGCCTTTCTACACTGGGGAGAAAATCCAGCTTGGTTGTAACATGCCTGGTGATGGATGGACTTACAACTGGTACAATGGCGAAAAGCAAACAGAACCTCGGATCACAGATCTAACCTTTACTATCAACTCAGCATCTCTCTCTGACACTGGTGTCTATCACTGCACAGCAAAGAGAGGAGACTTCTCAGTGGATAGTGAGACTCTACAAGTGCGAGTTCAAGGTGGGTCCATAATTTACCTCTTAATAGTCATTTCTATTGTGGAATATTCATCCCATTGTTCATGCATTGAGTTTACAATGCCTAAGTAAAGTTCCCAGGAAATGTACGGACTGATTAAATGTAGACCCGCTTTGGAAGCGTGTAAATGCGTGTAAACCAAATGTGTAAATGTAAATTAAATGACATGGAGTCAAGCTCATTAAAAAGGTATTTTAGACTAATTGATTTCATAAAAAAGAAACTGTTAAGCTATACCAATATTAACTTTGACACTAATTAGACTTAGTGCTAGCTTTAGACTCTGTATGAAAACATTTAAGTTACAGTTTGGTTTGTTTTCCTCTCTCCCTTTAGATCTGCCTTTAGCACAAGTTCAGTCAGACTGGACAGAAGCGTTTCCTGATGAAAAAGTGTCGTTGCAGTGTGTAATTCCTGAAACCCAAAACTGGAACTATTTGTGGTTCAAGGGCTCAGAGCAAATCGTCTCCAGTGATGAAACAAGCATAAAAGACAACTCTCTCACGCTCTCAGTGAAGTCCAGTCATGCAGGGGAGTATACGTGTCAAGCTGAGCTGAAGGACAGGACGGTGAAAACAGCAAAAAGCAAAATGTATTCGTTAACAGTTCATGGTATGTTTTTGGTCAGAAAAATCTGTTGTCAATTTAGCTAAAAGCAGCATGTCCTGACTAAATTAAAATCTGTTACATTGTGCAATACAGCCATTTTTTACAATGTCTTATTTCAGAACACAGCTCTTTATTTTTGCATAATTCATAGCTTCATGCTTTTTATATAATGTCAGCGTATCTTGTATATCTTGCAATTATTTAATATGAGTTTGGGGCTGTTTATTGCCAGCCTCAATTTAGGAAAATGTCCAAGGGGCTTCATTTAAAATTATAATAAATGCATAAATATACATTTATTTGTTGTCTTTAAATAATTGTATAGTTATAAAGGATAAATATAAAATATAATATACATTATATTCTATGTATAAAAACAATTATGCATTCTTTTATAAATAAATTATTATTAATTTCTTTTTTTATAATTCTAAAGGATCAAAGCCAACTGTCGTTTTTAAGCAAGATCCATCATACCAAGAAATCTACACTGGGGAACAAGTCAAACTCACTTGTAGCATAAAACAGAAGACATCAAAATGGGAATATAAGTGGCAAAAAGATTCAGTGCAAGTGAACAATCACACTTACACTATCTTAAATCCTACACTTGATCACAATGGGAAATACACTTGTACCATATCAAGGAGAGAGATGACATTTGCAAATTCCACAAAATTGAATATAAGAGGTAAGATTCATCTGTTTTAAACATCAAGGCATAATACAGTATGTAAAAAAAATCTCCAGTTCTCTTACATTATCGTGGTGTTTATCTGTGCAGAGCCGCCTCAACCAAAACTGTCAATACTTTCTCAATGGAAAACATTTTACCCAAATGAAAAAGTGACTCTGAAGTGTTCAATTGATGGAGACTCAAATGAATGGACCTATGAATGGTTTAGAAACGGAGATCAGCTTTCAGATAACAAGGACATTTCCTTTACTGGAAACACACTCTCAATCAGCTCAGCAAAAGCGAGTCATTCAGGACAGTATACCTGCAGAGGAAAACATCTGACGAGAACGCCAGTGACTACAAGACAAGCAGAAGCTTTGCAACTTCATATTCATGGTAAAACTACTTATGATATTTTATAATTAATAGATATGAACGAAATTGGCAGGCACCCAAAGGATTTCAATGAAGAAGATGTTTATATTTTATGCTGTTTTTCATTTGCATTGGCTTGTATCAGTGTTCATGTCAGCATATACAGTTTTCTGTCTGCTCTTCTTGACAGTGGCCAGACACTATTAGCAGTATGAGTCAGTTCATTTAGTCTTGGATTATGAAGAATAACAAGCATATGCAACTTAAACCAGTAATTGTTTGAAAAAGTTTATTATTACTAATTCTACCCCTGTGATTCTTAGATAACACACCAAAACCAGACATCAGGAAAGATCAGTGGTTTAAGCCTTTCTACACTGGGGAGAAAATCCAGCTTGGTTGTAACATGTCTGGTGATGGATGGACTTACAACTGGTACAATGGCAAAAAGCAAACAGAACCTCGGATCACAGATCTAACCTTTACTATCAACTCAGCATCTCTCTCTGACACTGGTGTCTATCACTGCACAGCAAAGAGAGGAGACTTCTCAGTGGATAGTGAGACTCTACAAGTGCACGTTCAAGGTGGGTCCATAATTTACCTCTTAATAGTCATTTCTATTGTGGAATATTACAATGCTTTAGTAAACTTCTCAGGTAATGTACGGACTGATTAAATGTAGACCCGCTTTGGAAGCGTCCGCCAAATGTGTTAATTTAAATGAAATGACATGGAGTCAAGCTCATTAAAAAGGTATTTTAGACTAATTGATTTCATAAAAAAGAAACTGTTAAGCTATACCAATATTAACTTTGACACTAATTAGACTTAGTGCTAGCTTTAGACTCTGTATGAACACATTTAAGTTACAGTTTGGTTTGTTTTCCTCTCTCCCTTTAGATCTGCCTTTAGCACAAGTTCAGTCAGACTGGACAGAAGCGTTTCCTGATGAAAAAGTGTCGTTGCAGTGTGTAATTCCTGAAACCCAAAACTGGAACTATCTGTGGTTCAAGGGCTCAGAGCAAATCGTCTCCAGTGATGAAACAAGCATAAAAGACAACTCTCTCACTCTCTCAGTGAAGTCCAGTCATGCAGGGGAGTATACGTGTCAAGCTGAGCTGAAGGACAGGACGGTGAAAACAGCAAAAAGCAAAATTTATTCGTTAACAGTTCATGGTATGTTTTGTCACAGAAAAATCTGTTGTCAGTTTAGCTAAAAGCAGCATGTCCTGACTAAATTAGAATCTGTTACATTGTGCAATACAGCCATTTTTACAATGTCATTTTTCAGAACACAGCTCTTTATTTT
The DNA here is from genome assembly GCF_051911475.1 of Siphateles boraxobius. Classification (NCBI taxonomy): domain Eukaryota; kingdom Metazoa; phylum Chordata; class Actinopteri; order Cypriniformes; family Leuciscidae; genus Siphateles; species Siphateles boraxobius. The sequence continues at coordinate 3,108,268 of NW_027509142.1, forward strand.
TGCATAATTCATAGCTTCATGCTTTTTATATAATCTCAGCGTATATATATATATATATATATATATATATATATATATATATATATATATATATATAAAAAAATTGCAAGATATACAATATACAATATATATATATATATATATATATATATATATATATATATATATATATATATATATATATATATATATATATATATATATATATATATATATATATTGTATATCTTGCAATTATTTAATATGAGTTTGGTGCTGTTTATTGCCAGCCTCAATTTAGGAAAATGTCCAAGGGGCTTCATTTAAAATTATAATAAATGCATACATATACATTTATTGTTTTATTTTAAATAATTTTATAGTTATAAAAGATAATTATAAAATATAATATACATTATGTTCTATGTATAAAAACAATTATGCATTATTTTATAAATAAATTATTATTAATTTCTTTTTTTATAATTCTAAAGGATCAAAGCCAACTGTCGTTTTTAAGCAAGATCCATCATACCAAGAAATCTACACTGGGGAACAAGTCAAACTCACTTGTAGCATAAAACAGAAGACATCAAAATGGGAATATAAGTGGCAAAAAGATTCAGTGCAAGTGAACAATCACACTTACACTATCTTAAATCCTACACTTGATCACAATGGGAAATACACTTGTACCATATCAAGGAGAGAGATGACATTTGCAAATTCCACAAAATTGAATATAAGAGGTAAGATTCATCTGTTTTAAACATCAAGGCATAATACAGTATGTAAAAAAAATCTCCAGTTCTCTTACATTATCGTGGTGTTTATCTGTGCAGAGCCGCCTCAACCAAAACTGTCAATACTTTCTCAATGGAAAACATTTTACCCAAATGAAAAAGTGACTCTGAAGTGTTCAATTGATGGAGACTCAAATGAATGGACCTATGAATGGTTTAGAAACGGAGATCAGCTTTCAGGTAACAAGGACATTTCCTTTACTGGAAACACACTCTCAATCAGCTCAGCAAAAGCGAGTCATTCAGGACAGTATACCTGCAGAGGAAAACATCTGACGAGAACGCCAGTGACTACAAGACAAGCAGAAGCTTTGCAACTTCATATTCATGGCAAGTAAAACTGCTTCAGAAAATATCATGTTCTATGACTGATATATGTGGGAAAAAAGAGAGACTGACACCCAAAATGTTCAGTGAAGAAGCGGTTTATATTTTAAGATGTTTTTGATTTGGATTAGCCTGTATTAATTGTACACTGGTACTGATATCAGAATTTGCTGTTTCCTGTCTACTCTTGACAACAGGGTTCAGAGGTCAGACACTATTAGCAGTGTCCAAATTTGTAAATAGCATCTCAATGGAAAAAAAAACAAACATGGAAATGAACATGAAAAAGTCATAGATTAACAAAAGAATTCCATTAGTGACAGTCAGGTGCCTTAAAGAGGTCAATGAGGATTTTGTTAGGCTTTCTATTCACTCAAACAATAATTTAGGTCTATGGATAACACAGTTTTAACACAAACTAACTTAATGTGATGCATGTGTCAGTTATACATGAATGAAACAATAAATAATGAGATTTGTGCAATAGTTCTAATCAACCAAATGTTTAAAATACATAACCAGATTTATATATTTATCATTGATTCGAACCCTGTTTATACTCATGACATTTATTTTTATACAATTTATACAGAATTTTAATTAAAGGGATAGTTCACCCAAACATGAAAATGATGTAATTAATTACTCACCCTCATGTCGTTTTAAACTGTAAGACTTCCGTTCATTTTGTCAATGTAAAGACATCATTAAAATAATCCATGTGACTCCAGTGGTTTAAACTATTTTTTTTTTAAGCGTGGCAAGTTTAAAAACAAGTGATGCAAAAACAACAACATAATTTACCACTTTATTTATGAAATATTAATCTCCAGCATGTTCACGCAAGAGCCTGTTCTTGTCAACATAAGCATGCATCGTAGTGAAGGCTTGCACCGCTTATAAAATTGAGGTTAAATTGAGTTACATGGATTATTTTAATGATGTCTTCACTAAGTGTCTGGACCTTGAATGTGGTAGTTGCATAGCTGTCAATGGAGGGACAAAAATATAAAATTTAAATATATTTTAATTTGTGTTCTTAACGAAACGTTAAGTACACAATGAAAGTCTGAATGAAACGATGAATGAAAGTCTTACAGGTTTGGAACGACATAAGGGTGAGTACATAATGATATAATTTTCATTTTTGTATGAACTATCCCTTTAATTTATTATATGTACTATAAATAAATAAACTTATTTACTGTTGCACCTTTGTATTTTAGAGGGGAAAGTGAATTTCAGCTGGAAATTCAGTTAATATTCTCAGATCACCTAGAATAACAAACATACTTAAGGCAGTTATCGTTTGAAGGTTGTCCATTTTTTTTATTTTTAAACCTCTGTTGCTCCTAGATAACACACCAAAACCAGACATCAGAAAAGATCAGTGGTTTGATTTCTTCTACACTGAGGAGAAAGTCCAGATTGGTTGTAACATGTCTGGTGATGGTTGGAAGTATGGCTGGTATAAAGGCTCAAATCTCTTGATCTCAAATCCAAATCACACCATCAACTCAGCATCTCTCTCTGACACTGGTGTCTATCACTGCACAGCAAAGAGAGGAGACTTCTCAGTGAACAGTGAGTCTCTTCAAGTACAAGTTGAAGGTAAGTTAGTCTCTTGTGCCCATGTAAACTGCCTCTTGTGGCCATTTATTGTATAGAAATAACCATGGCAAAGCACTGAATGAAATGAAAATATGAAGTTAGTGTTATATAGTTCAACCCAAAACGTGAAAATTCTATCAGCATTTACTCACCCTCATGTTGTTCCTCTACGACTGACTTTCTTTTGTGGAAAAAAGATATTTTGAAGAATGTACTTATTTTTGTCCAAATGAAAGTCAATGCGGTCTAATGTTGTTTTGGACCGCACTGACTTTCCAAATATCTTCTTTTATGTTCCACAGTAGAAATAAAGGTTCGGATGGATATTATGTTGAGTTAATGAGGACAGAATCTTCATTTCTGGGTGAACTATCCCTATTAGTGTAGTTTATTGCATGATGTGCTTTGAACATACTGTACATGGTATGAATTAAGTATTGATTTCGCAAGTAAGTGCATTTTAAATACAGTAGTTACTAAAACTAGTATCACTGCTGTTTGCGTCTATCCTCAAGCTCATGTTAAGCTAGCCATGGCAAAGCTACAGGATGCCATTTGCAACAGAACTGTTAACAGTTACAGCATACTAGGTGGGAACGGTTAGACATAGACCACTACACCACCACAGTCCTGTCTTACATCAATTTCTGCACGGACATTGTAACCTCGTAAAAACAATTCAGAGGATACCCCCAATCAAAAGCATTGGTTCCACAACAGAGTGCGGGATCTGCTCAGAGTCCAGGACACAGCGCCTAGCTCACGAGACAGGGAGGAGTATGGGAAGGCTAGGGCCAACCTTCACAAAGGCATCATATCAGCAAAGCGGGAGTACAAGCAACGCATTGAGGACAACTTCAACGAAAATAACCCCCGCTCGATGTGGCATCGTGTAAAGAACAGCACTGACTATAAGCGGAGCAACAGTCATCCCACCTCCACTGACCCCTCCCTCCCTGATTTGAGAATAGCTCCAGCTTTAACAGGAGGGCAGATCCAGACAACAGCTTTCCAGAGAGCGACCAGCCACTTACTTTCCAGGACTATCAGGTAAAGAGAGCACTATCTAACATCAACTGCAATAAAGCAATGGGGCCAAATGGCATTTCAGGACGAGGACTGAAGGCATGTGCTGATCAGCTCACTGCTGTATTCACACACATCTTTAACCTGTCATTACAGCAAGCCACTTTTCCCACCTGTCAGAAAACTGCCACTACAATCCCCACACTCAAAACCTCAGCCATTACCAGCATGAATGATTACCGGCCAATTTCTCTCTTACCCCGTGATTATGAAATGCTTTGAGAGACTGTTTTTGTCCCAACTTAAAGTATAAATCCCTCCTGACCTCTACAAACACCAGTTCGCATATAGAATCAACAGATCCACAGACAACGCTATTTTAATTGCACTGCTCGCAGCTCTTACACACTAGGAAAACCCCAACAGTTACATCAGGTTGGTGTTTTTGGATTATAATTCTGCATTCAACACCTTAAATCCAATAAAACTGGTCAACAAACTGCAAACACTGGGTCTGGGAGCCCTTCTCTGCCACTGGATTAAAATAGACCCCAACACATCAGGTTTGGCCACCACTGCTCTTCAGCCATCACTGTCAGCACAGGGGTCTCCCAAGGCTGTGTTCTTAGTCCACCACTCTACTCTCTATTCACACACGACTACACCTCCCACTATTCCAATACCCTTATTAAATTGGCAGATGACACAACCAAAGTGGGACTCATAACCGGCAAAAATGAAACTGCCTTCAGAGAGGAGGTCCAGACATTACCTACAAGGACAACAACCTCATCCTTAACACAAAAAATTCTGGGAGTGTACATTACTGAGGAAACCACCTGCATCAATTAAGAAAGCCTGAGGACGAACAAACATGCAGCAGGAGCCCTCACACCCCGGAAACCCCTTTTTCACAACCCTTCCCTGAACATGCACTAACAGGCTACGGAACAGCTTTTTTTCCCCAGAGCTGTTACCACATCAACAACACCAACACTCAGCTCCCTTATACACATGCACACACGCACATAGCACACACACAACACACATATACGCAGATAAAGCTGTAACCCCGGGCTTAATACAAAAACTGACTCTGTGCACCAAAGGCCTCGATCTGTGCAATAGTTTTTGTGTTTCATTGCCCCCCTATATTTTTATAGTTTTATATTTGTTTTGAGTTTTTATTCATAATTTGGGTCAAATGTATTTTAATGTAAAAAAAATATTTAGATTTTTTTTAATAAGGGCATATCGGATTGCTCCAACAGAATTTCATTATATAAACATATGCAAAGGCAATAAAGTAAATAAAGTTTTTAAAAAAGGCTCAGTATGACATATTTTATAAAAAAGTATTTCTAAAACAACATTTTGTTTTGTTCTAAGCACGTCCACCTGCATTTCTGAATCTGGAGACTGAATTGAGCGACATCATGTCTGGGAATATCCTGACTCTCAGGTGTAACGTCTCAGACGGCAGACAGTGGAGCTACGCCTGGTTCGAGAACGAACAGAAGCTCAATGGGTCGTCAGATATGTTCAAAGTGACAGCAACTGAAGAAACCATTAAAAGTGAATTCAAGTGCAAGGGAATAAGGACAGAGAGACCACTGTACTCTGCTCTGAGTGACGGCTTCACGGCCAATAATATTAGTGAGTATGAAAATATTTATTTTTAAACTTCTTTCCTACAATGTATAGATGTGAATGATTTGCGAATTGGAACAATGTCAAGTTATTTTCAAGATCATACATTAGATTAAAAATGAGGGGGGAAAACAGTGAGATAAGTATTCTGTTACCATGACAGACATTAAACTTGATTAACTTTATCATTTCTCTCATAATTACAGTATTAAAAAGAAAAATTCTGCTGGCCATCTCAGGATGTGTCATCTGCTGTATTGTATTCATGATCATTGGATGCCTCGTTCTAAGAATCACCCGTAAACCAGGTACCAACAGAAAACAATTAATATACTTCTGAAAATCAGCATCTTAATAAAGGATACTGGTCTCAACATTAAAAAACAAGCAGTGTCTATTAACACCAAACACCAACAACCATCCTTGTGTCGCCCATTGATCAGACTTACTTCTAATAATGCAGTACAATTTCTTTGAAGAGTATGTATCGATGGATGAAGTGTAGACTGGATTTGTTGATATATACAGTTGGTGTAAACAGTGTGTACTATTATTTACACTTAGTGTATATGCTATTTACCCTCTAGTGCGCTTAGTGTAAATAACTGCTGCCTAAAAATATTAAATGGCTATTCAACACATAAGCCATTGACTTGGATTCAGCCATTTTGAGTTTGTTTTCATAATCTACCATTCAGAAGTTTGTGTTTGGCAAGATTTTTAAATGTTTTTGAAAGAAGTCTCTCATGCTCACCAAGACTGCAGGTGCATCCCACTTTGCATACTTATGCACTATTCTATGCATTTTGGTAGAATAAATAGAGTTGTGTGTTCACACTGAAATGTATCAACAAAACAGTAAAAATTGTAACATCTAGCTTCTCTGTTTTTAATTATATTAGTAACATTTTACATTTAATTACTTCTTACAAAACTTTTGTTTCTTATTATCTTTAGAGAAAAAGGAAACAGCACCAGAGGACTTGTTTTTCTCAATGGCAGACTCCAAGAACCGTAAGTTATGGGGACCAAATGTCACCACAAGTAAAGTAATACCAGACATTTCTGACCTTTTTGGCACATCTTTTGGTCCCTAAATCATTATGTATATGGAAAGTCACCATAAAACATGAAAACATAACGCGTGTTTGTGTCTGCGTGTGCGTGCCTGTGCGTGTGTGTGCGCGTGTGAGTGCGTGTGAGAGTGAAATGTATCCACATTTACATTTTTATGGGTCTTTAATCACTCTGCAGAAACGGCTTCACCCTTGGAGAAGTACATGGACAACAGTCCCATAGAGATGGAAGGTATGCGCCTTTAACTGTGTCTGGCTGACATAATCAAAAACACAGTCATGTACTCATTAATTTTAACAAATGATACTAGTTCATATCCCAAGCCTTTGTGATAATATTATATTACTTAAGTAAAGTTTTGCATGAATTTGCCTGCATTACAAGCCAGGATTTTTAAACTAAATCACTACATTCTTTCTAATATCATTCAGAATGTGAGGAAAAAGAAGAACTGCTCACTGATCGTGTTTCAGACGATCATTTGGATGGTGAGATTAAAGGTAAGAATGTCTATCATAACATAAAATAACATAAATATATCCTTTCAATTCACTCTAAAAAGTAATTCAGTGGACCTTAAAAGTAATAATAATAATAATAATAATAATTTATTGATTTAGTCAAACATTTTAAGTTCTGTTGACATAATAATGTTGATCATTACATTAACTTCATATTGTGTGTAATTTAAACTTCTGCGTTTCTCAAGTAGTTGGGGCAACTTAATTTTTTTGTGTAATCAACTTTAAGTTTCTCAACATAATTTTGTAACTCAAAAAGAGTCTTGCAAACTTCTGCATCAATTTGTTGTTGTTGAGCCAACACATTTTTTTAAAGAGTGTAATGAACACTCTGAAAAATAAAGGTTCCAAAGGAAGCTTTTTCACAGAGATGAAGAATTACTAGTGATTAGATCTTAAAAGATCCATTTTTGCACTATAAAGAACCTTCAGTGCAATGAAAAGGTTCCACTGATGTTTAAAAGTTATCCATGGAACCATCAATGCCAATAAATAACATTTATTTTTAATAGTGTACACAAAATACAGGAGTATAATAATGTTTCTGAAGAATAATTGCACAATCTGAGAAATCAGTTATCACAAATGACTCTCACAATTGTTCTCTTGAAGATGAAGTCACACCAGCGGCAGAAGCTAATGGCCTGACATCATTTAAAGGTATAGTTAAATTACACTATTTTAAAGGCGTTTTGTGCTTTTTATTACTGGGTCTTAAAAGTCATAGATGAACAATTTCAGACACTAGATAAACAAATTCAAGTATGATAAACCCATACAACCCTGATGTTTAACTTATTGTCATGATTCTGCCTCTCCAGGACTTTGAACCATTATGTCAGCAATCAACATCCCAATGGAGTTTCTATATTTGCACTGAGGCAGCTAAATGGCATATGCTTACATTAAAAAAGATTGCATTAGCATGGCGTTTTGTCTAGTAGCTGCTGCACTTTTGTATACTTTTAAAGGCTGATAAACCAGCTTGTTTAACGCTTGAGAAAATGTAGAATTGAACAGCAGTGTTATGGACAGCATTGCTGACTTGAAATGAAGACAGTGATTGTAGGCGAGAAAAATAACAGACAGCAAGAAATGACAATTATTAGAAGAAATCGAATTTATATCTGTACCTAGTTTGATTCATTTGTTACTTGCAAATATAAATATTACAATACGACACCATAGATTTTTTTTTTATTGTAATACATCTAATGGATTATTTTGCTGAAATGTTTTTGCATATTGAACAAAATCTTTTTTTTCTACTGTATGAGTGCCACCTACTTAAAAATAATTATGTAGTTTATGCACATTTAATTTGAGAAATTGTTTTTGTGTGTGTTTATGTTTTGTGTTTGGTTCTGGATTTTTACATTTAAATAAACATGTAAGACTGACGTAAAGTTATATCATCCGATCAACTGGTTTTCAAAAGCCAAATACACACATTTTCTGTTTACTGAGGTCAAAACTATTAGAATTGTATAATGATACTAACCAAACACATTCACAATCTGCTTGATGACAACAAAATGCAGTTACAGAAATAATAATAATAATAACATAAGTTCTAATTAACACTCAGATTCTATCTATGGTGAGGAAATGACAGAACATTTCATTTACACAAAACTGACAGTGATGAGGTTCAAGGTTGGAAGGAAGAAAACAGGGTCGGTGGTACTGGGACTCATTTGTTTTTATTAAGATAACTTAAAAATAACAACAAACAAAAGGCGCGCCCACAGCGCATTCACCGTAGACTCGATACAGCACAGACAGTAGTACACAAAACAGACTCTGTCTCTCTTTCCAATAGTTATCCTCAGGATACTCTTTCCCCCAGGGATCTCACACGAGTCCTCTGTACTTCTTCTTCTTCTTCTTCTCCTTTTCTTGATTAATGATGGATTGCAACCAACTTTTAAGTGCATACCGCCACCTACTGTACAGGAGTGTGTAACATCATGCTATTTTAATTGTTCTCATATTCTACCCATCAACCCTGTGGCTTTAAGAAATTTAAAAAGTGCAGTTCTGGTGATTATTATCCCTTTTCCCTCTCCTTCTTTTCCAAGTATCCCCATCAGATTCCACTCCCATCCTGCTTCCTGAACCCCATCTTGAAACACCCGTCTTTCCACTTGCACTGAAAAAACTGAAATACATCAGGCTACATACAAAAAACACCAACCTGTAAGTTATTTATAAAACAATTTAGGAGCACGTGGAATAAAAGAAAGTTCATGTCTTTTTGATTTACTCCTGGGCACAACAAATTCCCAACGCTGCCATTGTAGGTAAGTTGGTGTTGGAGCCACAGACATGAGACAATGCAGTGGTCTGGAATATCAGCATTTAGCCAGGTCTCTGATACAGCAATAACTGCCGAGTTATTATTCATAGCTATACTGTGCAGCTCATCACAATTGTAGCGTAAGGAGCGCACATTAGCAAGTAGAAAACCAGGCATAGTTGGCATTAATTTATGTAGGTTTGACCTAATATGAATTAGGTTCTTAGGATGGTAGCAACAGTCAGAAGTAAACAGACTTACCTCAGTTAGCTTACTCTTAACATCCACTGTAGTCCCAGAGAAAGAAGGATGATTTCCAACAACTGTACATATTGAGGGAATGTAATTTTTTCCAGCTTTCTTACCCCTTGGGCGAGATCTAAGTCGTAGAATCCCAGTTTGCTGCAGGATGGTTTTAACTTCAGGAGCCAAAGGAGAAAGACAGGGACAGTTACTTGAATGGTTGCATTGGAAATTTTCATCCATCCAGTTGTAGACGAGTAGGCCGCATTTTCCTAGAATCCATCAAATATCTCCTAGAAATGGATGGAATTATATGTCCTGATTCCCAATTTAGGAATAAAATCACACCATTAAGTGATCGGTTCGTGCATTTCCAGACAATATTAAGTTAACATTGTTTAAAAAGCTAAAAAAGGCAGGTTGTTGAGCAGCTCAAAATTCATGCGGCTGCCCTTAAAAGCGCCACCTAGTGTTAGTTACTGACATGTTAGTAGAACATGACATGTTCAGCATTTTCATTAACCCCATAGTTTTCACAGTATTCACTATTAGTGATGGGCAGATCGAGGCTTCGTGAAGCAATGAAACAGTTGAACCAAATGGTCCATATTGTTTCGAGGCTTCGAATCAATCCGACACCCGTCTCAACGGTGACACCTAGTGGTCACTTGCAGGTGTTGATCTGAAACAACCTTGACGAGCAATGAAAATGTAGCGAAGAACTACCTGAAGCTGCTAGGGCTAGTTGGATCGCAGTGAACCAGGTGTGTCGGTCAGAACACCACAGAGTGAAGTATCAGTTTGAACTGGATTTATTCTCACTGGTATGCAGAATTAGCATGAGAGGAGGAGACAGCCTTTACATAAACTTTAACAAGCTATGAAAACTTGAGATCAATAGTGCAGTAGACTGATGAGAGCAGCCTCCAGAGGGAATGGAGTTCCTTAACTGTGTTTGAGCATGAAGACGATTGCTGTTGCACATGCAAGGCTTGGTGGACAATGACAAGATGTGAGCATGTTAAGCACACCTAGCTGAGACCTGGAGTAGTCACTAGGCCCTGCTTCAACTGACGTGGGTTTGGCTCATAAATGGGCTGAATAACCATTAGCTGGCATAGACATGTTTGGCGTGCTCGTAGTAAAGGATGTAGAGGCTTGAATGTGTGTGTGTGTGTGGTTTCTCTGCAACACACAAAAGCAATACTCAATAACAGCAACATCATTACAAATCATCATTCACATACTGACTATAGGCTGCTCCCCTCATAACAATGATACATAAACACTGGATATAACATCTTCCATCATATTTACTTTCACTATTTATCTACATTATTTACTATAACAGTCTAAACATTATAACTCTAAACTTGGAAGATCGACAGATAAGATATAAGAGCTGTTACGGATTAATCAACATCGTCAGAACTGTTAACTGCGTCATTACTGATAACGAGCATCAATCAGTGAACATTACGGAATAACACTCACTCTTTATAGGACGCACACCTAGACACAAGATACATCCACCTGAAAGGCAATAATGCTTCTGTAACGCGTCTTCAGCTGTTCGTGATTGCGGTGAACCTGATTACTAGCAGCGGCTGATGCAATCTGCCATTCGCACTGAGCGGAAGAGAAAGCTGCTCTTCCGGTCACTCCCTACAGAGTTCATAATAAGAGTCCCAACTAAATAGTGCTACATTGCTCTAGCATCATCTTATTATTAAGGGGCCTTTTGCACAGCCGCCCCCAAATTGCGTGCAATTTGCTCACGTAAAAGGCCCATCTTAAGTTTGGACCGTAGAGGGGCATTCCTCATCCTCCTCAGTATCTGGAATGACTGGAAGAGCAATAAGCCGGGCAACTGGCCGAGTATACACTTTGTCTTTGACTTGCACGTCCACGGATCGCACATGACCATCTGCACTCGGATGTACTTTAACTACTCTGCCAATTGGCCAAAGTGCCCTGGGGAACTGGGGGTCCATCAACAGGACCACTGAATCCACTGTCAGATCAGCTGGGACACCATGCCACTTCTGCCTGCATTGGAGGGTTGGCAGGTAGCACCTGATGAACCTTGACCAGAAGTGATCTGCTATAACTTGGCAGTGTCGCCATCTCCGCCGGCTTAGTCCCTCGCTCTTAGGGTAGACAACTGAAGGTAGTGCTCCATCAAGCCGCCCCATCAAGAGGACATTAGGAGTCACGGCATCCAAGTCAGCAACACTGGATGAGGTATAGCCCAAAGGTTTGGTATTCAGTATTGCCTCAACTTCCAGTAAGGTAGTATGTAGTACCTCCTCAAAGATAGGCTGAACTCCTAAGACCGTATACAGTGCAGCCTTAACTGACTTGATCTCCCTCTCCCAGGTTCCCCCGAAGTGAGGAGCTGCAGGTGGATTGAAGTGGAAGTCAATCTTCTGCTCGGAAAGGAGCCGTTGGAGGTCGGAAGACATGTTGTTAAAAGACTCACGGAGCTCCTTCTCTCCTGCCTTAAAGTTCGTACCCTGGTCGGAATAGAGTTCAGCTGGAGTGCCTCTACGAGCAATGAACCGCCTGAGACTCATCAGGAACGAGTCAGCGTCCATACTGTGTAGGATGTCTAGATGCACCGCCCTGGTGGTAAGACACTTATAGATAATGCCCCATCTCTTCTCTGAGCGTCGTCCTATTTTGACCTGGAAAGGTCCGAAGCAGTCGACGCCAGTGGAGTAGAACGGCGGTTTGTATAAGCGTAGACGTGCCACTGGTAGGTCGGCCATCCTCGGGACCAACGGCTTAGACTTCCATCTTCGACACTCCTTGCACTGGTGTTGCACCCTCCGAACTGCTTCCCTACCACGGAGAATCCAGAAGACCCGGCGCATCTCGGCGAATACTCGCTCAGGACCCGGATGACAAAGACGAGCATCGTAGTCCTGGATAAGGAGTTTTGTCGCTGGATGCAAGGGGTCCAGGACAACAGGATGTTTGAATGCAGGGTCTAACCATTCGGCACGTCGGAGTCTTCCTCCGACTCGTATGATTCCCTCGTCGGGGTCCAGCTCCGGGGACAGGGTTAGGAGACGACTACTTCGAAGTACCGCTTTCCCTGCCTTTAGGTGACGTAACTCCTCCGGAAAGCACTCAGCCTGAACTCTACGGAAGATAGTCATCTCTGCCTGCCGGTAGTTAGCCGCTATCAAGGGCTTATCTCGGTCTGCCGCCCCATGTACCTCCTGCGCCACGGACTCAACCATATCCTTCCAGGACTCGTATGACTGGCCCAGGTGGGTCTTCTGTCTGTCTGCTCTAGATATCACCCCACATGAAGCAGACTTCTTGTACTCCGTGATGTCCTCTTCTGGTGCCTTTCCAGGTGAGGGTGGCCATTCAGCAGGTCCCTTGTGAAGGAAGGATGGCCCTTGGCTCCAGCGGTTCGGCATAGCCAATTCTGCCAGGGTTTTCCCACGGGTCACATCATCTGCTGGGTTCTGCGCAGAATCAACATAGCGCCAGGTACTCCCTCCTGTCATCTCCTGGATCTCGGAGACTCGAGTACCCACGAACACCTTGAAGCGGCATGATTCTGACTGCAACCAGGTTAACACTGTTGTTGAATCACTCCAAAGGATTGTCTGATCCGTCTTCAAGGTCAGTTCTCTCTCGAGTGTCTTCGCCAATTGGGCAGCGGTCAAGGCACCACAGAGCTCTAGGCGCGGAATGGAATGCTGTCGCCGGGGTGCTACCCTGGATCTAGCCGCCAGGAATGCCAGGCAAACCTGTCCTTCAGTATCTTCTGTCCTCAGATAAGAGACTGCTCCGTAGGCCCTTTCAGAGGCGTCACTAAACACGTGGATCTGTCTGGAAGCAACCATCTGATCGGTTTGAGTCGAAGCATAGTGCCGGGATAATGAGACACGTGGCAGCAGGTGTAACTCTGATTCCCACTCCTTCCATGCTTTCTGCAGATCTTGAGGGATCAGTGGGTCATCCCAGTCACGTGGTTTGTCCCACATGTTCTGGACGATCATCTTTGCACGGGTCGTGTAAGGTGCAATAAATCCCAAGGGATCATATTGCCGGGCGAGCACCTTGTAAACATTCCTCATGGTAAGTGGTCCATACTCCAGAGGTCGGCTCTTGTAGCCCAAGGTGTCGGTCTCCCAATGCCAGCTGAGTCCGAGGGCTGGTTCTGAAAGTCCGAGTTCATCGTGCGAAAGCCATCTCTCCATGCTGTCGGACCTCGCCTCTGCAGGTAGGTGTCGGAGGACATCAGGTATGTTGCAGGCCCACTGTCTGATCTCAAACCCTCCAGATGCTAGCACTTCCCTGAGCCGGTCCACCAGTTCCTTAGCTTCCTCTGCTGTGTGCACACTCTGAAGACAGTTGTCCACGTAGAAACAGTGCTCCACTGAATGCCTGACTCTTTCTCCTGGACCCCCATGATCTCTCGCATGCATTTGGAGAGCGAAGGTGGCGCAGCACGGTGAACACGCAGTGCCAAATGGTAAGACCTGCCACTCGAAGACATCAGGGGGGGTTTCACTCTTCATGTCCCTCCAGATAAACCTGAGGAGCGACCGATCTTCTGGTAAGAGCTGAACCTGGTGGAACATGCCTTTGATGTCACCACTGACTGCTACTGCACGTTCCCTGAAGCGCAGTAAAACGCCCAGGAGAGAGGCTCCCAATGTCGGTCCAGAAAGGAGGGTATCATTGAGGCTACGACCTCGGAATTGGAAGGAGCAGTTAAACACCAAACGACTCTTTCCGTTATGGCTCACCAAATGGTGGGGTATATACCATGACTCATCTTTGGTTGAGGCTTCCCTTTGGTCAATCTTCTTGACTGCTCCTGTCTCCACCAACTTGTGGATCGCAGCACAATACTCAACGGCTCGTAGGGGGTCCCTGGCCAAGCGTCTCTCCAAACTTCTGAGGCTGGGTAGCACGGCTTCCTTGGGAGCTTGAAGAGGGGGAATGTCTCGTTTCCGTAGCAGAGGCGTGGCATATCGGTGGACGCCTGCGACCTGTACTCGCCTTGTCTTGACCTCTAGGAGCTTAACTGCTTCTTTATCCTGCTTCGACCTCATTGCCAGTTTAACGCTCTGGTATGGCTGTGTGTCCATCTTCCAAAGCTTCTCCACGTTCTGCATCAACTCCGTCATCTGGGGTGAGACACTAGTGAAGAGACACTGCTGGGTGCTCGGTGCCCATTGTGTAAGGTGTGCGGGTCCTTGAAGTGTCCATCCCAGTCTCGTGCGAATGGCGGCCGGACCTCCAGGAGGCCCCATCTTCACTGGCTCGATAGGGTTGAGTAGATGGGGGTAGTCAGCGCCAATTAACACGAGCGGCTTAATGTGATTGAATGCCTCAAGGGGAAGATCCGCCAGGTGCTTGTACTTCCTCTTCAAGCTTGCGATGGGGTATGAGTGGTCTGCTAGACCCAAGCGTTGAGAGGTGAAGGCCTCCACTATCCGGAATGTTCGCTTAGGATTGGTAGAGGATGAAATTTTAAATGAGACAGCAGCTCCCTTCAGGGTTTGAACTTCCTGCCTAATCGTGCGGAGAGCAAGGTCCTCAGGCTTCTTCTCCAAACCCAACTTATCAACAGCCTCGGGGAGGAGCATTGTGCGCTCAGAACCATCGTCCAGAACTGCATAAGTGTCTAATGTCCTGTCCCTGTTGCGCAGGAGAACTCTGACGACTTTCAGCAGAACACGAGAGTGGGCCGATGGTCTGTCCAGGTAGAGAACTTCTGTACTAGTGCTCACCAGACAGCTTTCAGCCTTCGGCGGCTCAGCCTTGGGGCGTGCGTTGGCATCATGCAAGACTCTCAGATGCTTCCCTTGACACACCTCGCAGAGTTTCTTGAGGTCACATTGCGCTGCCTGATGTGCTCTCCCGCATCTCCAACATCTCTTATTAACCCTGATCCACTCAACAACCTCCTCTTTGGTGAGTCTCTGAATGACTGGACAACTATTCAAGAAGTGCTCTGTGCCCTCACAGTATGGACAGTAGGGTTTGGATTTGCTCTTCCATTTCGGCGCAGATGAGTTCTGACCCTCTTGTCTCAATCTTCGGTTGGACGTATAGCTCTCTGCTCCGTGCAGCACCGTAGCTACTGGCTTGCTCCGTCGCTTCTCGGTTCGAGGTCCTGACAGCCCTTGGATACGGATGTCTGAAGGGTTGTCGTAACCTTGGCACCACGACTCGTATCGGAGCCACTCCGCCAGGTCGAGCAGCGTATGAGTATGTCCGGGACGATGGAACATCTCACGTCTGAAGTTCGCTCTCATCTCTGTCGGAAGCTTGGTGAGGAGTCGTGCCACATGTGAGCCACATTTCAGCTCGACTTCTCCATCTGGGCCCAGTGTCTGTAACATACCCACAAGTGACTGTACATGCAGGGAGAACCTCTCAAAGGCAGCTACATCTCCTCTTCGGATCTCAGATGAATCCATCACTGCAGCGATCCTCTGCAATGCTACATGGTGCGGCTGGCCGAACTTCTCGGGCATGGCTGCCATGGTGTCAGTGTATGGCCTAGGCGAGTTAATAAAGGAGTCGGCAATGAGACAGGCCTCCTCAAGTTTCACATGATCCACCAGAATCTGATACTTAAAAAGCTCTGAAGCGTCAATGGGTAGCAGATTGGCTAGGGCTAGTTTCAGCCGAGAGAACTCCATCGGATCCTTATGGACGAAAAGAGGAATTTTCGGCGCGGGGCCCCTGTAGTCTCCTCCTCCCAGAGTCACCGATGCTGGGGAGAACTGTCTGCCTCGAGCAGGGTGTGTTTGACTTGTATCAGGCCTGGCTGGGTACTGAGTTGAAGATCCCGCATCTGTGCGATACATTCTGGGCTGCGGACTGGAGATGGGCATGTAGGGTTCTAGCCCCCGGGTGTAGGACCGGACGTTGTGATGTTCAGGTCCTCGTGTAGGTTGAGGGCTGTTCAAGCTACGAGGGGTAGAATGTAGCCGAGTATGGGCTGTGACATTGGAAGTCACACTGTCCCTCATCAATTGTAATTCGCTCATCATTCTGTCTATAGCGGTGACCACACGCTGATCCTCCGCAACCGCAGATGATGGAGGGTAATCAAACGAAGGCCATGGTGGAGGGGGAAGTCCCTCAGCATACTCCTCTTCCTCTAATGCTAATGAGTCACCTGGTAATGGAAGGGGTGGCACTGGCCATCGCTCTGAAGACGGATCCCGCTGCGCTGCTCCTAGCACTCTGGCCGAGGTTGTTAACTCACCCGACTCCCTTCTAGTACCATGAGGTGAGGCTAAACTGTACTCCAGGCTCTCTCTGTGTAACCCGCTCGGTTCATCCTCCGTGTAGGGCATAGGGGCATGTAGCCATCCTAGGCTCGTGTTGTTAATGCTCTCCCCAGAGCTCATGGAATAATCATCCCGTGCATTGGGGAGTCTACTCCACTTTACATGAGGCTGTGAACTCCACTCTTCCCTGGTTGGCGCATGTGGTAGCGGGCTGACATGCGAGTCATGTATCTTCGGTCGTGCTACACTGACCTCATAGTCTCTCAAATATGATGGCTGCCTTAACTGCCGCCTGGGCCGAGTGGATGGGGCCCACGATGCTTCATCACTCCGTTGCATGCTCCCAGCACAGCTGCGATCCGGCTCGAAGGACCACAAAATGTAGCGAAGAACTACCTGAAGCTGCTAGGGCTAGTTGGATCGCAGTGAACCAGGTGTGTCGGTCAGAACACCACAGAGTGAAGTATCAGTTTGAACTGGATTTATTCTCACTGGTATGCAGAATTAGCATGAGAGGAGGAGACAGCCTTTACATAAACTTTAACAAGCTATGAAAACTTGAGATCAATAGTGCAGTAGACTGATGAGAGCAGCCTCCAGAGGGAATGGAGTTCCTTAACTGTGTTTGAGCATGAAGACGATTGCTGTTGCACATGCAAGGCTTGGTGGACAATGACAAGATGTGAGCATGTTAAGCACACCTAGCTGAGACCTGGAGTAGTCACTAGGCCCTGCTTCAACTGACGTGGGTTTGGCTCATAAATGGGCTGAATAACCATTAGCTGGCATAGACATGTTTGGCGTGCTCGTAGTAAAGGATGTAGAGGCTTGAATGTGTGTGTGTGTGTGGTTTCTCTGCAACACACAAAAGCAATACTCAATAACAGCAACATCATTACAAATCATCATTCACATACTGACTATAGGCTGCTCCCCTCATAACAATGATACATAAACACTGGATATAACATCTTCCATCATATTTACTTTCACTATTTATCTACATTATTTACTATAACAGTCTAAACATTATAACTCTAAACTTGGAAGATCGACAGATAAGATATAAGAGCTGTTACGGATTAATCAACATCGTCAGAACTGTTAACTGCGTCATTACTGATAACGAGCATCAATCAGTGAACATTACGGAATAACACTCACTCTTTATAGGACGCACACCTAGACACAAGATACATCCACCTGAAAGGCAATAATGCTTCTGTAACGCGTCTTCAGCTGTTCGTGATTGCGGTGAACCTGATTACTAGCAGCGGCTATTGCAATCTGCCATTCGCACTGAGCGGAAGAGAAAGCTGCTCTTCCGGTCACTCCCTACAGAGTTCATAATAAGAGTCCCAACTAAATAGTGCTACATTGCTCTAGCATCATCTTATTATTAAGGGGCCTTTTGCACAGAAAATTTATTGTTTTTTTTATTATTGTACTTTTCTAATATGTGAATCTTGTAACCTATAGGCTCCTCCCTGTGCATAATGTTATTTTGGTCCTGCAAAATGAATATTAATAAAATAAATCAAGCCACAATGTCTCACTTTTTTACATATTTTTGTTCAAAAATATTAATTTTTCTGCTGTGGAAGGACTTCGCCTACTTTTTTTACAGATAATTTCTCCAGCTTTTGAAAAAATCCTCTCACAAGGGACACTTGTTGCTGGCATACAAAGATATTTTTTAGCTAGGACATACAAATGAGGAAAGATTACTGCTCTCTCTTTCAAGTAAATTAGTGGATCATGAGTTCTGGGCAAATACGCATCGTTGATGTATTTTTTCACTTCCACTGTGGCATCAGCTGTAGCATTGTGTATCATCTGGGTTTGATGGATACGAGTGTCAAAAAGTTCCCATAAAATGCCCTGTGTTTCTACTGGTGTTGATGGTGATGGTGATGGTGATGATGTTGATGGTGATGGATACATCTATGCATACCTTGCTTAGATGGCCCAGCAGTGTCAGTAGCAGGCCTAGGTACAGGGGGAATGCCATCCTCTGCACCCTGCAAAATGGCAGGATGAGTGATCCTCAAATGGCGCATCATGGATGATGTATTGTTGCAGTAGGCGAGCTGCCGATCACACATCTCACTTTATTTGGGGTCTCTAAATGGAAATGCTCCCACACCACAGATGTACGGCATCTCTTCTGGGGAGCCTCCATTTTATTTATCTATCCAAATCTATCTGGATATGTATCTCTAATCTATCTATGTAATTAGATATATGTATCTACAATCTATCATTTAGATATGTATATATATAATATGTATATAATATATGTATTTAGATATGTATCTATAATCTATGCATCTATAATCTAGCTATGTATTTATATATGTAGGCTATCTTTAATCTATCTATCTATCTATCTATCTATCTATCTATCTATCTATCTATCTATCTATCTATCTATCTATTAATCTAGCTGTCTATATATATTTATATCTATGTATCTATTAATGTGTCACTATATGTATACTCTGTGTCTCTAGCCTATCAGTCAATGTGTTGTGTAAATTTAAATGTAAGCCTAAATATAACTAAACAAATCGCACTATAAATGTCACTATTTCACCAAAAATCCGCTATCTCAAAATCAAACTCCTCTCACAAAAACCCACGAGGTCAATATTCGTTGATTTCACTTTTATACAGATGTGCGATTGTGTGGTCTGTTTCCGACCGTGTCAATCAAACGCTGATTCGGCGGATCACACCTGATGAAACATTTAGTGCAGGGGTCGGCAACCTATTTGTCATAAAGTGCCATTTTTAAGTTTCCGAGTTCATCACTGTGCCATAACCCCCCCCCCCCCCCCCCCGTGTTTAAATAAACATAAACATATTTTAAATATTCATAATGGCTAACACAGAAATGGTACAGATATTAAAATGTTTCTCATGAAATTGTTTTTAGATTTGTCATCTTTGTTTTCAGGCCTAAATTATACTTTGAAGAACAGATTGGACCTGGTCATTCGTGTTTTTACTGACTTCTTTCAGTTTTGTTAAAAGTGTTACACTTACACTTGGCAACATAACTGCATCTCACTACTTTTAATGAAGACAACTGTGTGTTGAGCTTCAGACAAGCTAAACTTTCAGTTTCATTTGCGCAGTTTGCACGTCGGCTTGCTGAAGAGATGCGTGTTGCAGCAGCGCTGTCATATCTATAAACCGGGAGCCGTTATAACACTCGCATGTTGTTGTTTTTTACCAATTTGGGAGGAGTAAAATTTACATTTGTGACTTCAACAAGCATATATAATGCATGTATGCATTTTGTTCATTTTCATCTGGAATATGTAAAAGTGTGCTCTCAATCAGAGGGCATTTGTCTCACGATTGGATAGCTTTCCAATCAGAGAAAAAACATGAAGTGATCAGGTACGCATGAACGGAGTTTCCACATGCATCGCAGTCATTTTAATATGTATGGAATGTTTAATAAGGACTCTTTACACTTGGTTGAAATTTATAGCATTAACTATTTACAGCGGAACGAGCTTTAAGGTGTCAGTTGGATAACTTGTTTGCGCTGATGCGCACTGTTCAGCGCGACCACTCTGACCAATGGTTTGTTAGAGCTGCACGCTTTCATTGACTTGTGCAGTTTAATACTCTCACTTTAATAATATTAATAACTCCTAACTTAAGTTAATAAAACAAGCTGTTACTACAAGGAATTATTACATCAATATGTAGATCTGTATATGTGGGAGGTAGGCTACTTTATCTGAATGAAATACATACACCCCTCTCGCGCTTGCTTGCGTGCCAGGGATTAACCCTCCGCGTGCCAGTGTTGGCACGCGTGCCTTAGGTTGCCGACCCCTGATTTAGTGAAACACTTCGAGGCTTCGTTTGGCCATAGTCACGTGACATGGGTGTTTTGAATCACGCTTCGAATCAGTGTTTCGAAACATCTGCGCTTCGGGATCTCGCAAAGCTTCGGAACGACTGTTTCGCGTCAGCCATCCCTATTCACTATAATTATAATTTTTAATACTGACAGATTTTTGTACAGATTTTTGAATGATATCCCCTTCCTTTTGTGTCTTCTTCCCACCAATTCTGCCATATTCTCATACCTTTTTCTCTAATCACTGCTTTTCCTTCTCCTTTTCCAAGTGGAATTGATATTTCCTTCTGTAATGCATATTTTGCTTGTTTATCTGCACTCCGTTTCCTTTCACTCCCTCATGTGCTGGCACCCAACAAAACTGAACATCTATGCCACCCCGATGTAATCTTGGAAAACGTCTACGGTTACGTATGTAACCCTCGTTCCCTGAGTAGGGAACGGAGACGTTACGTCGGATGACGACGAATGGGGTTTCGCTTAGAAAGCCTATCAACTTCGAGTATTACAAAACGAGCCAATGGCAAAGAAATGCCATGGGTCTGCGGAATTTGCATGGCGTAACTCCGCCCCACCTCGTGGGTATAAAAGGAGGAAGCCGGCAGCAAGCAGATATGTTTCTTCGCTGAGGAGCCAAGACTGAGCTCAGGCGATCCCCGCGGTACAGCGGAAAGTGGCAGGCAGACGTAACGTCTCCGTTCCCTACTCAGGGAACGAGGGTTACATACGTAACCGTAGACGTTCCCTTTCGTTGTCACTCCGAGTTACGTCGGATGACGACGAATGGGGTTACCAGTCTAATCACGCCACCTTCTCAGCTGTCTTCCAGTGCCCTGCGTAAATCGAGATCCCTGTCAGCCTGGACAAAGGACTCCATATAACACAGGAATACCAAGGTACACTGGGAAGCATATCCCAAGCTAGGGGAAGTATGCAATTAATGCCAGCCCGGAGGGGGGGGACTTAGAGAATACACATATGACCCGAAGGAAGCATATGGGAAACACTGGGGTGTCCAGCCGCAGGTGGAATATTTCAACCCCAGGGGTGGCAAGGTGGCTTGCCAAGGGAAAGACACACGCTCAGAGAGGCTTACAGTGGAAATACACATGTGGGGGTCGCTCAGAGGAGGGACCATGCACACGGGAGGCACCTAGCCGACGCACAGGCAATAGACACTGGCGCCGACGTCAGGAGTGCTGGAGGAGCTCAGGGCTTTCGGAGAAGCTCACCTGAGAAAAATATCGCACGTATCCAGTCCGTGGAGTGGAATGGCGAGCAAGCGAAGACACCTGAGCGGGTCCGGTACTAGCTGGTTGAAGCGAGTACACGAGAGGACACAGGCTCCACTCGGAGATTATAGAATCTGGCGAATGTGTTAGGTGTCGCCCAGCCTGCAGCTCTGCAGATGTCTGTTAGCGAGGCGCCATGCGCTAGAGCCCAAGAGGACGCCACACTCCGGGTGGAGTGGGCAGTCACACCAAGGGGGCACGGTCGACCTTGCTGCTGGTAAGCCAAGGCAATGGTGTCCACTATCCAGTGAGACAACCTTTGCTTGGAGAGAGCCTTTCCCTTCAGCTTCCCACCATAACAGACAAAGAGCTGGTCTGAGGTCCTGAAACACTGCGTTCTGTCTACATAGGCGCGGAGAGCGCGTACTGGACAGAGCAGTGCCAAGGCTGGGTCTGCCTCCTCCGAGGGCAGCGCTTGCAGGTTCACCACCTGGTCCCGGAAGGGAGTGGTAGGAACCTTGGGCACATATCCAGGCCGGGGTCTCAGGATCACGTGAGAGTAAGCCGGCCCAAATTCCAGGCACGCTTCGTCAACGGAGAATGCGTGCAGGTCCCCAACCCTCTTGATGGAGGCCAGTGCAACCAGGAGCGCTGTCTTCATAGACAGGAACTCAAGCTCAACTGATTGCAGGGGCTCAAAGGGAGCACTCTTCAGGGCAGTTAGAACCACTGAGAGGTCCCAAGAGGGAACGAGAGGAGGACGAGGAGGATTCAGTCTCCTCGCTCCTCTCAGGAACCTGATGATCAGGTCGTGCTTCCCCACCGACTTACCTTCGATGAGGTCATGATGTGCGGCAATGGCGGCAACATAGACCTTCAGGGTGGAGGGAGACAGCCTTCGCTCCAGCCCCTGTTGAAGGAAGGAAAGCAAAACACTGATCGAGCATCTCCGGGGGTCTTCTCGGAGAGAAGAGCACCAGTTGACGAAGAGGTTCCACTTCAACGCATAGACGTGTCTCGTGGACGACGCTCTAGCGGAAGTGATGGTAGCCACCACCGCTGGTGGTAGGGTACTCAAACCTGCCTCGTCCCATCCAGGAGCCACACGTGGAGGTTCCAAAGATCGGGACGAGGGTGCCATAGGGTGCCCCGTCCCTGAGAAAGAAGGTTCTTCCTCAGAGGGATCGGCCAGGGAGGTGCTGTCGCGAGGAGTACTAGTTCGGGGAACCAGGTCCGGTTGGCCCAGTAAGGGGCAACCAGAATGACCTGCTCCTCGTCCTCCCTGACCTTGCGCAAAGTGTGCGCAAGAAGGCTCACTGGGGGAAGCGCATACTTGCGGCCCTGCGGCCAGCTGTGCGCCAGAGCATCCGTGCCGAGCGTGCCCTCGGTCAGGGAATAGAACTGGGCGCAATGGGTCGAGTCGTGAGAGGCAAACAGATCTATCTGCGCGTCCCCGAACTGGTCCCAAATCAGCTGAACCGACTGGGGATGGAGTCGCCATTCTCCAGGGAGGGGCTGAAGCCGTGAGAGCTCGTCGGCTGCACAGTTCAGCGCTCCGGGAATGAAGATGGCTCGAAGCGACCTCAGATGCTTCTGACTCCATAGGAGGAGGTGGCGAGCGAGTTGTGACATACGGCGGGAGCGTAGACCACCTTGATGGTTGATGTACGCTACAGTGGCGGTATTGTCTGAGCGGACTAGTACGTGTTGACCCCTGAGCAACGCCCGGAAGCGGTGCAGGGCAAGGCGTACTGCCAACAACTCGAGGCAATTGACATGCCACAGCCGCTGGGGTCCTGTCCAGGAGCCCGCAGCAGCATGTCCATTGCACATGGCGCCCCAGCCCGTGGTGGAGGCATCTGTTGAGACAACAACATGCCGGGAAGCTCGAGCCAGGGGGACACCGGCCCTGAGAAAATCGAGGTTCGACCACGGGGTGAAGAACTGACGGCAGGTCGGAGTAACTGGTACTCGGAACGTGCCGTGTTGCCATGCCCACCTCGGGACTCGGTCGCGAAGCCAAAGCTGAAGCGGTCTCATATGAAGCAATCCGAGCGGCGTGACCGCGGCTGCAGATGCCATATGCCCCAGGAGCCTCTGAAAAAGTTTCAGTGGAACCGCACTCTTGCCCTCGAATTGTCTTAGGCAAGTCAGCAGTGACTGCGCGCGCTCGCTCGTAAGCTGCGCGGACATGGCGACCGAGTCGATGTCCATACCGAGAAAAGAGATCCTCTGCACGGGGCAAAGTTTGCTCTTCTCCCAGTTGACCCGAAGGCCCAGACGGGCTAGGTGCCGGAGCACTAGGTCCCTGTGTTCGCAAACCTGATCTCGAGAGTGAGCTAGGATCAGCCAGTCGTCGATATAACTCAGGATGCGAACCCCTTGCTCTCGAAGGGGAACAAGGGCCGCCTCGACGACCTTCGTGAAGATGCGAGGAGACAGGGCTAGCCCGAAAGGGAGAACCGCGTACTGGTATGCCTGCCCCTCGAAAGCAAACCGGAGGAACGGTCTGTGTCGAGGAAGAATGGAGACATGAAAGTAGGCGTCCTTCAGGTCGATCGCTGCAAACCAATCCTGGGGCCGTATGCATTCGAAAACGCGTTTGGCGGTGAGCATCTTGAACGGCATCCGGTGAAGGGAGCGGTTCAGCACGCGCAAGTCCAGGATTGGCCGTAACCCACCGGTTTTCTTGGGGACAATGAAGTAGGGGCTGTAGAAGCCGGACCTCATCTCGGCTGGAGGGACAGTCTCGATTGCACCCTTCGCCAGCAGGGTGGCAATCTCTGCTCTCATGATAGGGGCATTGCCACCGACCAAAGTGGAGCGGACTCCCCTGAAGCGGGGAGGAGACCGTGCGAACTGAATCGCATAGCCGAGCCTGACGGTACGCGCGATCCAGTGGGACAGACGGGGAAGCTCTAGCCAGGCTCCCAGGAACTGAACCAACGGGATCATGCGAGCCACAGGCGTCCCCCCGGAGGGGCAGCGAGGCGGAGTAACTGGCCCAGAAGTGGACGGCATAGCGGCCCGGAGAGGGGGCACAGTTAGCAACCGCACCCTGGCAGAGGGGGCCAGGGGAGGACCAGGCTGGTCGTCCCGCGGGGGCCTGCTCTGCCAGGGGTCTGGCGACAGAGGGGGACAGGGGCGAAGCGGTCCGTGGACGGCACGCCGTGTCAACCGCCTCTGGGACAGAGGGGGGCGAGGAGAGCACGGCTTGTGGGCGGCGCTCTGTGTCGCCCGAGAACTCTG
Organism: Siphateles boraxobius; assembly: GCF_051911475.1. Taxonomy (NCBI): domain Eukaryota; kingdom Metazoa; phylum Chordata; class Actinopteri; order Cypriniformes; family Leuciscidae; genus Siphateles; species Siphateles boraxobius. Next base: position 3,133,448 of record NW_027509142.1, read on the forward strand.
TGAGCTCAGGGAAGAGGGGATTGTTTCTGTCTTTAACCACATTAGGGTGCTGCCCACCCGTGGGTGAGCAGCGGGGAGTGGAGAACAAAAGATTCTCCCCCGGCCCTCCACCGGGGGAAGGAGTGGTCCTGCTACCACCTCCTGAGAAACAATCATCATCCCTGAGCAGCCCGTCTCAGGAGCGCCGCTTGGCCCGGCGTTTAGCGGGGGGCGGGGCAGGAGAGGGCTGTGGCGCCTTCTTACGGCTTCCTCCGCGACCGGCCCTGGGTGGAGGCTGCTGCGTGGTCCGGGCGGGAGGGGCGGGAGCCGCAGGAGGGCGCCCTCGGCGGGAAACAGGTCGAGGCGTCTGCCCGGCCGGCAAGGTGGAGGCAGCAGCGGGCCGGCGGGGCAGAATGTGTTTGATGGGCTCGGTCTGTTTCTGGGCAGTTGAAAACTGTTGGGCAAAGTCTTCAACTGCACCGCCGAAGAGGCCGGCCTGGGACAAGGGGGCGTTAAGCAGACGGGTCCGCTCAGCGTCCCGCATGTCAGCCAGGTTCAGCCACAGATGTCGCTCCTGGACCACAGCTGTGGACATCACCAAACCCAGGGAGCGCGCGGTAACCTTCGTCGCCCGGAGAGCAAGGTCGGTCGCGGCGCGCAGCTCATCAAAGAGCCCTGGGTTTGTCCTACCCTCGTGCATGTCTCTGAGCATCTGGGCCTGGTAGACCTGCAGAGTGGCCATAGCATGCAGTGAAGCAGCCGCCTGTCCCGCCGCTCTGTAAGACTTCGCCACCAGGGTCGACGAAAATCTACAGGCTTTGGATGGGTGCTTAGGCTCGCCCCGAGAAGAAGCACTCTGAGGACATAGTTGCATGGCAACAGAGCGTTCAACCGGGGGAAGCCCAGTGTACCCACGGGCAGCTGCCTCATCGAGGGGAGGAAAGGCGGATGAGACCAGCGAGCGGTCCCGAGAAGACAGGGGGGTCTTCCAGGACTTCGAGATCTCATCATGCACATCCGGGAAGAAAGGTATTGGGGTTTGCCGAGGACGAGGGTCGGCGGCCTTACCCAAAAACCAATCGTCCAGCCGCGAGCGCTCAGGACAGGGTGGAGGCCTCCACTCAAGTCCGATGCTCGCGGCTGCCCGGGAAAGCATGGCCGTCATCTCCGGATCAGACTCGAGCACAGCCGTATGCACACCGGAAGGTGGCAGCTGTGACGAGCCCTCACTTCCAGAAGAGTCAAACCCGCCTAGTGATGCTGCAACAGACATGGCATCTTCCTCTGTAGCTTCAACTGAAGCCCGCGGGCCACCAGAAGGTAGACCAGAAGGTAGACCGGAATCAGCAGTTCACTAGCGGGCACCGTCATTGAAGAGGGGGGCTGGGGTCGCGGACACATAGTCGGCGCCTTGTTCCAGACCGTAACCCTCAGATCACCCTGGCCACCAGCCGCAGGACGGGGGGTGGATGAGGGGACTCTCACTCTTGCGAGTTCACGGAGTCTCGACCGTAATGACGCGATGGTCATGTTCCCACAGAGAGAACATGAGTCATCCACGAGCGCTGCTCTAGCATGATCAATGCCCAAACATACTATGCAACGCTCGTGCCCATCAGAGTCCGATACCAATCTGCCGCAACCAGAAGTACACGGGCGAGACATCTTTAAAAAGACGTGCCACGTGTAAGCTCTTTTAGTGAGAGAAAACTCAAGTGTTGAAGCACCCGGGGAGAAACGCACCGACTGGCAGACCACTGCAACAGATCAGCAGGAAGCACGCTCTCGCCGTAGATCGCCGTCACACCAACACTCGAGGTACTCGTTTGTAAAGCTGACAATTCAGAGATGGCTTGTGGAGAGAAGAATACACTTGGCTCCGAAGCGAAAACATATCTGCTTGCTGCCGGCTTCCTCCTTTTATACCCACGAGGTGGGGCGGAGTTACGCCATGCAAATTCCGCAGACCCATGGCATTTCTTTGCCATTGGCTCGTTTTGTAATACTCGAAGTTGATAGGCTTTCTAAGCGAAACCCCATTCGTCGTCATCCGACGTAACTCGGAGTGACAACGAAAGGGAACTGTGATTTATGCCTGGCTCACACTACAGGAGTTTTAAAAACCTAACCGATTTTGAAATCTGGTTGCAGCACAGATAAAAAAAAACTTAAGGAGAATCTTTGCAGATTTTCCTCCCTCAAATCTTAAACATGCTCACACTACAAGATTTGAAAATCGCGGCGCATCACACACAACACAATGCTATTAAGATTGTCGTGCCAGAGGAAGCGCCTTGATATGATTCCACCATGATCACGTGATCTCACGCAACAGATCGGAAGCGGAAAAGTGGATGTAAACTAATATCTGTCCTTCATATCAAGTCATATTCGTGAAAAGGTTGCCTTGACCAAGGAAAGCAAAATCTTTAAAAAAAATCATCCTTTTGAAATTTAAGGATATTTCTAATGAATGGCGTCAGATTCAGCATCTACCCATGCGCCGGATTGCTGCTCAGCTGAGCCTTATAAAGAGGAGCTAAAAGTTAAAATTAAATATTAAAATAATTAACAGCTTGTTTCATTACATCAGAATGAATCAGATTTTTTTTTTACATTTTCGTTGAATGAACAGTTTAATAACTACCTCAAAGGCAGTGCCTTGCCGCCACGCCACCTAGTGTCGTAACAGTGTAACTGGACTGAGTGACAGACTGTCTATAACACGCAGAAACGAGCGACGATACTGGTGAAATATCAGCAGAAAGCCTCTTGTTAGGTGAGATTCGATGATCGGAAATAACTGTTATATAACAATGATCTAACAAGCTTATTGTCAGGTTTATATTCTGTTATCATATTATATTATGTGGACCCTTATTTTGACATCTTCTGTTTACTCCACTTTTTTAGTTTCTGTTTCATTACTGAACATGTAACTTTACTAGTCCTCGTGCCTGCTGACAACAGCGTAACACTTATTTATTTATCAATAAAAAAATAAATGAAAATAATACTGCATATCACGCTGTTGTCACTCAAAATTACCTAAATGGAAATTCCATCACCACAGCCCTAACGTTACTTGTTTCTTAATGGCTATTGTGACAGTACTAACGTAATCACAATCTTGCTCATCCCGATAAATATCAAACATGTTTGATATGATCGGGGCGAGCCCGATTTGTGTGAGAGCAGATCGGGAGGTGTAAGATTCGATCTGTGAACGCCTCACATGCAGACAATCTGCGCCGAACATCGGAACCGATCAAGGTCCATGACAAGATATTTTCTCCGATTCTCGGGAGGGGGAAATCTGGCATAAATCGGCCTAAAACTCCTGTACTGTGAGCCAGGCTTAAGTTCTAATAGTAAGTTTTCTCTGGCAGATTCCATTGACTCTATGCTTTTAATGACAGCTAATGTGTCTGTGCATAATACCACCCTATCAGGTCGTATCTCTTCAACCCATTGTAATTCAATGATGACTGCCACAATTTCTGCTGTGTATACAGATAACTGGTCAGATAATCTTTTGGACATATTTATTTTGAATTCAGGAATATGTATTCCAACTCCCGCACATTCCTGTTTGCTCTTGGATCCATCTGTATAAATTATATATATAATTATAGAAATAATTATAGTAACTGTTCAATACTTGTCTTAATTCCCACTTCCTCCATTCTCCATTCTCTTTTCCTGGATACTAAAATTTGTTTTTACCTCTGGGAAAAACCATGGTAGAATATTACTAACTGGGGTGGACGTGGTGAAATCTAAGGCTTTTAATCCATATTTCCTTCACTCTCTTTTCCCTGGTCCATCCAAACCCACGCCCCTGATACTTGTAATACTCCCAACAGTCCTGTATGGTCTCCTTAGTAGGGTTCTCTTCCCCACTTCCTTTCAATCGGATCCAATAAGCTAGTGCATCACTGACTCCACCTCCCTCCACTGTTTAAGGAGGTTGAGATGGAAAATTTGATGTGCCCCGTTCCTGTCTGTTCGTATTACCTCATAATTGAGATCCCAAACTCGCCGTGTGACCTGAAAGGGTCCTTGCCACTTCACGAGTAATTTAGAGCAAGAAGTTGGGAGCAATACAAGGACTTTATCTCCCGGGTTTCGGCACCAGTGTGATGAGGTTCTAGGTTGGAAGGAAGAAGACGGGTCGGCGTGACTGGAACTTGTACATTTTTATTAAGATAACTCGAAAATAACAACAAACAAAAGGCGCGCCCACAGCGCATTCACCGTAGACTCGCTACAGCACAGACAGTAGTACAAAAAACAGGCTCTGTCTCTCTTTCCAATAGTTATCCTCAGGATACTCTTTCCCCCAGCGATCTCGCAGAAGTCCTCAGTCTTTCTCTCTCTCGCATTCCCTTTCCAGAGCGGCTTATATCCGGTCTCTCCACAACAATTACTGCAACAAGACACAGGTGTCTGTCATTTGCACTTGACCTACTTACACACAGCTTGTCTCCTTTCTCTCTCTCCTGCTACAGACTTCGCTGAACCATGCCCCGCTTGCCAAACTGTCTTAAAGACACACTATGTAAGTTTTTCTGTTCACAATTAACAAAATTGTGAAGGCTCGCAAGTCAGTGGTGGCAGTAGAGTGATGACTGACCAAGGGGAGCCGGTGGGATGATTGAACCCGGTGGAGCCGTAAGGTCGCGGATCTCTGGTGGGAGGCAGTACCTCTATATCCATGCTAATCAGCCAGTCCTCAATGTCCCTTTCCACCGTTATTCCCTCAGCTGCTGATGTCGCGGGTTCCCACCTCTAGTCAAACTCACTCTGGAACTCCTGTTTCGGGGAGACGGTTGGCGCTGTCCTCTACTCCTCGGGATGTGGCTCACTCATCGCGGTGGGCGGTTGCTCTCCGTCTGCGCAGGGATAGATGCTCTCAAGACAACTGATGACGGCCTCTCTACAGTCTAGTTCAGAGGTGTCAACTGGGAGGTCAGTGGGATGGTGATAGTGTGTCTCGATCCAGAATAACGATGTGGCAAGGGGGGCGTGGTTCAGCGAAGTCTGTGACGGGAGAGAGGATCGGGAGACAGGTGCGGCGTAAGTGGGTTAAGTGTGAATGACAAACACCTGTGTCTTGTTTCAGTAATTGGCGTGGGGAGACGGATAAAAGCCATGAGGAAACAAGAGAATGGGAGAGAGAGACCGGCAAGGAGGGTGTACTGGACTGAGACGGAGAGAGAGTGAAAGGAGAACGCTGAGAGCGAGTGACTTTGAACCCTGAGTAGCGTCTGTTTTGTCCAGCGCGTGGTGCGCATCTTTTGTTTCTGTTTGCGAATTTTGATTTAAATAAAAGACCCACAGTCATCTGAAGCCGACCCTGTCCTCTTCCTTCCCTTTGTATGAACATTTCATCTACTACAAACGACTTTAGGGTTTCATTGTCGTTGGGGCAGGTAACGGCGACACAGCAAAATCTCTCCATGAAATCAAGTAAATTCCATTTTAGGTTGGTTTTACTGTCACGTAGACTGAAGAAGACTGAAGACCGATGACTGGATATAAAAATAACAACTAAATGTATTAAATAGGAAGGCAATAAGGCGTAACAGCATGCGTGAAACAAAAAACACAAACAACAACCGACAACTGACATCCGGAATTATCTATTGTGAAGGGTCATTTCAGTATAGCGCTGTGCTGGAATTTATTTTCAAGGAAGTACTGTGTCTATTAATGAGTAAAGATACAGTAACGTCTTCAGCTAGTCGGCTTGAGATCCTTTCCATCTAAGCTGGTTATATCTCTTGAGCCTAATAGTGAACAGTGTTGCCAATTCAAACTTTAGACAAATAATTAAGCATCAAAAACAAGCCCCAAACAAGCCCAATATCATTACATTATTTATCAATAATTTATCATCAATAAATGAGCCTGGAATATATTAAACCTGAAGCAGGAGGACACGCACTATTCACGTATCTCCCATCACCTGTGAGCAGAATAGGATTGAAGAGATGGAAAAGGAGAAAAAGAAAAGAGCATTTAGGGGGAGCAGTAAAATAGCCACATATTTATAATATAATATTATATCCACTGTGTAGATATAATGTGTATCTACTGTTAGTAATAGTAACCAAATTAGTATCAGAATCAGAATCAGAATCAGAAAGAGCTTTATTGCCAAGTGTGCTTGCACACACAAGGAATTTGTTTTGGTGCTGAGGCTTCCAGTGGACTATACAAATACAACAAGAAACATGAAACATAATACTACAAATTATAAGAATAAAGAATAAAAATATAAATATATGAGAATAAAAAGTATCACAGTTAGGTTTAGTCAGAATAGACATTTCCAGATTTACAGATTATGAACATATTTACAGTGTTTTGAATATTATAATAAATAAATCTAAATATAAGAATAAGTATCACCTGAGTTGTAGGATATTGCACTAAACAGTGGGAGTATTGCACTTAGAGGCATATGCCTTGGGAGGTGTGTTAACTGTTCAGAAGAGAAATGGGTTTAGTATTAGTTAGTATTAGTATACTTGTTTGTTTATTATAGCCTGTATTAATGTATATATTACAAAAATATTTTACAAATGAAATGAGATTTAATAAAAGCAGGTCATCCATTCTAACTCCTGTCTCCTGCAACACCTCCTGGCTTGGGACACAGTCCTTCTTAGGCCATACCAAAAGCAAAATATGCTACTGAGATTCTTCTAGCCCATTCTGTTCCACAGTTTAGATTTTATATTGTTCATTTGTAAAAAATAACACAAATAAAATACCCTCTCTATGTCGACATTGGTCAGAGGCATTGCAAGAAGGGAGAGAGCAAACAGGGCCAGATCTTTAAAACACTGCTTCCCACTGCTGTCCTGCTGTTGATTGCCTTATACTCTCCATTCATGCTCCCAAGATCACCAGTGTACATTTTCAGCATGGATATTGCTGCTAACTGTGGTTTGTTCTGTGATGGAATCACTGATGGGCTGAATGAAGCCATGGATTTCCATGGATATTTGCTGGGAGCCTATTCTGCGCCTGCTTCTCTGCTTCCAGAAGACAGTCCCGGCATCTGTTCTTCATATTTGTTCCATTACCCTGTCATATTGTTTAAGAGCAATAGTAAATTCCACAGTGAAATTAACCGCACACACTGGCAGATGATTGGATGTTTCGTTCAAATTGACATAAAGGGGTTTGGAATCGGATGGAGGAATGGCGCTGAGTGTGATTACGCTTGACAAACGTATGGAAGTGTATGGAAGAATTACTTGTTGGCAGTTCAGCATTTTGAATGCATTCCCATTTTCAATTTGGAACAATTTGTTGACTCTTGAAAACTCTTGTAAGATGGGCATGAGAAACTCCAGGTAGAGTTTGTTCAATTGATTTCAGTACATTTATAGAGTACTTTTGCAGCATGTCGTTTTTGGTCTTTACACAGCTGGAAATGTAACTTCACCTCTTCCCATTGATCTAGTGTTTGAACATCCAATAGGCTATGACATTGCTGATAAGTGCTGTACATTGTGTATGATGTATGCTCAAAGACCTTTTCAAAAGCCGAATTTAATTGATCAAATGATCAAAATAGGGTTGTCTTACATTCAGGGTCTAGACTTTCACACGTCAATAATACATCTGCAACAATAGGGAGCGCCAAATACGTGTAAAACAAGTGTGCAACCCAGGACTGATAAATGCAGCAGAGTCAAACAACTCTCATTAAGCAGCCAAGAATACGGTGTCGGTGCGTTTCCACTGCGTGTTTTCAGTTCATTCCTATAGAAGTTTCGCTTCACTCTCATGCTCAACTTCAATAGGAAAACACTCACACTGCTCCGCTTGCTTCGCGACATTGGACACACACCGTAAGAATGATGCGGCGCAATGGATTAGCATAACAGGAAATAGGTCATGCGGATCACACGCCTGTGTTTTTGACATGCCAACATCTGTCACTGTACATAAAAAATGTAGGAAATTAGTCATTGTGAAATCTACTGGAAATTAGAACAACGTTATTTTTAAGGTATGCCATAAAGTGTTTATTTTTGTGATTGTTGGTACATTTCACCAATATTATATTTTCAAATAAAATATTTTCTTTATAAAAGACAAGATTTGGTCCTCAAAAGCCTTTTTCCAAAAGTACATCTTAAAAAGGTGGTGGGGGTCGTCTTATAATCAGGGCCTGCATGTTAAATGTGATTTTTATTCTCTAATGAGGGGGAGAAGGGGAAGGAGGGGGCGGGATCGAGGATGAATTGCACTTATTGGCTATTAGCAGACAGTGTCAATCAATGCATTGGAGAAAACAATGACCATAAATGTAAAGAAACAAAGTTGTTATATTTTCCTAGCACCCAACCATATTTTTTTTTTTTAAAAAGAAAAAACCCGCAATCCGCGACCTGTGATTTGTTTTTTTTAACTCGACTTCACAAAACAAGAAACCTAAAGTTGTGTATTATAAGCGGACTTGGCAACTCTGTGAATGTTTATGAAACATATTCATCTGCACAGCACAACCAAAACAATGTTCATGTTTTAACCGCTAGAGGCATGCTTAATGCTTAGCTCAAAGTTACAGTTCATAATTAATCATTGTATTCAAGTAGTAATGACAGTGTGTTATTTTCATGAGAAAATAACCACTGCTGATTGATATTTCCTTTACATTTTAAGTCATATAGGCTCAGATAAAAATGTCAAAAAGGAATATTGTTCACATATGCTACATGTAGGCCTATAGCTGTAGATATACAATATTATACTACCATTGCAAGAGTTTACACACTAAAAGCTAAGAAAAAATGCAATGTCTTATATGTCATATAAAATAGCATAATATATAATTAAATTAAAAGCAGTACTTGGATTCATTACTAATAATAATCTTTTATTTCAAATCGGCCAGCCCAGGATTTAACAATGTCCGCTTTCACATTTGAGCAACCTTATTCATGCCAACAACAAAAGAGTAGATATCGCCATCTAGCGGTGAAATATAGTAGCTTAGTTTATGTACCTTTATGCATTTTAAAGTTAACACAGGCTAGTGATTAAATAGTAGAAAACATTTGAAAGCAACCAACTGGTGTTTAGGCTGATGACACACAAACTGATGCCACACATATAACAACAGAATAGTGAGAGAGTCTGCAGCTTATTTAACAATCATCAAAGTGAAATCATCTTATTTTATCATTTTGCAAAAAAAGAAGAAAAAAATCACAACCTTTTATGACTTGTAAAATTACATACCCTTTGAAGTAAGAAACACTGGTCGTATTCATATTATTCTTAATGTAAAAGCGTACACTCTTAAAATAAATTTTTCTATTTAGAACCAGAAATGGTTCTATCACCCGCCTCATATATGGGACTCCAAAATGGTTCTATATAGAACCATTTTAATGGGTTCCATAAAAATAACCCCAAATGGTTATTTGAATCCAAGTTAGATGGTTTCATATAGAAACATTTGAGGGTTCTATATTATTAAACAAGTTAATTATATGAATACAAAAATATAACCAATCCTGAAAATTCCAAAAGTTTAAATTTATTCAATTGATAATACAAAAATATTAGTGTCATATTTAAAATTGCACCTCTGTATACTCTGTATTAGAAAGCAAAACTTTTTTTACATTTAAGATGTTAAATTATATTCAACCAATTAGTTTGAATTATTTAATTTAAGCATTTTCACTTTGCAATAAACATACATAAGCTTGTTTATGTACTGTATGTACATGTACAGTACTTAACTTTTACATGCATCTCTGAAATTAATTTTTTATTTTTTTATTTTTGATATTTGACAATGCAGATAAAAAAAAACAATACATGAACAATTAAAGGGTAACTAAACACTAAAACAACTTTTTTTAGCTAATGATCTGTAAGAATGGTGCTTCATAAATGCTGTTCTTTGATTCAAGTACATTTTTTGACATTTGGGTATAACGTGTTTTAATTTTCAAATATATGGTGTAAAAACGTCAGGTGAAATGGAACTAAATTTCACTAGGTTTCACTAAATGGGGTGAATAGTTACGCACTATATATAAATGTATTGTCTGTATTTGCGTATATATATATATATATATATATATATATTTTTTTTTTTTTTTTGCTTTATTAAAAATAAAGTTGTCCTCCGAAGGGGGGGGGGGGGGAGTTTATACCATATTCTTGAGCTAAACGTTGTTAAAACACAAACGACACTTATTTACAATCACAGTAACCTATGCAACGAGCTAATTCTCCTCATAATATAAATTTATCTCTAAACAGCCGATTGAGAAACAAGTCCAAATAAGGGGCCGTCTGCAAAGTACAAATCCCCAAACCCTTCTGCACATTTTATATTATTAAACATATTCTATAGTTTCACTATGACACTACTGTGGCCAAATTCAGTTCACATATCACCGCTCTCCTGCTGGTTATACTACAATACTTAGTTTCATTAAAAAAACATTATTGTTATGAGTTTTTATTAAATAAAATCAATAACTTCACACTGTTATACAGTGTAATGCCATCGAAATTCAGTAAGCAAATATAATGCATAAGCTATGATTGTAACTAGCTGCGCACAGTACCAATATAATTTTGTGTAAATAATAGGCCTACTTATTTTTCATGTGCAATTACTTCCCATACTAGCTTTCCTGTAGCTCAAACAGTAGAGTGTTGGTGCTTGCAATTAGCCTGGTTCTACCAGACTCTCGTACATTTCATTTGTACAGAGAGTCTGGCACCGCTCCATTGACAAGCGTTAACTTCCTTGTAGGCGGGTATTCTATTGAAGTCTAAAACTATTAGATCTGCCCAGAGTCACTCCATCTGCCATAACCAATCGCTAACGTTTGGTCGTGACGTATGTCTTTTCCCGAACCCAGTGGGAGGATGGCCATAAACACAAAACTAAGCAAAGATTGTTCTTGCTCCGACTTTAACTTCTTGATATTCGGCAGCGTTGCCACAACGGACCGAATGGCTTCGCTCGCATCTTTCTTATTTTGAACTACAACTCAAAATAACGCACGAGTCGACATCAACGTCATCCTTCTCAGCCACTCCCTCTGTTCGCTGATTGGCCCGGTAAAAAATTGATCGGAGAAAACCAAAGTCTACAGCGCAATCCCAGACGTAGTACTGAAGGAAAATGAAATTGAGCGGAAGTGCGTAGGAGGCGGAGCCAGGCTAGCTTGCAATGCCAAGGTCATAGGTTCGATTCCCAGGGAAGAGCAAAAACTCATAAGAATGTAAATGCATCGGATAATAGTTACATTTACAGTTATGCATTTGGAAGACAAAGTGTTGTATAACCAATATTAGAGCAGTGACGTGTGAACTAAATTTGGTGTGTTACAGTGAAGTTATTGAATATTTTTTCATAATATAAAAGGTGCAAAAGCAGTGTAGTATGACCAGTGGGTCACCATTGATGTGTAAACTGAATTGGGTGGCACTACAGTTTGTAACATTGAAGTTAATGACTATTTTTGTATTTTTGAATATGAGTTGATGCTGTAGTTGTTTTTTGGGTTATATTGC